>NC_090442.1:485463957-485766988 GCF_031143425.1 Pleurodeles waltl | reverse complement strand
AGTGCGGGGACACCATTACACGCGTGCACTATACATAGGTCACTACCTATGTATAGCGTCACAATGGTAACTCCGAACATGGCCATGTAACATGTCTAAGATCATGGAATTGTCACCCCAATACCATTCTGGTATTGGGGGGACAATTCCATGATCCCCCGGGTCTCTAGCACAAAACCCAGGTGCTGCCAAACTGACTTTCCGGGATTTCCACTGCAGCTGCTGCTGCTGCCAACCCCTCAGACAGGATTCTGCCCTCCTGGGGTCTGGGAAGCCCCAGCCCAGGAAGGCAGAATAAAGGATTTCCTCTGAGAGAGGGTGCTACACCATCTCCCTTTGGAAATAGGTGTGAAGGGCTGAGGAGGAGTAGCATCTCCCGGCCTCTGGAAATGCTTTGATGGGCACAGATGGTGCCCATCTCTGCATAGGCCAGTCTACACCAGTTCAGCGATCCCCCAGCCCTGCTCTGGTGCTTAACTGGACAAAGGAAAGGGGAGTGACCACTCCCCTGACCTGCACCTCCCAGGGGAGGTGCCCAGAGCTCCTCCAGTGTGTCCCAGACCTCTGCCATTTTGGATTCAGAGGTGTTGGGGGCACACTGGACTGCTCTGAGTGGCCAGTGCCAGCAGGTGACATCAGAGACCCCCTCTGATAGGCTCTTACCTCTCTTGGTAGCCAATCCTCCTTTCTTGGTAGCCAAACCTCCTTTTCTGGCTATTTAGGGTCTCTCCTCTGGGGAATTCTTCAGATAACGAATGCAAGAGCTCACCAGAGTTCCTCTGCACTTCCCTCTTTGACTTCTGCCAAGGATCAACCGCTGACTGCTCCAGGACACCTGCAAAACCGCAACAAAGTAGCAAGACGACTGCCAGCAACATTGTAGCGCCTCATCCTGACGGCTTTCTCGACTGTTTCCTGGTGGTGCATGCTCTGGGGGTCATCCGCCTTCACCCTTCACTGGAAGCCAAGGAGAAATCTCCCATGGGTCGACTGAATCTTCCCCCTGCTAACGCAGGCACCAAAAGACACTATCACCCGTCCTCTGGGTCCCCTCTCATCCTGACAAGCGTAGTCCCTGGAACACAGGAACTCTATCCAAGTGACTCCCACAGTCCAGTGATCCTTCAGTCCAAGTTTGGTGGAGGTAGGTCCTTGCCTCCCCATGCTAGACTGCAAACCTGTGTACTGCGTGATTTGCAGCTGCTCCGGCTTGTGTGCACTCCTCCAAGGATTCCTTCATGCACAGCCAGCCTGGGTCTCCAACACTCCGTTCTGCAGTGCTACACCCTTGAAGTTGACCTCTGATGTCGTGGGACCCTCCTTTGTGACTCTGAGCCAGCTACGGGTTCACAAATATTCTAAGTGCCTGCTCTGGTACTTCTGCGGGTGCTTCCTGCTTCTGTGGGGCTCTTTGAGTTGCTGAGCACCCCCTCTGTCTCCTCCACCAAGGGGCGACATCCTGGTCCTTCCTGGTCCCCAGCAGCACCCAAAAACCTCTACCACGACCCTTGCAGCTAGCAAGGCTTGTTTGCAGTATTTCTGCGTGGGAACACTTCTGCAACCTTCCGCACACCGTGGGACATCTTCCATCCAAAGGAGAAGTTACTAGCTCTCTTCGATCCTAAGCTCCTTCCATCCGGAGGCAGCTTCCTTGCACCTTCATCCGGGGTTTCCTGGGCCCCTGCCCCCCCAAACACTATTGCGACTCTTGGACTTAGTCCCCTTGCCTTGCAGGTCCTCAGGTCCAGGAGTCCATCTTCAGTGCTTTGCCGGTGTTTGTGGTTCTTGCAGAATCCCCCTATCACGACTATTGTGTCCTTTTGGAGTAGTAGGGGTATTTTTCTCCTACTTTTAAGGGTCTTGGGGTGGGGTATCTTGGACACCCTGACTGTTTTCTTACAGTACCAGCAACCCTCTACAAGCTCCCATAGGTCTGGGGTCCATTCGTGATTCGCATTCCACTTTTGGAGTATATATTTTGTGTTGCCCCTAGACCTATGTTCACCTATTGCATCCTATTGTAGTTCTACACTGTTTGCATTACTTTTCTTACTATTACTTACCTGTTTTGGGTTTGTGTACATATAACTTGTGTATATTGCTTACCTTCTAACTGAGGGTACTCACTGAGATACTTTTGGCATATTGTCACAAAAATAAAGTACCTTTATTTTTAGTAACTCTGAGTATTGTGTTTTCTTATGATATTGTGCTATATGATATAAGTGGTATAGTAGGAGCTTTGCATGTCTCCTAGTTCAGCCTAAGCTGTTTTGCCATAGCTACCTTCTATCAGCCTAAGCTGCTAGAAACACCTCTATTCTACTAATAAGGGATAACTGGACCTGGCACAGAGTGTAAGTACCACAAGGTACCCACTATAAGCCAGGCCAGCCTCCTACATTGGTGGTGCAGCGGTGGGATAAGTACTTGCAACTGCTTTACCACTTTGTCATTTGGTACTTTTCATAAGAAAATCATATACCAAACAGCTCAGTGTATTTACACTTAACCAAAAAAGTTTACTTTTCTATCCTAAAACTTTTTACAAAGTCCTGAAAAGTGTTTGAAAACTTCTAAAAGTTTTTCCAAAGTTTGTAAAAGTTTTTTCTCTGTGCTTTCTAAGTTCTAAAACGTTTTCTTTCTCACTATCATTAAACCTATACTATCATGTCTGTTGTAGAGCCTACTCCCAAAACTGTTAATGCAACATATGAGAGTTTAAACTACAAAAGTTTAAGGGTTCTCTGCCTGGATAGAGGTTTGAGTATGGGAAAGAATCCTGCAAAAGAGTTTCTCTTTAACATGCTTGTTGTAGATGAACAGAACCAGTCTGGACCATCACATGAGAGGTTAGAAAATGGAGAAGCTTCCCAGTCTGACTCAGGAGAGTTCCTCGAGAAAGTTGGGGAGGATTCTTACAAGGGCCTACCCCCTAGCAGGACACCTAGTGAAGCTGGTAGTGATAGAGGCTCCCACAACAGTAGGGCATCTTTTATCCCCAGAGGCCAGGTTACTAGGGTCCAGACAGTTAGGGACAGGCCCCCCTCTGAAACTTCCCACATATCTTCTGTGTCAAAGCATACCCAACCCACCCACCCTCAGGATAACTTGTTAGAAAGGGAACTCAAAAAGTTGAGGGTTGAATAGACCAGACTGAAGCTTAAACAGCAATAGCTGGCCTTAGATATGGAATCCCTAGACATAGAGAGGGAAAGACAGAGGTTGGGGTTAGTTCCCCATGGTGGCAGCAGCAGTATTTCTGATAGCAATCCTGTCAGAGAGCAAGATTCCAGGAATCTGCACAAGATAGTCCCCCCTTACAAGGAGGGGGATGACATTAATAAGTGGTTTGCTGCACTTCAGAGGGCCTGTATGGTACAGTTGGTCCCTCAAAGGCAGTGGGCTGCTATTTTGTGGGTATCTTTCAGTGGAAAGGGTAGGGATAGGCTCCTTACTGTCAGAGAAAGTGATGCCAATAACTACAAAGTTTTGAAAGATGCACTCTTGGATGGATTTGGCTTAACCACTGAACAATACAGGATTAAGTTCAGAGACACCAGAAAAGAGCCTTCTCAAGACTGGACAGATGTTGTGGACTGTTCAGTGAAGGCCTTGGAAGGGTGGTTGCATGGCAGTAAGGTATCTGACTATGAAAGCCTGTACAATCTTATTCTGAGAGAGCATATTTGTAGGAAGTTGGCTCTGTATGTACTATTTCAAAGTAAGAAATAGCATGCACAGAGTCCAAGGGTTCCCCTTAGAGGTAAGATAGTGGCAAAAAGAGATAATTCTAATGCTCTATTTTGTGGTAGTGTGGTCGAGAAGTAGGCTTATCAGAGGGTAGTGTTAAGCATTTGTTGTACACACAGGCAATAAATGAGGAACACACACTCAAAGACAATTCCAGGCCAATAGGTATTTATATAGAAAAATATATTTTCTTAGTTTATTTTAAGAAACACAGGTTCAAGATTTACAAATAATACTTTAAATGAAAGGTATTTCACTCAGGTATCTTAGGAACTTTGAATTATCACAATAGCATGTACAGTTTTGGCAAAAATGGCAATAAGCTATTTTGAAAGTGGACACAGAGCAAAAATCAACAGTTCCTGGGGGAGGTAAGTAAATGTTAAGTTCTGCAGGTAAGTATAACACTTACAGGGTTCAAAGTTGGGTCCAAGGTAGCCCACCATTGGGGGTTCAAGGCAACCCCAAGGTTACCACACCAGCAGCTCTGGGCCGGTCAGGTGCAGAGGTCAAAGTGGTGCCCAAAACACATAGGCTTCAATGGAAATAGGGGTGCCCCGGTTCCAGTCTGCCAGCAGGTAACTACCCATGACTTCGGAGGTCAGACCAGGGGGGTTTTGTAGGGCACCGGGGGGGACAAGCAGGCACAGAAAGTACACCCTCAGCGGCTCTGGGGCGGCTGGGTGCAGAGTGCAAACAGGCGTCGGGTTTTCAATAGGATTCAATGGGGAAACCCGGGGTCTCTTCAACGAGGCAGGCAGACACAGGGGGGCTCCTCGGGGTAGCCACCACCTGGGCTAGGCAGATGGTCGCCTGGGGGTCGCTCCTGAACTGGAGTTCGGTTCCTTCAGGTCCTGGGGGCTGCGGGTGCAGTGTGCTTTCCAGGCGTCGGGTTCCTTGAAGCAGGCAGTCGCTGTCAGGGGGAGCCTCTGGATTTCCTCTGCAGGCGTCGCTGTGGGGGTTCAGGGGAGTCAACTCTGGCTACTCACGGGCTCGCAGTCGGCGGGGAGTCCTCCCTGTAGAGTTAGTTTTCCACAGGTCGAGCCGGGGGCGTCGGGTGCAGAGTGGAAAGTCTCACTCTTCCGGCGGGAAACCTGTGGTCTTTAAAAGTTGCTTCTTTGTTGCAAAGTTGCAGGTTTGTTGAACAGGGCCGCTGTTCTCGGGAGCTTCTTGGTCCTTTTAGATGCAGGGTAGTCCTCTGAGGCTTCAGAGGTCGCTGGACGCTGTGGGATGCGTCGCTGTTGCAGTTTTTCTCGAAGTGGGGAGGCAGGCCGGTAGGGCTGGGGCCAAAGCAGTTGGTGTCTCCGTCTTCTCTGCAGGGCTTCAGGTCAGCAGTCCTTCTTCGTTTTCAGGTTGCAGGAATCTGATTTCCTGGGTTCTGGGTGCCCCTAAATTCAGAATTTAGGGGTGTGTTTAGGTCTGGGAGGGCAGTAGCCAATGGCTACTGTCCTTGAGGGTGGCTACACCCTCTTTGTGCCTCCTCCCTGAGGGGAGGAGGGCACATCCCTATTCCTATTGGGGGAATCCTCCAAAATCAAGAGGGAGGATTTTTAAAGGCAGGGGTGACCTCAGCTTAGGACACCTTTGGGGCTGTCCTGACTGGTGGGTGACTCCTCCTTGTTTTTCTCATCATCATCCCTGGACTTGACGCCAAAAGTGGGGGCTGTGTCCAGGGGTCAGGCATCTCCACTAGCTGGAGTGCCCTGGGGCATTGTAACATGAAGCCTGAGCCTTTGAGGCTCACTGCTAGGTGTTACAGTTCCTGCAAGGGGAGGTGTGAAGCACCTCCACCCAGAGCAGGCTTTTGTTTCTGTCCTCAGAGAGCACAAGGGCCCTCACCACATGGGGTCAGAAACTCGTCTCTCAGCAGCAGGCTGGCACAGACCAGTCAGTCCTGCACTGAACAATTGGGTAAAATACAGGGGGCATCTCTAAGATGCCCTCTGTGTGCATTTTTTAATAAAGCCAACACTGGCATCAGTGTGGGTTTATTATTCTGAGAAGTTTGATACCAAACTTCCCAGTATTCAGTGTAACCATTATGGAGCTGTGAAGTTCATTTTTGACAAACTCCCAGACCAAATACTTAATATGGCCACACTGTACTTACAATGTCTAAGAATAGACTTAGACACTGTCGGGGCATATTGCTCATGCAGCTATGCCCTCACCTGTGGTATAGTGCACCCTGCCTTAGGGCTGTAAGGCCTGCTAGAGGGGTGACTTACCTATGCCACAGGAAGTATTTTGTGTGCATGGCATCCTGAGGGGAGTGCCATGTCGACTTTGTCTTTTTCTCCCCACCAACACACACAATCTGTATGGCAGTGTGCATGTGTTAGGTGAGGGGTCCCTTAGGGTGGCACAACATATGCTGCAGCCCTTAGGGACCTTCCCTGGTCACAGGGCCCTTGGTACCACTGGTACCTTTTACGAGGGACTTATCTGTGTGCCAGGGGTGTGCCAATTGTGGAAACAATGGTACATTTTAGGTGAAAGAACACTGGTGCTGGGGCCTGGTTAGCAGGGTCCCAGCACACTTCTCAGTCAAGTCAGCATCAGTATCAGGCAAAAAGTGGGGGGTAACTGCAACAGGGAGCCATTTCCTTACACCACCCTATAGTAAAGGTACACGTCCACCATCCCCAGCCCCCCATCTCATGTGAATTGAGTGCATTTCCAATATTCTACATGGGAAGTTTGGTTAAACTGCAAAAAGGCACAGATTGTTGCCTGCAGCTGGCACCACCAAGATTGCAGCAATAGCAAGGGATAGTTTTGTAGTATGTGGAGCAGGTGATGGAGGGCAGTCATTTTGAACAGGCTGGTATAGCCCAAGATGTTAAAAGGCAATTTAGTCCATCTGGTGAGGTCTGATGTTAAGCAGGACCACAACAGATGAATATTTAAGCTCCAAGGCAGACCCAGCACCAGGAGGACTACATACATTCCTAACTATTGAACACTCAGTTTGAGCACCCTAGTCCATGCTTACCACGCCAGTTTGTGGCCCTTTCAGGGGTACTAAGACATATTAAGGTCAGTTAATAATAAGTTCTGATGCATCCCTATATAGGCCAAGGATTTACATCACCTGAGGATTCTTGAGAGATGGGCGTGAGATATACAGAAGCACATCATCTGCTTAGAGCGTAATGCATAGCATCACAGCGGATCCACACTCCCAGTGACTCAATCGCCAGAACAATCAAAAGTGGCAATAGTTGGCATCCCTGGCAGGTGCCTTAACCAATCATGAACCAGGAAGTTAAAATGTTATTGACGCATACCTGCACCTTGGGGTGAGAGTAGAGAGTAGAGCACCCACACAAATGCCTGGAACCAGGGCCCAGACCCACCCTTATCAACATTTCCTCCAGAAAGACCCAACGAACATAATCAAAAGCATTTTCAAAATCCAAAAGAAGGAGAGCCATTAGACCCCCCAGCAGAGGGACTGCCATGTGGATTCTGCAGAGACAGTGCCTAGTACTCCCAGGGGGCATAAACCTGCATTGATCAGGGTAAATCAGCTGTGGGAGTCCCACTAGCAGCCGGTTTGCCAGCATTTCCTGAAGGTTTTCAACTCAGAGTTAATAAGCAAAATTGATTGATATGAGGCACACCTATCTACAGGTTGGCTGAGCTTGGGTAGGACCATGATGCACAGTAAGTAAAGCCTGGGAAGAAACTGTGCCTTGTGTACGGCCACCCGATAAGAGCAAATAAGGAGAGGCATCAGGTGGGCCTGGAAGTGTTTATAGTGTTCAAAGGGGAACCCATCTGGGTCCAATGTTTTCCCTGAGTTCATGTCCCTGAGGGCCAGTGCGATCTCCCCCACTTCCAGGGGCTGTCCAAGTCTGTCCTCTCACTTATGGACACTGTGGGCATCGTGGCACTAAGGGGCAGTCCGCCTCCTTCTGAGGCCTCTTCCTGGGGGCGCATATGTCCTTATAATATGCTGCAAACACAGCCATTGTATTTTCAGCTGTTTCCGCTATCACCCCCACTTCAAACTGAATACAGGGGACAGTCCAGGAGGCCAGCTCCTGCCTCACCAACCAGTACAAAAGCTTACCAGGCTTGTCCCCCCACTCACAGACCCTTCATGTCAAGGCCATCCTGGATTGGCGGGCCTCCTAAAGCGCCAGCAGTTGGAGTGACATCCGCTTCAGAGCTAGTCAGTGTATATCCACCCATCCTTGTAAGCGTAGTCCTTATGCTCTAACCGAAGCATAATGAATTCTAGTTCAGTGACCTGTTGTCACTGAGCCCACTCCTGTCCCCTCAGGTATGATCTCACAGCCCCTCTGAGAACAGCCTTACTGGCCAGCCACAAGGTTCCCAGAGAATCCACAGTGCCCGATTCAGGTCACCTCTTGGGCAAGAACATCCCAAACATCCTGCTGCTGCATTGATTCTCTGCATCGGTCAGGACTCCACACACTGTCTGCCAAAAGAGAGAGTTACAGGCACATGATCCAAGATACCACAGGGTAGAATGTGAGAGCAAGGGGTGACATGAAGAAGAATTAGGTCACTACGAGATAAGGAGTTATGAGCAGCAGAGTGGTGAGTGTAAGTCAAAGTCCTAGAGTTCCATACCCTCCAGGTGTCACAAAGGCCTAGACCCTCTGACCAACTGTATAATCCCTGCTCTCCCTCCCTCTGGCATGCCCAAGCCCAATGCGTTTTCTCTGGGGACCATAACATTGTTAAAAATCCAGTCAATTAAGGTGGTTCTGTGATGGAGCCAGAGAATCTGAGACTGCAGGTTCTCCATGGTAGTGTGCACCAAGGTAGGAGGAACATATACACTAAGGTAGTGGTGTATGCGCCCATGCAGCATACCCTCCACCTCAACATACCTCCCCAAGTGATTCAAGTGGGCCTAAGAACTACTAATGGGAATGTTTCATGGAGGACCACCACCGTGCTTCTGGATCCCCTAATATGCCCAGGGTGCAAGACCCTATCAAATCCATAACAGGCCAGGAAGGAGCAGTTAGTGACTTGCAGTTAGATCTCCTACAAGAGCAAGACCACAGGGCCCTGATGCTTTGCAAAAAGGAGTACCCCCTTCATTTAATACGATTATTAGGACCGTTGACATTCCACATCATCAATATGTAGGGGGTCATCCCCTAGGGAAAGCTTTATCCTAAGTGGGTGGGGTACAAGTAGTGAGAATCCACCCCAGGTAAGAATGAAGTAGGATTATGGTGTGTGTCTGTGATACCACCCTTGCCATTGAACAAAAGACAACTAACTTAAACCATAACAGCAAAACAAACATTGCCTACTCCTCAACGAGCCCCACCCCACACTTCCCCTCAAGATGCATCTATCACCCACCACACAAACAAAACTCAAACTGGAGTGAAAGTCCAGACGTATGCTTCCCACACTGTTCTGCGCCATCCCATAATAACTAAGGAGACATTGGTGCTGAGAGAGATATGAAAGAAAAAGAGTTGGGAAGGCCATAGGCCCTGTCCACCGAGTCTGCTGTAATTCACGGGCCAATGTCAGGGCAGGCTGTTGCTGCGAAGATACCAGTCCTTGGGAGCCATGTAACCCCTTCCTCGAGCCTTGATCTTCCATCTCAGAATCAGAGTCCACCCCAGATCCTCAATAGCCGTGCCTCCCCAGCTGCATAGGGTCCCCGTTCTCATGGTTCCCCCAATTTCAGCACCAGATTCATTGTCACAGCCTTCTGTTCCGTCTCCCACTCCCAAGCCACCTGCAGTGTATAAATAAAAAGATTTAGAATTGTGAATGACCTGTAAGCGTCCAGGAAACAGAAGCAGAGTTTCTCCTTGGCGTTGTCATAGGATTTCTGGGTCAGTTACACCTAGCAAGTATAGTCTGGGTAAATCATGATCCGATGTGTGCAATGAACTGGATTCCTGGTCCGGTGGCCCTCCTGCAGGATGTGGTCCTAGTCCCTGCAGTTGAGTACGTTGGAAATAATTGGGTGAGGTTGAACTCCCGTGGGATGCTTGGATGCCAAGCACCTGAGCATTCGATAATGAAACAGGAGGATGGCTGGTCAGAGGGCACCAAGGATGAAATACAGTTCTCAAGAAATTGCTCCGATGTCACCCTCTCCATGACTTCTGTAAAACACACAAACCGTAGGTTGCAGTGCTGAGCATGATTCTCTGCATGCTCAGCCCATTCCTTCAGGCATTGTGTTGTGCCCACCAACCTCACGGCCATGGCCTGCAGCTTACTCAAAGAGTCCTCCATCACTGGGACTCATCCTTCCACCTCCCTCACCCAGTCCGCTAACCCACATAGATCCTGTCACAAGAGGGATACTTCCACCCATACCTCACCATTCTTGGATTCTGGTGTCAACTGGGACGTTTGTATTGCCAACAAGATGACCCCAGAATCTTCTGCCAAGGAGGTTGGCCTGAGCATGACTGCCAGGTCATGGGCCCCATGTGTGCCCAATGGGGGGACTGTGAAGGGGTACATTTTGGATTAGGTCTGGGCACTGCAGGTCTATCGCGCTGCATAGTAAAAATGGCTCTTACAGGCCTTGGACCAGTGACGAGCTCCCAGCAGAGTACTTAAAAAAGAAAAGAGTATGAAGCAAGGGCCGCCTACTGCTCCACAGCCCGCTTGCACCATCATGTTCCAGGTGGGCAGCACATGCAGCCCCACACCACCTGGGCCAAGTCTATTCTGGACTGCATGCACCCCCTGTTGAGTGGTGGAAAGCCCCAAGTCAATCAAGTATACACCCACGGAAGTCCGAGATGAGGGTGGGGACCTGCACTTCACCACGTCCGTTCAGGGTCCCCACCATCACCCCCACACCAGATCAGGGATGCATTCTGTGTTATGTCTGTAATAGTGTGATTTTAGTGGGGGTTGTAATGGTCAAAGGGGGGGACCTGAGAGAGCTATTTTCTGATTTAGTTCTGATGTTGGAGAAATTGCAATTAAAAAGAAAAAGCTGGAATGTATAATGCTATGTTTTTCTGACTTATGTCAAACTAGGCCTCATCTAGGCTTTAACTTCATTTTGTGATAAAGTGGCTGCTGCTTCACAAAATTCATTGTGTGGTTCTATTTCTCGTTGGCACCGCGTGCAGCAAAATGTGTTGTTGTATACTTTATTGTTTAGTCAATAAAAAGCATAACAACCGTAAAAAAGTGCAATAGAATACACTAATAATATTTTTTTTGCTGACAGAATATGTTCAATGTGCCTTTAAAAAGCACTAATACTGTTTATTTTCAAGTACATTGGTAAAATTCTTAGCAACGACTAGCCTCCATTTCACTGGTATTCAAATGGGAAACAACAGCAGTTTAATGACATACATCACACATACACCTCTTGGTCTTAAAGTTCTATAGTTCTGATAAAAAAAGCCTTGCTTATGACAAGTTCATTTTCCTCTAAAGGGATCTGATAAAATGCCTTGTTGAAATGCATTATTAAAATACACGGCATTACTAAACACCATAATTAAAGTATTACGTTGTAACCCACACCACAATGGTACCTTTGTATAAGCTTTAGTCCAATAGCAGGAAATAAATAAAAGACATACTGATTTCCAAGCTAAAAATGACTTCCAGCTAGCCATTGTTCTTACGCTAGGTGGGATAGAGTTGATATTGTACTTTCTTTTCGCATCCACGCTAAGAGCCACATCGAAGTTTGCTGATATCGGTAGCCTATTCCTATAGCCTATACAGTTGATTGCACTAGTTAGCGCGCCTGGTCCTTAGTGAGTAAAATTACAAGGGGACGCGTATAGGTCAATGAACCTTTTGATTCGCATGGAGTATCCTAGCTAGGCTAATGGCTGTCACACTAATTGATTAATACGTAACTCGATAAACATTAGTCATCATTAGCAAATGAATCAAAAACATAACACCCCATGACCCTCCAGTCATGAATAACTACAACGCACTACACATTTAGTAGTTTTATTCCCTATTAGTTACAGTACTAATAATGAAAATTAGTTCAAATTTTACTCAAGTCAACAAATCTGTATTAATTCATTAGAAGTCGCCAAAAACATAGCCTAATCAAAAGAGTACATTCTAAGGCAGTAGCATAAGTCAATAATCTAATCAGAATTGAATAAGTCAACATAAGTAGCAGAGTTCAGCAAATCAGTTCATCAATCATTTGTCTCTGTGTTCGTCATTGTCATAAGGTAAGAACCTCACCTAACCCAGATTAGCATCAGCATGTGAGACTTCATGCGAAAACAGTTTAGATCATGAATTTGGAAAACATCTAGCTAAGGAAAGAAAAACTATTTTAACAGCGCATTTGGTACCTAGAAAGAAAGGCACAAAACTTAATTACGTCACATTGTCATATCTACCTATCCTCAGTATGGATCAGCAACAAGTCAGTCTTCGTCCTCAGGTCATCAATCTGTCAGCATCACATCAGGCTCTGACTAGCATGAGCCCAATGGCAGAATCTCAAATTGCCTTGACATCTCTCTCCATCCGTCTCATCTGAAGTCTGAAGTTTTTCCCTCTTTGTCACAGCATTATATCAAAGTCACCCAGACTATCCCCCAATTCCTAATTGGTCAATTAATCACACGATTTTACCTTGTCTAAAAAAAATTATAATTCAAATCTCTGAATTCTGATATTACACAGTTCTCAGATTGTTGATTGGTTCACTTTGCGATGTCCTCATCATCCGGCTCGTCAGGTATCAAAAATGTTGCATCTTCTTCTCCAGTCAGTGTCTCTATTCTTCGAGTCCTGGGAAAGTACGCTCTGAGTGCTTTACACAGTACTTGACACATTCTAGTTTCCATCGTCTCCTGTCCGTCAGTTCATGCAAAGGTTTCGGCTAAGCAATTTTTATTAAACAATAAGCAGTTCACTGTTAGTCTGATTTGTCAGCATCTTTCATTGAACATTAATATTCAGCTTCTGCACGAGGCCTGGCAAAGCTAGGTCACAACTTTGGCTAGGTTAAGCTCTACAACATAATGCAAAACATAAGTTATATCTCTCAATATGATATACTATTACATTAGTTTAATATATTTTCAATATTTCACATATGTTAGTTGTTCTTTTAATATAATTTGTGAATCTTCACGACCACTCTCTGAGGTCACAATTTCAAACATGCACATTATTTTCTACATTAGTCATTTTCTACATTTTTCGTTATTCAAAATACATTAACATTCATTAATAATTTCTAATTAAGACATTTGCATTAACAATCCCTCCTCTGATGACTAAATATGTAATCACATTACTTTTACCACCAACGATTTTACAGCTCTGTTTCTTCAGCATTTTGCCTCCTCCTTAAATCTTCCCTATAGATTCTTTCTCTATTTCGATCTTCCCGCCTCTTATTATTTTTAGATCTTGTCAATTTAATCTTTGGACACAGTTTACATAATCCCCATATTCCTAATATGCAAGCAATTACAATCAGTATTCCCTGTATGATTTTTAGTGATACCCCATTCCAAATGTTACTAAGCCAATTCCCTACTGAAGCAAATCCTTTCCCTACTTTTTCCCATGCGCCTGGTTCCTTCAATTCCTTCAAATCACTACTTGAGTTAGTCAGGTTAGTAAGTAAGGTGGTCATTATGACCTTGGCGGTATTATGACCGCAGGGCCAAAACGACGGGAGCACAGCCAACAGGCTGGCGGTGCCTCCCGGCGTATTTTGACCGCGGCGGTAGCGCTGCGGTCGCACCGCCGGGGCCGGCGGTTTACCGCCACAATGGCCACGGCGGATGTAATCCACAAGGGCAGCGCTGCTTGCAGCGCTGCCCAGGGGATTGCGAGTCCCCGACCGCCAGCCTTTTTCTGGCGGTCTGAACCTGGCGGTACGGGGAGTCGTGGGGCCCCTGGGGGTCCCTGCACTGCCCATGCCACTAGCATGGGCAGTGCAGGGGCCGCCTGAGATGGTCCCAGACAGTGAAAAGCGCAACAGGTACAACTGCACCCGTCGCACAGCCGCAACACCACCGGCTGCATTTGGAGCCGGCTCCTATGTTGCGCCCGTGATCCCCGCTGGGCCAGCGGGCGGAAACCAGGTTTCCGCCTGCCGGCCAGCGGGGATCTCCAAATGGCCGCGGCGGGGGTGCGGCCGCATTGGTGGCCGCATGGCGGTCAGATCTTGGCGGCCCCTAAGTCTCTTATCTCCTTACTGTTATCCGGTATGTATGAGCAGCAATGCCTAGAATTAATCATTTTACCGCCGACCTTCGCTAGAAGGATGTCTAAAGCAAGACGATTTTGAAGAGTCATAGCTCTATCCGCAGCTAATTCAGTATCTATCAGGAGTATTGCCCCTATAAAATTTGTCAGCATGTTATCCACAATAGTAGACAACTTTCAAATCTTGAATGAATTCAAGATGACTCCCAATGAAGGAATCACCTCACCAAATATATCTCCTACTATTGCAGAAGAGGATTCCCTCCTCTTTTGCTTATGATGTAATTCAGTCAATTTCGGAAACCTTTTCAAGTCCCCTATCTGGTAAATCTTTAGGAACACTATCCCCAAATAACATGCCCCATACCATTGTCTTGGAAGACAGAAATAAGCATTAAGTCCCCAAATATAGTAAATACCTGGAATCGCAGGGTCCTGTCCATTCAACATAAAAGTCCACTTACTCTGAAACAAAAACACATCCCTAAATTCACTCGTACCCACATATAAAGTGTCAGTGCGTGATTTTGGTCTATATTTACAAAGCTTTCCTACATGTAATACATCTAAAGTTAATTTCCCTTGCGTCTTAATTGCAGTGTAAGCATAATCATTCTTGTAACTCCTTTTCTCTAAGCCTTTTTCTAATTTCTCCTTCAATGCTTTTCTCCTATCATCAGTATACCCTAAAAAGCTTTTCTCTAAAGGTGCAAGCAAGCATGTGAGATTGTTCTTATGTGCATATGCCATTCCAAACATTAATGTAGGCTCAAAGAATCCTCTAACCAATACTATATCATGATCCTTAGCTTTTCTACTCAGATATCTAATAATAGGAACAAAAGAAAACACTACATCATAATTAGAGTAAAAATACTGTATATACTCTGGTCATAGAATATTGTTAGTAGCAGACTACAACTTATCCTGTAGGTTAGTGGAAGGCTGTGGTATGTAACTCCTTCCTCTACCGACGAAGGAATTTGCATACACATAAGACAATCCTTTGCATCCATCGTCTCAACATGCTCACTCAACAACCGAAAGAAGACATTAGAAGAAAGTTCTCCATGAGCTTTAGAATAATCATGCAAATACTTCTCATCTGACTTAAACTTCTCCAAAGTTGTTAGTGTAATAGTTTTAAAAGCAGTTGTATGGATTGCTCCTTTCGCATGAAGAACAGACATACCCACAATCAAAACAGTAAACAAAATCCCACACATAACTGCCAATCCAAAGCTCA
This sequence comes from Pleurodeles waltl, assembly GCF_031143425.1. Classification (NCBI taxonomy): domain Eukaryota; kingdom Metazoa; phylum Chordata; class Amphibia; order Caudata; family Salamandridae; genus Pleurodeles; species Pleurodeles waltl. Next base: position 485,751,789 of record NC_090442.1, on the reverse strand, counting down.
GGTATTTACAGCGCTTAGCATTCCTAACTTGATCTGTAAAGAATCAGAAAGCAGAAGTGACTTAGAAAAGTGCAGCGAAAAATCAAAAATAAAAATATTCTTCTTTCAACAGTTCAGTTTCACACCCAGGAACCCTTATCCTTGTCAATATCAATTAGCAGCTTGTCACATCCGGTTTTCAATGTCAAATCAGGTTATCAATGTATTTTTCAGTTATATTCCAACAGTCTCAAAATATTTTCAGATTGGTTCAACAGTTCAGCTCCTTGATCTCCTTCAGGCTACATCAAAATACTTACTTGGAACCTCTCTATAAAAAACAAAAAGACATAAACTCGTGCTACCATTCGTTTGTAGCTTCATATGCCCATTCAGGACACGCATATCTTTGACTTGCTATTCTCTTTCTTTTCAACTTTTGGTCGCCACTTAACTTTCCTTCGCTTAATTCTTCTTTTCTCGTGGTATCTACTTCTTCATCTATTGTTTCGTTTATGACCACTTCCTTTTATTTCTCTACTCGTGACTCAGGCCAATTTTCTCCTTTCCTTGAACCTTCTGTCAATATTTTTCTCAGGATTGGACTTTTCTCTTTTTCTTTTTCTGTGGTGTTTTCTCTTGATGGACCTGCAACAGGCTCAGGAGAAGTTAAATCACTTTGACTTGATCCACTCTACTCCCTCTCCTTCTTGGTCTGTTTGTATCTCAGAACGTCTGCTTCTGGGAAAACCCCTGCTGAGCTAGGCTCTCCTGCTGTATCCGTTGAGATTGACTCTCCAGCACTCTCCTGTAATTCTTCACTTTTGTCTTTTACAGGGGTAATAAATCCATCTTCCACAATCTCTTGATCAATTTCAGGGTCTCTTGGTTCTTTTTCTGATTCAGGGGCTGCAACTTGTTTCACAATTGTTGGTGCTCTCAACAATGCTTCTTCATGATCCAGTGGACATACCACTTTCTTCGTGTGACTTGCGTGAATCCAGTTCAGAAGTCCAGCACACTTTACAGCTGTCGTGGTTGTCAGAATCACCTGGTAGGATCCCCGCCAACGAGGCTCCAAACACGTCTTGCACACGTGCTTGCAGACGACAACCAAATCGCCAGCTCTCAGGTTGTGCCCAGGATTGTGAATTGGTGGCAATGTTGCAGCCTCCACCTGCTGACATCAGCCAGACCCTTGCAGTAGTCCAACGCCATATAATCTGTAATACTGACAAGTGCATTGGCTGGAACTGCTGGTAATCTCATTGCCCTGCCCATAAGAATCTCGTGGGGTGACAGTCCTGTCTTTCTGTCAGGTGTATTTCTCATTGACATCAACACCAAAGGCAATGCATCTGGCCATTTCAGATTTGTGGCTGCAGACATCTTGGCAATTCTTGATTTCAGAGTACAATTAATCTGTTCCATTAGTCCTGATGCTTCAGGGCGGTAGCTACAATGCAATTTCTGCTCAATGTTTAGTGCTACACAAAAGTTTAATCACTTCATAATTGAAGTGCGTTCCCCTATCTGATTCTAAAGAGATCGGGAATCTGAACCGCCGTATTACCTCTATTAGCAACAGCTTCGCTACTGTGAGGCTATCATTCCTTCTCTAGGGTACGCTTCAATCCAATGACTAAAATTGCACACAATCACCAACAAGTATTTCAAACCTCCACACGCAGGCATTTCAATGAAATCCAATTACATTCTGCTGAATGGACCCCCTGCTCTTCCAATGTAGCTCAAATTTACCACTATTCCTTTTCCCGCATTTAACTGTTGACAAATAACACAGCGATGACATACTGCTTCTGTGGCTTGTCTAAACTTAGGGTTAAACCAATCAATTTTGTACAACCAAACCATGGCATCCCTTTCAATGTGTGCCTGACCATAGTAGTATCTGCCCATTTGTGAAAGCAAACTATTTGGCAGACCCATTTGGCCCTCTTCTGATAAACATAACTCATCCTGTCTCTGTGTGCATTCCATCTTCAACCACCCTCTTTTCTCCTCTTTGTCAACATTACTCTGCAAATATTTCAATTCTTCCATTGTGTCAATCACTTTTAATGCATAACTTGTACATGTGGTGTCTTCTTCAGATATCATTCCCATTTGTCTTTGAATGATATACAGTTCAATGCGCAAAACCTTGTGACTTGATTCGCATATCCATTTCCCAGTGATACGTAATCCTGTGACTTTAGATGTGCACTGCATTTTACCATGGCAATTTCTTCAGGCAATTGTATCGCATATAACAATTCTTTTATTCTTTCGCCATTTCTCACTGGTGAACCAGAAGAGGCCAGGAAACCTCTTTGTGACCAATATTGGCCAAAATTATGAACAATTCCAAATCTGTATCGACTATCTGTATAGATAGTGACTCTTAATCTTGCAGATACATGGAATGCTCTAGTAAGAGCAACCAGTTCTGCTACTTGTGCAGAATATACTCCTCTAAGCCAAGAAGCTTCTAAAGTACCTGTAATTGGGCACACGGCATATCCTGCTCTCAGTGTCCCTGTACCATCTCTGAGACATGAACCATCAACAAAAACAATTTGATCATTTACTTCCAATCGAGTATCTCTGATGTCAGGTCTTGGTTTTGTGCACAACTCAGTTACCTCGAGACAATCATGCTCAATGTCTTCTTCCTTTTCAATTTCAACATTATCGATTGGAAGTAAGGTTATCGGGTTCAGCACTGTACACCTTTTCAATGTTACATTTGGAGCACCTAAGATGCTCGTCTCGTACCTTGTCAGTCTGGCACCCGTCAAATACTGTGTTTACATCCTTGTCAGTAAAATCTCAACCAAGTGAGGGACCATTACCATCAGGGGATATCCTATCACTACTCCCTCACATTGTGAAAGGCTTTGACCAACTACGGCAATTGCATGCAAACAACCGGGTAAGGCTGCTGCAACTGGGTCCAAGGTAGCTGAAAAATAGGCTACTGGGCGATAAGCACCTCCATGGACCTGTGTCAAGACAGACAGAGAACAAGCATCACGTTCATGACAAACCAATGTGAATGGCTTTGTGTAATCAGGCATACCCAACGCTGGAGCTCTGCACAAACTAACTCTCAATTCAGTGAACCCTTTCATCTGGTCCTAGTTTAATGTTATGTGATCAGTAACATCCTTGTGTGTCAGTTGTTGCAATGGCTTTGAAATCTCAGCAAAATTTGGAATCCATGGATGACAATAGCCTACCATTCCCAGAAACATCCTGACATCTATCTGTGAAGTCGGGGGACTTCTCTGCAATATCATTGTAATCCTTTCTCTGGAAATTCTCCTTGACCTTTTCTCAATTTGGTGACCCAGATATTTCATTGACTTCTGACAGTACTGCAATTTCAATGGTGACACTTTATGACCAAATTTTCCCAAATGATTCAATAGGGCAATCGAGTCATACTTACACTCGTCCCTTGTTTTGGAGGCAATGAGTAAGTCATCAATGTATTGTACCAAAGTCGATTGATATGGCAATTCCAATGACTCCAGCTTCTTCTTCAGGATTTGGTTAAACAGGGATGGTGACTCTGTGCACCCTTGAGGAAGCCTGCACAGTTGTAGACTCTGTCTAGGAATTTGAAACTAAGGAGAAGCTGACTATCCTCATGAAGAGGCACATACAAGAAAGCTTGTGACAAGTCAACCACAGTAAGCCATTCTGCATCACATGGAATCTGGAACATTATTACTGCTGGATTTGGCACCACAGGACAACACTTGACCACTATGTCATTTATTTTTTTCCGATCCTGCACAATTTGCACTTTTCCACATGGCTTTTTCAAACCCATTATCGGTGAATTACATGGGCTACTTAGCACTTCTTTCAAACCTCCCTGCTTCACAAAATCTCCAATTATCTGTGCTACTTTCATCAAGACATCTTGTGGCATGTTGTACTGTGGAAGCTGTGAAAACACTACATTCGGCTTCAAGGTAACCTTAATCGGCTCCCCTCCCTTGATCAAACCCACTTCTTTACCTGTTAGGTCCCACACATTTTCCTGTACTGTTCCCTACAAATCTGAATGTAGCTCCTTTAACTGTAATCATTGGAAAAAGCTCAATCAATGGGTATTCTTCAATGGTATGTCATTTTCCCTTTCCGGAGTTAGTTCTTCTACATCGTCACTATTTGTCTGAATCTCTATCCAAGCAGTTGAGCAAGAGATTGAACATTTAGTTTTGCATAGTGAGTCCCTTCCCAGTAGGGATACTGGACTGGAATCGCAGACTACAAACCTATGCAATCCCTGAAAGTTGCCAATCTCAACTTGTACTTGATCTATAATCGGATTTGTCAGATGCTTATTCGCTACCCCCACAACCTGAACTGTTCTCCCTGAAAAAGGTAAATTCAGAACTTCTACACTCCTCACTGTGGAACGTGTAGCTCCTGTGTCTACCAGAAATGATACCTTATGACCCATTACTTTTCCCTTCACGAAAGGTCCTCTCTGATCCACCTCTAGGGATGCTGCAAGCATGCATGGTTCTTCATCTGAACTATCACTCAACCAGTCACCGTTTATTTCATTCTCACTATGTAATGGAAATTGGTGCACTGTGTTACTACTTCTGTCTTGTCTCTGACGTGTGACCTGTTGAGTAAGCACCACCTGTTGCTGCTCTATCGGGGCTTAAGGTATTTGCATTTGCTGTCTAGGTAATATGGGAACCCGCTGCTGCACTGGTTGTAACTGTTTCAACTGTGTACGTGGCATTTGCACCTGCTGCTTAGGTTGAAAATTCTGCATCTAATTCACATTATTCTGGAAATTTGGATTAAATCCTCTCATTCTTCGGACTTTCATATTTTGAAATGTATTGACATCACCACTTTGCTGACCAAACCATCTTGCACCATCATCGGACACTCCCGCTTCCAGTGTCCCACGTTTCCGCAAAGGTGACACAGTAACATCTTCTTCATCCCTTGCACATCATTTTGAACCACTACAGTGCTCAAATCCGGACTACAATTCATATTGACTCCACGACCCCTACCTCTCATCTGAGGCTGGAACATGACAGATCCCTGCTGCTGTGGTATTTGCTGAACAAAAGTTCCTTGTACTCCTGTTTGCGCTGCCTTAATCTGCATTACCATTGCTTTCACCTTTAGCTTTTTCTGCTTCTGTCAACATCACGACAGTGCGCGCTCTACGCGTGACGTAAATGCAAAAACCCAGTCCTTATGCAGAGGCATATTTCATGCATTCTATTTCTATGCAGTATGATAACCTTTTGCATTGCAGAACTTTCACCTTGAAAAGTCATTAATGCTGTTTGTAATTCATTGTTCATTTGCCAGGCTTGTTTGCAAGACTACAGGGTGTGGTCCTTTATTCTAAGACTTTCTAGAAACCTTTCTTGCAGCATGGTTGGGTGTGGCTCGTGGGCGGGGCTTGGCTCTATATAAGGGAGCCAGCCCAGCTCCACGTGCTCACTATTCAGAGGTCCCGGTGCAGAGCAGCAGCATTTTCCAGAGCTCCTGTCCCAGAAGCCTAACCAGCCAATTCCAGGCCTGCTCTTGCTTATTTGGTGATCTTCAGGCAGGGCGGTAAGGCGGAGGTCGGGTTAGGCCCCCGACTCCATTTTCTAGTAACTTTCGAGTTTTGGGCCTAATCTTGAAATCGCCTGTACGTGATCATTTCATGGCATTTATCTTATGAATTCCGAATCGGCAACAGTGTGCGCGATTCCTTCCAGGCATTTATTTTGTGGTATTCAGATCGGCAGTGCGCGCGATCATTTCATGACATTTAGCTTGTGAATTCCGAATCGGCAGCCGTGTGCGTGATTCCTTCCAGGCATTTATTTTGTGGTATTCAGATCGTCAGTGTGTGCAATCATTTCATGGCATTTACCTTGTGAGTTCCGAAACGGCAACAGAGTGCGCGATTCCTTCCAGGCATTTATTTCGTGGTATTCAGATCGGCAGTGTGCGCGATCATTTCATGGCATTTATCTTGTGAATTCCGAATCAGCAACAGTGTGCGCGATTCCTTCCAGGCATTTATTTCATGGTATTCAGATTGGCAGTGTGCGTGATCATTTCATGGTCTTTGAATCGTGAATTCCGAATCTGCAGCAGTGTGCGCGACTCCTTTTCAGACATTTACTTCTTGGCATTCAGATCGGCAGTGTGTGCAATCATTTCATGGCATTTACCTTGTGAATTCTGAAGTGGCAACAGTGTACGCGATTCCTTCCATGCATTTACTTTGTGACATTCAGATCAGCAGTGTGCGTGATCATTTCATGGCATTTACATTGTGAATTCTGAATCGGCGGAGTGTGTGATTCTTTTTCCTGCATTTAAATCTTGAAAGCATAGATCGGCGGTGTGCGCGATCATTTCATTGCATAATAATTTAGATGTTCGAATCGGCAACAGAGTGCGCAATTCTTTCCTGATGCTTAAACTTTTGAAATACAGATCGGAAAGTGTGCGATCATTTTTTGACATTGAAACTTAGATGGGTGGTTTGACTAAAGAGCATAACATTCCCTGAACGTTTAAGTCTTGAAAACTCTTAATCAGAAAGTGATGTAGGAGCGTATTTCATGGTATTTGTACAGTTCGTTCATGTAGAGATGAAACCATTTGTTCCTTGATTCTTGCTACAATGCAGTGAGTGTTCTAAACAGTATTTTGAAGAGAGTTTATTGTTCAAAATATAATATGCTAATTCTGGAATGTTCATGTGAAAAACCTTGCATAACCTTTTCTTGATTTCCAGGTACCTAGATCCTTGAGGCCTAGTTATAGTGAAGTCTTAGGCCATTCATGTTTTCAGCATAAGTGCTTTATTTTAAAACAAAACTTATTGAATGACATTGTGATTAATCTTGCAATTGTGTTGTTTAACCTTTGCTTCCACAGGTCTCCTTCCCCGCTGTTCCCAACCCAAAACCCATTCCCCCACTTGGCCATTCTTTAACTCTGTGCTATATAACTAGTGGAGTTTGGAGCTGCCAAGAGGTGGACGTGTTGGGAACATGTGCAAGCCAGTGGATCTGGTCTCCTTGACAGCTTCAACTCAATCTCATCACTACAGTATTTTGCATACTGGAACACCTCGCCAGTCAGCTTCGTTTGTCAGCAAATCAAGTGACTCTTAATCATCTGACCTATTTCAGGTTTCAATCCCTCCACAAACCTGAACACAACGTGTAACATGTATTTCAGGTCAATTGCTTCCTTGCCACTGAACTCCTTGAACGCTTTCAACAACCTTTCATAGTATGCATGTATCGACTCCTCCACCTCCTGCACTGTCCTGTCAATTCTCGCCAATCAATATTTTTAGGTGAAATTCCTGTCTTCAGGAATTCAATCACCTTATAATAATGCTTCATCACTTCAGGAGATGGTGCACCTGTAGTCCTATCCCTTTCTGGTTCGCTCGTCTGCCTATCTACAGCTCTTTTGCATTACTCCCAGAAATCAGCTAGAACCACTATTTCTAGTAAAGTATTCAGGTCTTCCCACAAACATTTTGAAAGCTTCACAAATCTATCTGTCTGCTGATACCATTCGACCGGTTTCTCCTTCAGTTTTGGATAATCATTTGTGAATGACAGAATTTCACTCCTGTGCCAAGGAACGTGAACAAACTGCCCTCCTGGAATCTCCCTCATTGCTAACATTTTTAGCGGATCCTTTTCTTTTTTAACACCTTCAGAGCCTTCTTGTGACTCTCGTTTCTGTTTAGCCTTCTTCTTTGCCCATCTGCCTTCCCACTTTTCTAATGCTCCCCATATCTGAGCACTCTGCAATAATTCTTTAAGACACGCTTTCATTCCGGCTGATCTCAAGTGTTCAAAATCTTTTGCCTCAAAATCTAACCTGTAGCTTAGTTTGAAATGTTTTGTCTTTCCAATATCAATATCATGATTTTCTGCTAAATCTGCCAATCTCTGATGTATCCTGCCCACTTCTCTCATGATTCTCGGACATAAGTATCTCAGTTCTTCTTTCTTCTGTATAGGATTCCAGCCTATTCACTCCCATTGTCCCTTCGACGTGTTCCGTTATTTCTGTTCTCAACCTAACTAGTCAATCTGCTCTTCACTCTTGGACATATTCTGTGGAGTGTTCAATCTATCTGACCACTCATTCAGCTGCTTGCAGTCAATCCTTGTAACGTAATGTTACTCGCGTTTGGTGATGGCACCTGCTGCGCCACTGCATCTGGAGGTTGCGGTGTCAAGAGCTTCAAGCTCTGACTTGCACTCGGACCATTTACCGTATTGGGAAACGCGACTAGTGGACTGAGATCCATCAGTGGCCTGGATCCATCAAAAGTCTGACCCATGGAAGAAATTACCTTTAACCAAGTTATTTAATAACTTTAAGTCCTGATCCCTTGAAATTTCCCTCAATTTCCTGTTTATTACTTTTTTCCTGGCTATATAGGGTATGTAGGCGATCTGTAAACCCATTCCCTCTGTTTGGAGAGATGCAATAGCTCCCTGCAGATATTTGTACCATGGATTTTCTAGAGACTTCAAATTCTGGTCTTAATCTTGACCGTCAAATGTATTGTGGCCGCTGGCATATTGTCCTGTAGGCAGTACTGCAGAAAAGAGTCGCATTTGTGACCCTAAGTCTGTGGTCAGCTGACAAACTACTACGTATCGAATTCAGTTGGTTGATGCCATATGTGATTGCTGCTCCTTTGTTTTTTCAAAGTCCTCACATATGCAATGAATACAGTATGTTCTGCAACCGAAACACCCAGATAATTTTATTTCCTGGTGGTGTTAATAGCCATGCTACTCAGATGTGAGGTAAGATGCCTCTTATTTCGTTATCTCCTGAAAATAAGAACGTTTGTCTTATTTTGGTTTTACCTTGAGGTGATTTTCCACACTGTGGGTGTTTAAGGCATTCAGTGGTCATTGGATTCCTCCTTTGGTATGATCCATTATCACAATGTCATCCGCGTATTAAATGATGTAGAGTTTGGTTGACAATAGCTTGGGGGGTACTAGGCAGGCCGCCTCCATAGACTTCCTCAAATAAAGCAGAGTAAAAATAAAGCCTCCCTGCTTTAAGCCTCCATTGACTTCCTCAAATCAGCAGTGTATAAATTACACATCCGTGCTTTAAGCTACAGTTTGTGTTGATTTATGGTGTGATGGTGCTTACTCTAGTTTTCACGTGGACCTATGTCCTTGTATATCATGACATTATGGCCCTTAACAATTTGGAGAGGCTCCCCAAGCTTCATTTTTCTGCCATGGGGTTACACGGTCCACCCTATTGAATGCTGCACTGTAATCTATGAAACAGCAAAAGAGTCGTAGCTTATTTCTTCATGCCCATCAATGTCTCAGAAAGGATAGTGCTGTGATGTTTTCCACTGTGGACACCGACGCTCGTAAAAGTGACTGAAAGAAAAGCAGGACTTCCTGCTCTAAAATCCAGGCCTCTGATTGTTTAAGTAGGACACGAGCATAGGCTTTGGCCCATCCAAGAGAGCTATTAGATGGTAGTTTGAAGCTTTGGTCTGATCCTCTTTCTTATGCATAGGGCACAAGATAGACCCGCCTCCATGCATCTGGTACTGTTGCTGTTAAACAGGCGTAACTGAAAAGAGGGATTAACAGCCTGGACCACGTTTCCAGGGAACATTTGAATATACTGTCTGGAAGGCTATTTGGGCCAGGTGCTCTATCTTTTTTCATATGCCTGATCGTATTCATAACCATGTCAGCGGTTGTTAGTTCTGGGATTCAGCCTTGGTTTGGGTCTACTGCTGCTGGCAGTGCAGTGTGGCAGGGCACATACAAATATCCTGTATATAATTCTGTCACATGCCTTATTCAGGTCCCCTTCAAAACTCTGTTATGCCTTGTGGCTTTGCTTTTTTGTTTGTTTGTTGATATGTTCCCAAAAGCAAGTGTGGTTTTGTTTCTTGAGCATTTGGAAGCTATTCGCCAATTCCTTTTGGACCATAGCCTGATGGACAGAAAGGAGACATTTATGGATTTCCTCTGCGTCCTGCTTACCTAGCCAGGCCATGACTGTTAAGATGTGTTCCGGTCTCCCCTTAATTCTCCTCACGAGGTTCACTGTTTCCTCCACGGAGTGGCGAACTTGCGTTATTGCTTCTGTCAGCTATGGATGATGTTAACTCCAAAGTAAACCTCAGTGGGTTTCTGGTTTGTTATCTATCTCGAGATTTATAAGCTGCCCCATTAGAATCTCTGACATATAAACATAGCCAATTGTCAAGATTCCTTTGCAGGTGGGGGCAACAACTGTTGGTTTCCTAGTGCTCCAATTGGTTGTTGTGCTGAGGTCAGTTTAAAAGTTGTCAGGAAGTCTTGCATCCTTGCCCCCTCTTTGGATTGGGTGAAGAATGTGTTTCTGTTCCCCAAACCACAAATAATAAAGTCACCTAGAAGCAGAATTTTCATGGCTTGGAAAGTCCAAAAAGAGACCGTCCAGTCTTTCACATAGGTCTTCTAGTGGTCCTTCTGTAATGGAGGCTGCCTGGTGTGTTGGCCTTTGCACTTTCCACTAAGGTACCTAGCTTCTCTGACAGGGTGCTTAATTTATTTATTATGGGGGACCAGGGACATCATTTCTTCTTTCCTATTGCCCTCAATTGCCCATTCTAGTTATAGGAAGTTGGCTCTGTATATACTATCTCAAAGTAAGAGATAGTGTGCACAGAGTCCAAGGGTTTACCTTAGAGGTAAGATAGTGGCAAAATTAGATAACTCTAATGCTCTATTTTGTGGTAGCGTGGTTGAGCAGTAGGCTTATCAGAGGGTAGTGTTAAGCATTTGTTGTACACACACAGGCAATAAATGAAGAACACACACTCAAAGGCTTAACTCCAGCCCAATAGTTTTTATATAGAAAAATATATTTTCTTAATTTATTTTTAGAACCACAAGTTCAAGATTTGAAGTAAATACATAAAATGCCAGGTACTCTACACAGGTAAGTTAGCAACTTTGAATTAGAGCAATAACATATACGGTTTTTGTTAAAATGGCAATAAGCTATTTTAAAAGTAGACAGTGCAAAAATCAACAGTTCCTGGGGAAGGTAAGTATTGGTTAGATTGTGAGGTAAGTAAGACACTTACAAGTCTCAGTTCCTGGGCATAGGCAACCCACCGTTGGGGGTTCAAGGCAACCCCAAAGTTACCACACCCGAACAGGGACTCATCGGCGACTCGGACGCCCGACGGATTGGTCGCGACAAAGGATTGGGATCTCGCTGCGGACAATCAATGCCTGAGGAGACCCGAGTCTTGGCAACCACGGCGTTTTTCCCTTCTTTCTGATTTGACCATCCAGGTTGCGGCGGTCCTCGACTGAGATCCTTCTTGTTCATTCGTCATACAGTGACCATTTGGTCAATTTTAGAACTTGGCAGTTGGAACCTGGACGCCCTGTGATTGGTAAGAGCCGTTTTATGGCACTTGCTGTGGGTTTTGATGCCTTTGTTTGGTAATGAAGTTTAGCACCACTTACTGTGGCTCTCTTGTTTTGGGTGACTAGTCAATTTGTGTCCTTTGAATTGATATATAAATTGCAATTTATATAGGCAGGTAATGAGGAGAATTTTCTCCAATTTAATTTTGATTTGAACGGCACATCGTACTAAAGGTACCTTAAGTGCTACTTTGATTACAATACTGCATATTCTGCACTATTTTTGGCATGCCTGTTTTTAGCACACTTCGTAGGATGTGTTGCTTTTGCAATGGTACCAATTTGAGACTGGAAGAATTGCAACCGGCACCCCCAGAGGGGACGCCCAATAGAGATATGTATGTTAAACATGGTCTTTCTTCCATAATGTACAGCACATTATGTAATAAATACACTCGTGTGGATCCTGAGTTACGTTGGCCTATGCATGGGTCATTTGATTTGTGAAAGATTGAGTATGTGGAACAATGTATGTGTAAGCGAAGGTCTATGCAAGATATGTTTGACTGTGTACGAATGTGGGAGAAAGAAGTGCGTGGACGAGCGAAGCGTGAGCAAGCCTTGCTTGAGAAAGAGCAGCGGAAGAATGTATATGTGAAAGCATTGGAAATGAGAAAGAAAGAAATAAATGACTTAAAGGAGCTAGAAGAAAAAGAACGTAAATTACAGGTAACTGGCCAATACACTGTTAGGCAACCTCTCTATCCTATTCTTAATAAACCACACAATGATTTTTTGTTACTAGATCGCCCTCCACCTCTGTATGTCATTCCTTTTGCCCCTCGTGAGTTAGCTGAGGTCTCCGGTTCGGAGCAACAGAAGATACGAGACAGTCGCTCTATGTTGCCTGCTGACCGTGCGTCTGAGCTTAGATCTATTGCTCATAAAACAATTCGTAGCGTTGTCTCTGCTTCTGAACTTTTAGACAACATGAAAGGGTGGACGGAAAAGGAGCAGCTCTATTTTACTGAGGCATTTGGCACAGAAGTTATTGAACTTTTTCAGAAATATTCTGATGAGTTAGAGCCCGATGATGTAGCAGCTGATCATAAGCAAATGCGTGATGGTCTTTTTGTTTTCTCCCAGGTGGCTGATGCAATCAGGCGTTTGGTGAAATTATGTGTTGTGGCAGTCCGCTTGCAAGAGGAGAAAAGGGCCGTGGACGTAGTTGCACGGATATCTCAGACCGGTGGAGTGCAAGCTTCCATCTGCGGAACAGATAAGACTATGATAGTTCACGCGAAACCAATGCGGGAGGCCGCACCTTTGTATGTTCCTCCTAAAGGAGTGGGTACAAGTGATGATAAAACTTCTGTTGATGCTAAGGGTTATTTTATTTATAATTGGGTGTATACTCCTTGGAATAGGGCAGATGTAATGGCACTTAAAACAGCATTACCTGACCCGCAGAAAAATCCAGCCGCCTTTTATGAGGAAGTTGAGGGAGCAATTAGTTTTTCTACTATGACTTTGGCTGACATTGATTTTCGGATTGATATTACCGCCAGATATGTGGAGAACTGTTCGTAAAGTTGATGATTGTGCAGTGTTTGGGGCGTCATGGAAAGAATTAGAACAGATGGACGGGGATAGGGAACCTGCAAAAAAGCCATATCAGTTGATTCTAGATCTTTCCGCAGCCATATTAGTTAAGTTAAAAATGATTATTCTCCCTAAAAAGATAGATTGGACTGTTTTAGCGTCTTGCAAGCAAAAGGCAGATGAATCAGTCTCTGATTTCTTTACACGCTTTGAAGAAGCATTTCATGATTTTAGCGGCCAGTTATTGTCAGATGATACGGGCAGACATTTGTTTGTCGATAAATATGTCACAAATCTGTTACCAGGAATAGCTAGTCGTCTAAAAGCTAGTGAAAGTTCATGGACTACCTCTACTCCGGTTTCTCTTTTGACTATGGCTCAGTATTATGAATGTCAGGAATTAGAAGCAAAAGGTAGCGAGGATAAAAAGATTAAAGAATTAAAGACGAAGATTATGTTGGCTCAAGCTTATGGTCCGCCATTTAGAGGTAGTGATAGAGGTGGATGTGGATCTTATGGTTCTTCTTCCACTCGTTCGAATTTGTCTGTTGATCAGTGTGCGTATTGTAAGAAATTTGGGCATTGGGCTGCCGATTGTCCAGCACTACGTGTTCAGCAGTGTTCACATGGTCGGGGACAAATGAGAAATCGCTCAGGATATTCAGGGCCTAGAAGAAGCACAAATGATCATGCTAGGGTTGATGCTAATGTACGAGGGCAGGATGGGTTTAACACTTTTGATAGATGGAACCAATACCAGATGTCTAACTATGTGCAGCCTGATTTCCAAGATTCTGATTATGCATAGGATTGCCTAGGATGGGGTAAGGAATCAGTTGAAGTTCCAGTAGATCAGAGGGGTCCCTATGTTACAGCACATGTTTTGGGTTCTACTGATCAGTTTCTGGTTGATACAGGAGCTACTCTTGGCGCCTTGTCTAAACAATTGATTCCAAGGGCTCCCCTGTCTGGCTTAACCATTACATCGATAGGTTTCGATGGAACACCTTCCCCTGGCCCATTGTCACAACCACTTGCATTCCATGTTGATAAATTTACTACTCCATGTCCGTTTTTGCTTTCTCCAAATACACCAGACAATATTGTGGGTCTTGATATGCTCAAGTATTTCAGGGCTACAATACGATACTGTCCTGAAGGGGTGCATGTTATTTTTAATGATAATCATCCTGTGATGGAAAGAGTTTGTCTTCTTAAAGAGGATATTGCATTAGCTTTACTCCCTAGTACTTTGTGGGCTACTTCAGATACTGATGTGGGACAAATGATTATTCCACTGGTACATATTAGTGTCAAGGAGGGAGCTGTATTGCCACGTTTGCCTCAATACAAAATTTCACAGGAGGGCGAAGAAGCACTCACACAAATTGTGCATGATCTTATTGCAGTTGGAGTTGTTGAGGAAGTTCCGTATAATGTTTGTAACAGTCCGATTCTTCCTATTCTGAAAAAGAATACTGATACTAGGATTTACCGATTCATTATTGATTTCCGAGAAGTGAATAAGATTGTGGTACCACAATATCCTGTGGTATCTGACATCACAACACTTCTTACTTTGGTTCCCCCGACAGCAACTATGTTCTCTGTGATAGACTTGAAGAATGCTTTCTTTTCGATCCCTATTCATCCTGACAGCCGATATTTGTTTGGTTTTACTTTGAATAAACGATCATTTAGATTTTGCAGAGTTCCTCAAGGCTATACTGAGAGTCCTAGTATTTATAGTCAAGTGTTAAAACGAGAACTTGATTCTTTTGTTTTGCCTAAAGGTGTGGCTCTCATACAATACGTTGATGATATTTTGTTGGCAGCTGATACTCCTGAGCAATGTGAAAAGAGTCTTTGTCCTTACTTTCTTTTCTTGCTTCACACCATCATAAAGTGTCACAAAAGAAATTGCAATATTGTAGACCAAAGGTAACCTATTTAGGTCACCTTTTGTCTAAGGAGGGCCGTGCACTTACATCAGATCGTATTCAAGCAATTTTAGACACACCAGTACCCTCTACTCAGAAAGATGTTTGTGCATTCCTTGGTCTCACTTCTTTTTGTAGGCAATGGATATTAGGATTTTCACACATTGTTAAACCTTTGCTAGCACTTTTGACTAAAGACACTCCAATGCCCCTCCCATGGACAGATGACTGTTAGACTGTTTTCCGGCAGCTACGACAAGCCCTTTGTTCAGCACCAGTGTTAGGTAATCCAGATTACACGAAGCCTTTTGCACTTTACGTACATGAGAAAGATGGATGTGCATTGTCAGTTTTAGTACAGACACATGGTGATAAGCAGCGTCCCTGTGCATATTTTTCAGCAGTACTTGATCCTGTCGCTCGAGCGTTGCCTGGGTGTTTTCATTCAGTTGCCGCAACAGCTGTGTCAATACGTCAGAGTGAAGGGATAGTTTTGTCACATAAGCTGTTGGTGTTAGTACCCCATGCGGTTGATGCTCTTTTAAATCAAATAGAGACACAACATTTTTTAACTAGCGCTCGCCTGACAGGATATGAATTGACATTGCTGGCTCCTCACATTACACTGAAGAGATGTGCAACACTAAATCCAGTCACTTTGTTGCCATATCCGGTGACTCATCCTCAGTCACAAGAAACACATGATTGTATATTCCTTACCGAAGAACAGACAAAGGGTTGTATTGATTTTCAAGATATGCCCCTTCCAGATGTAGACGGGGAATTGTGGGTTGATGGGTCTTGTTTGAAGTTGCCAGACGGTACGACCTCAGCTGTATATGCAATCACCACAATACACACAGTAGTGGAGACAGCTCGTATACCACAGAAGTCAGCTCAAGCAGCTGAACTAATAGCTTTGACACGAGCATGTGAGCTTAGTACTGAATTATGTGTGAACATTTATACAGACAGCCGCTATGCTTTTGAAGTGGCTCATGATTTTGGTTTGCTTTGGAAGGAGAGAGGCTTCCTCATATCCCACGGGATGCAGATAATGCACAGAGAATTAGTGCATAACCTCTTGACTGCATTGACATATCCAATGAAACTAGCTATTGTGAAATGCAGTGCACACAAGAAAGTGACCAATAAGATAGGGCAAAGTAATGCCCTTGGGGACCGCGTAGCACGTGAGACTGCGATGCAGCGAAGTACTACTTCTATGTATGTAGTGAAGTCACAAGCTGAACCTTGGCATAATGCTAGACAAGACGTATTAGATATACAGAAATCTGCTTCTGTGAAAGAACGTGAGCAATGGTCTAAAGAAGGAGAACTGGATGATGAAGGCTGTTGGCGGAATAAGCAGAAGGATAAATGGAAATTGCCTATAGCTTTTGTACAACCTATGGTTCAGATGGCACATGGACTGGCACATGTTGGAGCTTCAACAATAACGAAGTTGCTCATGCAAGTTTGGGAGCATCCAAAAATTTCTAGTACAGCTAAGAGAGTAGTACAGTCTTGTTTGATCTGTTTACAATACAATCCCGGAAAAGGGACACGAACTCCTGCGGGAGGGTTTGCTACACCAACTGCACCGTTCAAAGTTCTACAAATGGATTATATTCAGCTTGAACGCTGCAACAATTTAAAGTATGTCTTGGTGGTGGTATGTGCCTTCAGTAAATGGATAGAGGCGTACCCCACAAAGGATAATACTGCCATTACCACAGCGAAGGTGCTTTTGAAATAATATTTCCCTAGATTTGGTGTTTGCAGACTTTTATGGAATGATAACGGACCTCGTTTTGTTGGGGAAGTTATTAGGTATGTCCTGAAAGGATTAGGGATCAAACAGAAGTTCCATGCGGTTTTCCACCCACAATCAGCAGGGTTGGTGGAAAGGTATAATGCTACTTTGAAGCTGAAGTTAGCGAAGATACAGGCTTCCACATTCTTATCTTGGCCGGATGCATTACCGTTGGCATTATTGTCTATTATGTCAGTGCCACACTCTCAAATCGGCCTTATTCCCTATGAAATAGTGTTTGGAAGGCCAATGAACATTTGGGGAGTTCCTAAGCCAAATTCTGTATATGATGTACCTTGTGTCCTGATGAATGATTATTTGGCACAGTTAACCAACAATTTGGTTTCTATTCATCAACAGGTTCGAGAAGCACTTCCTGACAGACCTACAGGTGAAGGCCATGAACTCCGACCTGGTGACCAGGTGATGATTAAGTCCTTTGAAAGATCAAGCAGCTTGGAACCAAGGTGGCGAGGCCCAGAGCAGGTGCTCCTTGCGACAAGGACAGCCGTTTGAGTGACAAACCGAAAGAATTGGGTCCATAGTACTCACTGCAAGAGAGTGCTACCTACCTTGGTGGAACCTGCTGTGCTGACCGATCATCGAGAGATTTTGACTATGGAGAAAGGCCGTGCTATATCACCTGATGAATCTGCGGAGTTCTTCCAGCACCATACGATTTCTGGAGTATCGCGATATAATTTGAGACCGAGGAAAAAATCTGTAGTGCTGGAGAAAACTGGTTGAGCTACCGCCCTGGGTTAGTGAAACGGAGAGCCAATGTGGCAAGGGGGGGATCAGCCATGCATTAGAGTAGTGACACCCGTCTTGGCCCGTGGTGAAGAAATCAGCGGCTGCCCAGAGATAAGAGCTCCAACGATTGTTTTTAATTAATTTCTGAAAGGGTCGATTATCACTGTTGCTAAAATGAATAACAAACTGATCATTAGTACTATGGGGTTTGTTGTTGTTTTGGTGGTTATAGCAATAATCACCTGGTTTGTTGAAAAGAAGGCTCCTGCTCGTGAGTTTTTTGTTGCCACTACTCCAGTACCAGAGGATCACTATTACTTTACGCTTCCCTATCAGGAGCAGAAGCACCGTCAATCGTACTTCAATAAATATTTTCATTCAGATGTTGCATCATACTCATAATGCTACAAATACTACTAACTGTTGGGTATGTGGAATGATACCTGCACATCAAAAGAAAGGAGGAACACCTTTCATTCCTCTTCCTTTTTCACACAATGGTTCTTGTCAAGCTTGGTATATGCTTTTGTTTGCATCTGGAAAACGTACAGAGGGCGGACTTCTTTTTTGCCTTAATAAAGTATGCTACCAAGACAAAGATGGGTATCCCCAAGCCAAAGGAACTAAATGGGAATGGGAAGCGTATCAACCGGACAACGTTTCAATACCATATGCCTTCACAAATATAAGACACTCTGACAAGAAAGAACAATTTGTGATTTCTGTTACAAAAACTAAAGCAGATTTATGTATACGTAGCATTGGGCGAATACCAGTGGGGATAAGCGATTGTACCTTGATTTTAACTATTGAGGGTGTAAATAATAGTAGTTTTACAGCTTCACATAATACATATTTTGTTTGTGGTAACTATGGATATTACCAACTACCTGTTGGGTGGTCAGGTGTGTGTTATGTATCTTTTCTATTACCCCCTGTGTTTTTGGCACCTGCATAATATCATCGAGATTTTAAACTGTTCAATGACATCATTAAAAATAGACATAAAAGGACAATAAGTACAAATGAGGTAGACCAAAAGGACACTAGCCTGCAACAATATGTTGACTTTAATTTAGTGTTGTTCTCCTTTGTGGGTGCTGCGTTAAACAGTAGGAAAGTGAGACGATTGACTAGGGTTGTGGAAGCTGTTACCAATCAGGCAGCTCTGGCACTTGGGAATATTACAGAGGAGCTCCAAATTGCGAGGATTGTAGCGCTCCAAAATCGTATGGTACTAGATGTGATGTTAGCTGATCGAGGTGGTGCATGTCGCATCACCGGCTGTGTTTTTATTCCAGATCACTCACCTTCAGTATATGATGCAATATCTAAATTGCATAAAATCACTGCAGAAATTCACACAGAGACTGGTACTTGGACTTTTTCTTGATGGTTTTGGGCTCTTGTTTCTGCTTGGGGCTGGAAACTATTGACTATCCTGTGTGTAATGATTGCAATATTTTTCACATGCTGTATCTGTATTCAGTGTGGTCCAATGTTCTGCTCCATGTGTATTACTGCTTGTTTGCCTACCAAAAAAAATAAAACAGAAATGAAAGCACAACACATGTTAGATAAGGAAATAGCTGAAATGATGAGCATAAAAATACAATATGAATATTTAGATTATCCCAGAAAGACGAATGTCTTCAGCTAATGCTGAAAGGGTCGTCTGTTGTAATTTAATAGCAATTAGATTAAGCACTAGCAGAAGACATCTTGTATTTAGCAACTGTTGTAAACATTTAGCGGAATCCATTTTGTATTCATGGCAGCCATTTTGTCTGCCATGTGCTCGCCATGTGCTCTGTCCTACCTTTCTGTTAACTACTCTTGAAAATCTGTCTAGTGACAAGTTATATTTAACATCTCCCACTTTTGCACATGCCCAGTAAGATCTGCAGCTGTTAGTAATCAGTAACAGACAGTAATGTATCAACTAGTCCTTGAAAACTGTTAGCCCCTCCTACCTGTCGACTGTGCATTTCCATATGACCTTATATGTATGTAAGTCTTGCTTCTATAATTGTACCACCTTCTTTTAGCCCCTGTGTGGGTATAAAAGGACCATGCTCTCTTAGGTCAGTGTGCTACTTCAAACATTACCGAAGTGTGCTGTTTGAACTGTAGTACCACCTCATGAGGTTTAATAAACTTTGTCTTTTATTTCAGTTTCTGTGCCAACTTCTTCCTACAGTATATGGTCTGAGGACTTTGTGTATAGAAGGGCGAACCCCTTGCACTAGTATGCCTTGCTGAGGCTTACTTCGACAGCCTGGGGGTCACTCCTGCACTGAAGTTCAGTTCTTTCTGGTCATGGGGGTTGCTGGTGCAGTGCTTGCTCCAGGCGTCTGATCCCTTGTTACAGGCAGTCGCCGTCAGGAGGAGCCTCTGGATTCTCTCTGCAGGCGTTGCTGTGGGGGGCCAGGGTGGTAGTCTCACGCTACTCACGGGGTTGCAGCCGGCGGGGAGTCCTTCCTGTGGTGTTGGTTCTCTGGATCTCGAGCCAGGGGCCTTAGGTGCGGAGTGTGAAGTCTCACGCTTCCGGCAGGAAGAGTGAGGACTTTGAAGTTGTAGAAAAGTTGCAAGTTTGTTGCTGGTTGTTGAGCAGAGCCGCTGCTCACAGGAGTTTCTTGGTCTTGGGATTCAGGGCAGTCTTCTGAGGCTTCAGAGGTCACTGGTCCCTGTTGGATGCGTCGCTGGTTGCAGGTTTTCGAGTTAGAAGTCAGGCCGGTAGGGCTGGGGCCAAAGCAGTTGTCGTCTTCCGTCGTCTCTGCAAGGCTTGTAGGTCAGAAGTCCTTCTTCTTAGTTCAGGTTGCAGGAATCTAATTTCCTGGGTTCTGGGGTGCCCCTAAATACTAAATTTAGGGGTGTGTTTAGGTCTCTGAGGGCAGTTGCCAATGGCTACTGTCCTGGACGGTGGCTATACTCTCTTTGTGCCTCCTCCCTGTTGGGAGGCGGGCACATCCCTAATCCTATAGGTGGAATCCTCCAAAACTAAGATGGAGGATTTCTAAAGGCAGGGGTCACCTCAGCTCAGGGCACCTTAGGGGCTGGCCTGACTGGTGGGTGACTCCTCCTTGTTTTTCTAATTATCTCCTCCAGCCTTGCTACCAAAAGTGGGGGCAGTGGGCAGAGGGGCGGGCATCTCCACTAGCTGGGATGCCCTGCAGCGCCGTAACAAAGGGGGTGAGCCTTTGAGGCTCACCGCCAGGTGTTACAGTTCCTGCAGGGGGATGTGTGAAGCACCTCCACCTAGTACAGGCTTTGTTCCTGGCTACAGAGTGACAAAGCCACACTCCCCATGTGGCAAGCAACTCGTCTGGTTGTGGCAGGCTGGCAGAAACTGGTCAGCCCCACACTAGAAGTCGGATTGGTATTCAGGGGGCATCTCTAAGATGCCCTCTGGGTGCATGTTACAATAAATTCCACACTGGCATCAGTGTGCATTTATTGTACTGAGAGGTTTGATACCAAACTTCCCAGATTTCAGTGTAGCCTTTATGGAACTGTGGAGTTCATGTTTGACAAACTCCCAGACCATATACTCTTATGGCTACCCTGCACTTACAATGTCTAAGGTTTTGCTTAGACACTGTGGGGGCATAGCGCTCATGCACATATGCCTCACCTGTGGTATAGTGCACCCTGCCTTAGGGCTGTAAGGCCTGCAGAGGGGTGACTTACCTATGCCACAGGCAGTGTGAGGTTGGCATGGCACTCTGAGGGGAGTGCCATGTCGACTTAGTCATTTTCTCCACACCAGCACACACAAGCTGTGAGGCAGTGTGCATGTGCTGAGTGAGCGGTCCCCAGGGTGGCATAAGACATGCTGCAACCCTTAGAGACCTTCCCTGGCATCAGGGCCCTTGGTACCAGGGGTACCAGTTGCAAGGGACTTATCTGAGTACCAGGGCTGTGCTAATTGTGGAAGCAAAGGTACAGTTTAGGGAAAGAACACTGGTGCTGGGGCCTCGTTAGCAGGGTTCCAGCACACTTTCAATCATAAATTGGCATCAGCAAAGGCAAAAGGTCAGGGGGTAACCATGCCAAGGAGGCATTTCCTTACACTAGTCATTTAGTTTGGTCCCCGAGTAGACCAGTTGAGTTGCCAATGATTCTATTAAGTAACTCTGAAGCTCCATCTTATTGAGTGCCAGAACAACTCCCTGGTTATTGTGTCCTGCAAGGTGCTGATGGAGGACAGCGAGGGGCTAGTGGCCGAAGACAGGAGACCTGGGCAGGACAGTTCACCTTGTCTGTTTGGACCTTGCCAGTATTGGAGTTTGACCAAGTGTCTCATCTATTTGGGTCTCAAATGTGAAAGGAAACAATTAGAAAGAGTGCCCTGATCTTGTCCGTTATGCCTTTCCTCTTGGTTGCCATTGGCATTATCATTATCAGGGACAGTATATCCCAACTCTCCTGTGTCTGTGCCAGTGTCCTTCTCGGATTTGGATGGATTTGGGCTGCAGCAATCAGCATGTTTTGCTTAACTGCTACTGCTGACACACCACTAAGATTCGAAGAAGTGGGTGGAGTGGTGCTGGCGCGTAATTGCTTCTCTGTTATAATTTCTCTCTTGTTGTTCCCATCCATTATTGGGAATGGATAAGATTGGTACAATATCTCAGTTACGGACTGCTCTAGGCTCAACCTTGGACATGAGTGTGACCTGCAGAATTTTAGACCTGTAGTTGGCAAGACCTCATTAACAGAGGTATGGGGACTAGTATGGGGACTGGTTATAGATATTGCAGTATTAGTGACAGCAGTGCAAAGTCAGTCGTTTTATAAAACAATTGCCTTACCATACCATTTCGGGGGTAGTGTGTTCCATAAATGAGAGTAGGAAAAAAAAGACAATACGCAAAAAAAATCTCAGAAGCTTTCCCTGCAGTGAGAGATAAACGTGTTTTCGATGCGACAAACTAGGTCATCTAGCTAATGATAACAAATGTCCAGCACTCAAATCAATTTGTTTGTATTGTAAAAAACGGGGACATTTATTTTCTGTTTGTGGGGTATGTAAATCCAAATCAAATGTGAATGAGGTCCACACTGATGCTAATGCTGACCTTGGTCTTTCTGACTTTGATTGTGGACAAATTGTTCTTCAGGTAGGGATGAATAGAGGTCCTCTGAAGTTGTTTACAGTAGAGGGCATGCAGACACAGGTCCTATTTGATTCTGTGGCAAAAATCACAATAGTCTCACGTGATTTCTTTTCTCGCTGCTTGAAAGAGAAGGTTACCCTTTGTAAACCTGATATTAAACCGTGTGCATATGCGGGTGAAGTAATACCCCTACTTGGCTACTTCATAGGTTTAATCGGCCGGAGGCCGGTTTACGTCAGGGAAAATTTACGTTTCAAAAAAAGGTGATAGCATCATTAGCTGGTGGCACCAGAAAGACCTTAGGGTCATGTTGGATCCCAATAGTATGGATCCCATCATATTAAAAGACATTTCCCAAGTGGAGTCAGTGTCATCACAATATTCTGATGTGGACCTTCATCAGACACTGTTTCAAGAATTCCCGAGGGTGTTCAGAAGTGAGATGGGTTGTTTAAAAGATTATTGCCATGACATTAAAATTGCTCCAAATTCTGTCCCCTTCTGTAGCAAAGTTAGCAACGTTCCAGTTAATGCCAGAGAGGACATGCTGAATGAGTTAAATAAATTAACGTCACAAGGCATCATTGAAGAAGTTGAAGGCACCTCTTGGTTGGCTCCAGTAGTCATGGTTAGGAAGCCCAATGGATCTGTCAGGCTATGTGTGGACATCAGACAGCTGAACAAATGTGTCATTGTGGACAGATATCCTTTACCAAATATTAGTCAATTGTTAATGATGATAGGGGATGCTAAGGTGTTTAGCACTATTGATCTGGCTTCAGCCTACCACCAAATCCAACTCACTGAAGCTTCCATGGACCTCACTGCTTTCATTACACCCTATGGCACTTTCAGATATACCAGATTGCCTTTGGGTCTGATCTCAGCCGCATCTGTGTTCCAGAGGGTCATAGAAAAGATTCTGAACGGTCTAGAAGGTGTCTGTGTGTATCAAGATGATGTGCTGGTCTGTGGAAAGGATCATGCAGAACATAGCTACAGAGTCAAGCAGGTACTAAGGAGGATAGCTAATCATAATTTGACAGTCAAGCTAGAAAAATGTAAATTTGGCACTAAAACAATTGAATATTTAGGACATACCACTACAGGTGAAGGGGTATCTCCGATCTAGTTAGTACAATTCAGACAATGGTTTCGCCTTCCACAAAAGAAGAACTTTTGAGGTTCTTGGGAATGGTCGAATACTACCATAAATTTATAAAAAATGTTGCTGACATTACCTATAATATGAGAGACCTCCTCAGAAAGGGAGTTGACTTTGTATGGAATGAAAAGTGTGAAAGACAATTCAAAATGATCAAAGAAAAGTTAACATTGGCTCCATGCCTCAAGAACTTTGATCCCAACAAAAGTTCCATCGTCACAACTGATGCTAGTTTAAAGGGATTGGGTGCGGTATTACGACAGAAAGGATGTTGTCCCCAGAATACCATCATGTTTCTTTCGAGGAGTCTAAAAGGGGCCGAAAAGCAAGTATTCTGTAATAGAGAGGGAGGCACTAGCAGTCCACTCGGCCTTAAAGAAATTAAGGAATTTATTGTGGGGATCCTCATTTGTGGTAAGAACAGACCATAAACCTTTATGCAAAGTATTCAGTAAGAAAGGGGTCGATGCCATTTCTTCCAGGATATCTGGATGGGTGATTGACCCTCAAGAATTCAATTTGAGGTGAAGTATATCCCTGGAGTTGAAATGTTATAGCTGAGACACTATCCAGGTTGGTTACAGAAGACTCCTCGGATTCATTTAAGGAGGACGAGGAGACTTTAGATTTGGTGTTTGAGATTAATCAGGCATCAATCTCAGAGAAGAAATGGTGCCAAGAATTAGTAGAAGATTCCACATTGCAAAAGGTAATTGACATCATCACAAGTGGGTGGAAATTTAAACAGCAAGGTGGTGAGTTATGTAAGGATTATTGGCTTGTAAAAGATCAGTTAGCCACCAGGAATGGGCTGTTATTACGAGGTACCAGACTAATACCTCCAACCAAATTGAGAAAAGAGCTGTTGGAGATTGCACATGAAGGACACTCAGGGATTTCTAAGACTAAAGAAAGGTTAAGGTCCAATTACTGGTGGCCTGGTTTAGACATCCAAGTTGAACATGTAGTGAGAGAGTGTGTGCAGTGTTCCGTTAGTGAGAAGTGCAATAAACCACGAACCCAGCCCACGTTAGTGAGGAACCGACCAGAGAAGCCGTGGAAAGACATTGCGTTAGACATTCTTGGTCCCATACATGGCGCTGGATATCAATGGTTTATCATGGTTGTTATTGATATGTTCTCACAATGGCCAGAAATGTACTTCTCTAAAGGTGTTGAAACAGCATCTGTAATACGCTTTCTCAAAGACTTATTTTTAAGGGAGGGTCTACCTGATTCACTGCTCACAAACAATGGAGTTCAATTAGTTTCTAAAGAGATGCAAGACTTTCTCCAGTTATGTGGTATTAAGCACAAAAAATGTGCCTTATACCATCCAGAGGCCAATGGTATGGTTGAAAGGCTCAATAGAACATTGAAGGAAACCATAGCGTTGGCCAAGAATGACAACAAGGATTGGAAGGAGGAAGTTAATAAAAGAGTGGGTATTTATAGATTGGCACCACATACAACCACCAGGTTATCTCCTTTTGTTTTATTTCGTGGCAGGTGTCCCAACTCCATTCTTGATCCTGGCTGGGTAAACCAATTCCTGGAAAATACGATGAGTGGTAAGAAGGATGCTCATGGTAAAGGGAGAGAGATGTAAAGTAAGGAACAGCAAGATTCAGTTTGATCGCAATCACGCCGTTAAGGTGACTAAGGTTAAGGTTGGAGATTTGGTCATGATGAAACGCCCAGGCTTGTCCTTTGCTGGCGATACGCTGTCTAAACTGTGGAGAGTTATCAAGATTTTCACCAATGCTGTCAAAACCTGTGATCATAGGGCGTGGAACCTCAGCAGAGTAGTTTCATACAAAGGGAGTTCTGTATATGAACATCAAAATGACAAGGAAAAGTTCTCTGACAAGGTTGGAGACAAAGTGATGACTGGTGACTTGGCTAAAGATGGAGTCGGATACAAGCACAGGAAGGATATGAGAAAAATGTTGCGGAGGAAGTCTACCAGGAAGACACAGAGCCTAGCCTACCTTCAGGATTATGTATAGACTTTTTCTCTTACCAATAATTGTGATTTTGGTTCTTGTTTCTATTCTTTCTTTTCCACAGGTTGTTTATAAGTTCTCTCTGGTTTCATGCACATACATATAACTTTTTATTGTCGTTGTTTTGTTATAAAGGGAAGATATGTTATATTCATTCACTGATTCTAGAAGGCAGAATTTAGAATGCCAGGGGAGAGCGAAGGGTGGCAGTTGAGAGGAGAGCTGGATCGGAGAGGGCACTGCTGCATGGATGGGCCGTTGTATCTACGTCTTATGCAATATCTGAATAAAGGAGTTTACTCAAGGTAACCCGGAGCATGTTCCTTTCAACACCTACGTTTATCGCTGGCCTTAGGAAATAAATAGTAACGCTGCACAAAAATCGCGCCTGGGACTCCAGTTTAAATTTGCTCCATAGATTAGTTTAATGAAAGCAATTTGTACACCTAAAGTTACGTTTTATGTGTACATTCCAGCAAACTTGTTAAAGTGTTAAATGCAATCAGGAATAGTCAAAATATGTATCAAACATCCTAGTTTAGACCAGAAAGATCTCCACAGGCATTGGTCATAAGCTTTGAAAAACTCCAGTCAGGCCGATTTATTGGAAACCCACGGGGATTTCTTAATTAAAGGACTTCAGTGTATTTTAGAGTAGAAATGAAGAAATTATTTTCAGACAACTTCAGGGAATTGGCTATAAACAATTGCATGGTTAGCACACATGGTGATTGTGACTCTCATTATTCGTATACCTTTTCAAGGGGAAAAGGCATACGAATAATGAGAGTCACAATGGGGAAGAGCCCCCTGAATGGCCTAGAACTCATGCTGCAGGTGTCCTTGTATTGTTGCATTGTATTGTTATATTATAGTTATATTATAGTAGCTGTATTTTGCTTACTACCCTTATGTGGATCCTGAAGCACCTGCTGGATTTAATAGGCTGATGGTCGAAGTAGATGTACACAACTACTTACTGTGAAAGCCAGCGCCGATCTTTAGACCTCAAAAGGCCTGTTTCCTCTCTTGTTGCTTCTTTTTCCACAGAATTCTGATTTAGTGTGCTCCCCGAAAGACACCGACTTCACAGTATTCCTGCAGCCCTTGACAATACCACTGCTACCTAAATGTTTTACCTTGATTTCTCGCATTTATTTTCTATAACTAAGATGTACAGATCTATGGATTGATTATGGATGACTCTAACTCATGTAGTGGACCCACTGCAACCTGGCTACTTCATCACAAATTCATTCACAATCTTCATGCATGCTTTCTCTATGCCGCCAATGGCAAAATTAAAGTGAGAAAACTGGGAATTCTGATACACTGTAGCCTAAGATTCAAGATTCTTATCATAAATTGGAGCAACATGCAAAGCTTTTTTCCTCTAACCAATGCTGCATTTGTATTACTTCATCTAGAAGACATAAACAGATAGAAGATATTGGCCATTATGGCTTCCCTGAAAACTGCATATCAGACTCGTTCACTCTTCCACCTCTTTGGAATTCAGAAAGGAGCAAATCATGCAGGGCAACTTTCAAGTAAACCCATCAAATCCCTGCCCCCACAAACAACTACTCTGGCTTCAGGCAGAAAAAAGTGTCACTAATAAGACTCACAGTCACACACCCCACACACCACATCCACACCCACCACGACTACTGTCTCCGCCACCTGCAGCACATCCACCTCACTTGCACACACCACCACAACATTCACTCACACATCACCCATTCCCTCTCCCTGCATCTCTGCCCTCCCAAGAAATGCATACGTACCCACTCACCCACCCAACATTCAACCACCACACACATCCAGACACTGCACACACCAGCATCCACGTACAGCACACAGACATGTCAGACGAGCACTCCCTCTACCTCCACTCCCAACCCTCAGTCATGTGACCACCCCATGTACCTAAGAGAGTTTTCCTTCCTGCCCTTGACTTCTTCCCTACTCCTCTCCCACCCCGTCTTCCCTTTAAACAGCATGTCCCCCTGCCACTCTCAGGCCCTTCCACCTCCCATTCCTTAGGTACCCGCTCTGGTGTTTCCCCTGCTCCTCCACCCTGCAAAAAAGACACCCCTCCCAGTGCCAAGGTCACCCCTCCCAAGCCCAAGCCGAAACGTGCCCCTTCCACATCCAAGCCTCCCCCACCACCCCTGCACCCCTGAGGTGTCTGCCTGTCCCATTGCTGCCCCTATTAAGTGGAGGCCTAGCTTCAATCGGGAGTCACGTTGGGCCCATATTAATGCTAAATGTGTCCTGCTGAAGTGGACATTGGACTTGTCATTGCCACTTTTTGTATATACTATATTGTTTGAATACATCTGCCCACATTGCTGTGGTTGGCAAGATAAGATGCTTGTCCTGGTTTCCTTTTACATGGTGGTGTGACATCGGTGTGCAAAGGTGTGTGAGGTCTGTGTGTGGATTGTGCCTGTGTTGTTGCATGCGCTTGGTAGATGGTTTGGGCCATGGGGATTTTGTGATGTGCATGTCTGCTTGCTTGTGTGTTTGTATGGGGTGTTGTGTGCATCCGTGTGTCTAGTGCTGCATGTGTGTATTTCCTTGATTGTTGGTTGTAAGTGTTGTGTCACCCGTATGATTGTTTGGATGTGTGTTCACAGCTATTGATTGTGTGTCGTTGCTACATGGAGTTCGTGGTGTGTGTGTATTTGTGGTGTTGCACATAGTGCCAGTCTATGCCATTGTTGAGGTGTTTGTGGGGTAGATTGTGTGGTTATGGGGGGTGTTGGTAGTGTTGTTGTGCATTGTGCTGTATGTTTGGCATGTACCTGCATGGTTTTTTGTGTGATTATTGGGTATTTGGCATTGACGTGTGTTGTGTGTGCATGTGTGTGGCCTTCACTGTGTGTGTGGGTTATGTGTGTTCTGTGTGTGTGGGAGTGTGTCACTGTAATTTCCCTCCCCTCTGTGCTAGGTATACTTCCGGTTGTCATCTTCGTCGTCATCGGTGGTCCTGAAGGTGTATGGCGAGATACAACGCTGGGAAGACTAGCAGTTCATTTGCAATGGTGGCCGCAGTGGCATATCTGTGCCTGGAGGTGGGTGTTTCCATTTATAGTTTCTGTTTCCGCCAGGTTTTTCATGGCGGTAAGGCCTCACCGGATATCCTGGTGGAGTGGTTACTCAGAATATGGAGGGTGGGACCTTGGCTGCCTCCTGCCTGAAGTTGACTTCCGCCAGCAGATGCTGCTCGTCGGCGGTGGCGTGGCTGGCGGTGAAATGTCTGTATTGCATTGGGTTCACCGCCTTACTAGTTATTTGGCGGTGCAGACCACCCTCCGTGTGGCGGTTCGGTTACTGCCAAAACTCAGAATGAGCACCTAAGTGTCTTAAATTGGATTCACCCCAGATTGTGCTAGCCAGTGTGAGTTTGCTGCTATCATGTCACTTTAAATAAATGCCATATTGAAGCTCATTAAACATTTTTTATATCAAATCTGTTACAGTCTATTCTCACACATGAGCATCAATACAATAGAAGGAAAACACACAAAGTACGCACCATTTATCAGCAACCATATGCCTCTTAAGAAGGTCTGTCTGCCTGTCTGAAACACACTGTGCTATAGGTGTGCCGGAATGCACTATATTTGCAAATAATGGCCAAACTTCGTCAGTTGCACAGTTAATAATCTGTAAAACCTAAATATAAGAACTTTGAATTAAAAAGGAAAACAGTGAATTTCTGCCCGTACAACTCTTTCTAAATACTCTGATCCATAAGTGGACATTATATGGAGTTAAAGTGTGGAAACTGAATCCTAAACCCTGAAGTCCCCTCAACACAGGGTTCAAATAGACCTTGTTCTTTTGACGTACACATCTAGATTTTTGACATTCAATGACAGTATTCTCCAGTGGGACACAACATAAAATCATCTGAAATCGTAAACAACCTTCCATCAGATGCCTGACAAGCGACCCATTGTCAATGAAAAAGCCAAGGGGCCAAAGAGATAAAAGGCACATCTTGAAGACAACTTTTTTTTGGTGAAGAAATGCACATTTGATTAAATGCATAGTTTGATAGAATTGTGGCACTGTATCTAAAACTTTTGGAAAAAATACTTTGACTCATTTATGTCTTTTTTTTTACTTTTGCGCATCTCGAAAAAAGACATCGCACAGGATAGAATTGTGTTTTTTTTTGGTCACTCACACTGTCGTATTGCATCACTCTTCTTAGAAGCAGAAAACTGGATTTTGTTGGATCTGCGTTACCGTAATGATGTTTCTTAATTTAATTGGTGATTAAGCAATGGGTTGTATTGTTTTAGTACAGTAACGTGTTTAGTATTGCGAGCTTCAGGACAAGTGAAAACACGACCGCAATCAGAGGGTGAGGCAAGTTTTGGCTGATGCCAGACTTCTGCAACAAGCATTTGGGTGCTTCACTGTTCAGCATGAGAGCTCTGTATCCAAAAACACCTCGTCGGTACCCCCAGATGGGAAAGTAACGGAGCCCCTCCTAGCTATACTGGAGGGGAGTCCCTTCAGTCCCTACTGATGTGAGTGTGGGGGAGGCCCGGCTCTAGCAGGGAGGCCAGGTGGGGCAGGCCCACCCAGTGCAGCCCCGTGGCCCACTCAAAGCCCATATGCAAGTAGAAAACATCATTTCTTTTTCTTTATGATCCATGTGGGCCCGGAGGCTCACTTTCTGAATCTAATTGTTCAACTTCAAAGACAAACGCCAATGTGGTGGACTACTTGAAGTGCCTCTGGATAGGTGTGAAGTTCATGGGGGGTGGTGGTTGTTAACACACAGGTGAAAAGCAGGGGTACCTGTGAAACGTCTATTGTAAAAGATTCCAGCTAGCTCCCATTACAGAGTACTTAAGGGATGGTAAATGGCCAGAGCCGCTGGAACTTCGTGATTCAGCAGATGTCATGGTTTCTGCATAATTAGGGATCTGCCACACTTGCCACATAGTCCATCATCTCCTGCATAACTTGCAGATAAAAAAAGGGTTCAAACTCACACGGATTAAAAATTACAATAAAACAATATCAAATGTGTTGCCTCGAGGTGCCAGGCCTATTGTTACAAAGAGGCAGGCTAACTATGTATTGCTCTATTAGATGTTATACTAATATTAATCAGGTGATATATTTGCCTATACAGTGCTAACGTGTAAAAATAGAACATTGTGAGTACTGCTTCAAAATAGGCCACACTAGGCTGCATAATTTGCCTTTTCTTGTTGTGCAATTTAGTACATCCTACTGCATAATTGGGTCCTCCCTGCTGGATAATTAAAGTGGCCCTGCATATGGCAGGCACAATCTTATAGGCTTTCGCAATCTCAAGAAAAGTATTTGGAAATATACATAAAACCAAGTTATATCTTAGTAGTGGTTTGTTTTATTTTGTTCCTGCTCTAACGTTATTCTTAATTTGTGACACTATTTGAAAAAATACACTGCCAATGCCACAAGTTTTCACTTTTCTGGATTTAATTTTTTACAAGTTTCACTAACAAAACACAGATACAGAGTGGGCAGGAGCAGAGCAAGTTCCTGTTAAACAAAGAAGAGTATTGGCAGCTATTCTGTGGCAGCGCCGGCACCTCGGACTACGACTGTCTGCCTCCACCCAATCTCCAGAGGGGGCCAGGTGGGTCTAACGTATGTAGAAGAAGCTTAAGACACAGACAGCACCCTTTGGGGTAGGGGACTGCGCAATTCTTCTCTCCCACCAAATTCTCCCTTTATGTCACATAGATGAGAATGGTTTATAGGGCTGCTGTAACCACTTAACACTGACCCGATAAGATAGTGCGTGAACGCACTTACTGCCAAGTAGTTCCTCCATTCGGTGGCTTCATAAATTCAAATATTGCTACTCAGCCTTTCACTTTGGACCCAAGATTAGGGTAACAAGCGCTGTAAAATATTTGTATCCTAGCATTAATATAAACATTTTGAGCTTCTAGGTGCACAAGGACCCTGATAAATAACAGATTCATTTGAGCTTCAAGTACTTACGTTTTAGCGCATTACAAGAGGAACAGTACTTAACCAGGTTAGACTACTGATGTTACTAACTATCCATTAACTCAAAGCTGTGGATGTGACGGTGCCCTTATGTCAGAAATCCTAAAAAAACAGGTCCAGAGGTTCCACAACTGTGGCTTTATAGGGTAATGAACTTAATAAAAAATTCTACATTCTTGACAAGAGGAAGTGGTATT
Organism: Pleurodeles waltl; assembly: GCF_031143425.1. Lineage (NCBI taxonomy): Eukaryota > Metazoa > Chordata > Amphibia > Caudata > Salamandridae > Pleurodeles > Pleurodeles waltl. Next base: position 485,719,719 of record NC_090442.1, on the reverse strand, counting down.
GGGAATTGTACAGAGATGAGAACTGAAAGGTAATTAGAGAAGAGTATGAGGAGAGAGAAGATGAGGGTAAGGAAAAAAGGAAGAATAAGAAAAAGGAATGGTAATGAAAGAGGTGGATGAAATGAGAGTAAAATAGTGAGTAGAAGGAAAGAGAATAAATATGACAGAAGGGATGATTACAGAGGAGCAGGAGATTTATGTGTGCTGTAAAGTAGAAAATGTGATGAAGATGGCGTTAGAGGTGGATGAAAGAGGACATAGTAGCAGAACAATGAGCAATGTGGTTGATAGATCTGAACTAAGTAGGGGACAGGGGGTGAGTAGAGGGTGAAGAGTAGGGAGTGGTGAAGGTGGAGGATGAGGCTGACAAATGATTAGGATGGTAAGAAACAAAGGTAATTAGAGTGGAGAATGAGAAAATTAAATTGTGTTGGTGCAGGGAAGGAGTGTTATATGAAGAGAGGTGGAACAGAAGGGAGAGGAGAGTGATGGGTGGGGAGTGTGACAGAGACTGAGAGGGTGATGGAATAGGAGAGAAAGACAGAAGACGGAACATGCAAATCACAATTTAGAATAGGCTGTTCAGTCTTGAGGCACTCACATGAGCTATACATTTCCACTTTGTTCCCCTTAAAACACATTTTGCTCAAAGGACTGACAGCCTAATATTGGTTGAGAAACTAGCCACCAAATTCCAGTTCCAGTCATCATCCTCGGAACCTGTGCACTTGGCACAGTGCGCAGCTAAGGGAAGGAACAGGCTCACATTTGATGTTTGACAAGTTGCCAGCTCTGACTGCTATTCCAATTGTCATTACCCTTATTTGAAATAAATGGACAGCAATAGGTACTATCAACAACTTCAAAAAGTTTCACCGTCTTTTACCATCTATTTACAATATACATGTTCCCCAAGTCTTTGTGGATCTTCTGCATACACAAACTGCATAACCCAGGCGTTGGTGCTACAGCTGTCTTAAATGTTGAGAGTTGCCAGCGAAGACTAGGTACAGGGCAGCAGGATTGCCAGTTCCATTTATGCACATGCAAATACCCACACAAGCAGGGCAACTTGTACGGAAGCAGTTTAAGCTTCCTTTACATACTCAAAAGTATAACCCCATAGGCAGCAGCAGTGAAGGTGAGGTTGACAGAAGAGGATGAGGTGGAGAGAGTCCAGGTTGAGATGGACAGAGAAGGTTGTGTTTCAGAGAGGGGATGTTGAAGCAGAGAGCGGGGAGGGAGGTATGAGTGTGAGAGAGAGAGAGAGGAGGGTGAGGCAGAGAGGAAGGACAGGGAGGAAGGGAGAGAGGAGGTGAGGTGAAGTGAAGAAGGAGGAGGGTGAGGGATGGAGTAAGAGAAATGTATGGCAGAGAAAGAAAGGTGAAGTGAGAGAGAAGATTGAAATGGAGACAGAAGAATAAAGTGGAAGTAGAAGCATAGTGAGAGGACAGGGAAGTAAAAAAGAGAATGAAAATTGAGGCCGAAAGGGGTAAGGTGAGGGAAGAAAGAGATTAGGGTGAGGTAGACGGAGAGAAAGAGGTCGCCGCTGTAAAGAGACACAAGGTTGAGATGCCGAAAGAGGACAAGACAGAAAGAGGAGCGTGAGTTGAAGAGAGACGGGTGGGGCAGAAGGATGCAGAGGGTGAGAAGTGCAGGGTGAGGTGGAGAGGAAGGAGACTGAGGGAATGAAGGATGAGACAGAGAGAAAGGAGGATAAGATAGAGAGAAATGAGGGTAAAACAGAGACAATGGTTGGTGGAGCAGAGTGAAAGGAGAGTGATACAAAGGGGACCAAAAAGATAAAGAACCTAGGGACAAAATAAACCCCTAGAAATAGAGTTAAAACTAGTAACCACGACCCCCACAGTAGCCAGAGCATGAAGCTCATCCCCCTAGAAGACCATCCGACATGCCCAGACCCAGGTCTTAGACACCCGGGAGAAGCTACACATATCCATTCTTCAAAATGGCCCACCCATGCTTATTAATGGCCCTCCCAGATCCTGAATCCTGGAGCTTGGCTTGGTAAGGTGGGGGGGGGCTTCAGCAGATCTTGAAAGGAGGACGGGGAAGGTCGCGTTTTGCTACGCCACTGCCCCCAGTTCTTTTTGCAGTGTACACATTCTGCACAGCCTCCGCTATTATCAGTGCTTGACGATGTGTAAAGCGTGGGGGATGGTCATTGTACACAAACGTGTGTCATCACACACAATGCGGAAAAGCTGTAAGGCACTTTCAGGAGTTTCTTGTCGATGCGTATGACATTTCTGTGCTATTGCAAAATGCCTGCCCACGGGCACCACAGCGTTAAGCATTTTAGGTTTGCATGAGGAAACAAAAATAAAAAAAAGCGATTACGGGCAGCAAGCAGCCTGTGCTCAGTTTTTAGCAAGCGCCAGGCGGGCGGGGACGTTCCAGAGGGATTTTTGTGACCGAGCCTGGGAGATTACATCAACACAGAGCAGATTACAGAAACCTGTTTCAAGTTACAGATGAAGGTTTGAAAATCGGTGTGCAGGTAATATGAACTTTTCCAAACAGCGGCCTACGCTGCTTCATCATGCGTGAAATATTAACTCCCAAACGGAGGCGGCAGTGTTGCCAACAATGCTTCTCATAGTCTTACTCAATAGTGTCTGGCAGTAGACAAAGGATGGATTTAAGCTTTGTTTCTCCAAGTGCAGCTGCATTCCTGAAGGGATAGTGGCATGAGCGATTGTCTGCAATGGGCTCTCATCTCGCTTTTACCGACCTGTTCTGCTGGTTCGGTTGTGTAATGCACCCCTTGATAGGACCATCGCTTGACCCCGTGGTTCCAGGTTCGAATTCTGACCACCCAGCTAAGCCTTGTATTTTTCTGATCAACAGTGGTGTATGTTGGGTACTGTGGACTCTTCTGAAAAAAAAGGCAAATGGACCCCATGCTCTTTAGATCGTTAATTAAAACCATAACAGAGGGCCCCTTACATCACTAGACCTGTTTGTCACTGCACCTGATGCACTGATGGTTGCTACAGGCCTCCGTGTTCTTCAGTCTACCTCAGTGCCATCATAACGATTTTTGAGACCCCGGTAAAATACATTTTGGAGCTATCTATTTGGAATAACTTTTGATTTAATACCCATTTATAGCTAAACCAAGCCCCAATAATGCCATACGACATTACCTTGTACGTTTAAGAAATAGCGACACACAAAAAAACTAAAAGCTAAGCTGCATGGCATCCGCCTACCAAAAGCGCAACATGAAAGCTTGAACTAGCATCGACCAAGTCATTTATTTCTAAGCTTGGATCTACATTTTTTTTGTCTTTCAACAACAATTTCGCACGTAGAATTCACCTTCAGGCAGGGCTATAGCACCCATTTTTATTAAAGACACGATAAGGTCACTTGGTGGATGACCAGTGTATAATATTATAACAAGATGTATGGACATAGCGTTTTGTATTGTAGCTTCATGTATTCGTAATCGCAAATATCTCTCTCTTTCCAACTGCATTCTCACTACAGCAGGACAAATCAAAACACTGCTCTAGGATTTTCACCATCACATGAGCAAACGTGATAATTTTCTCGTTGATTCCTTTCCCCGGCCTTGTCCCGCTTCTCCTTTTTCTATGCATACAAGTCTCTTGCTGCTGATTCGTGAAATGGGAGGGGTCAGCTGAAGTGAGTGCTAAAGCGAACGAGGTGAAGGAAAACGTTGGAGATAGTGAGATGGGTGAGGTAGGGAGAGATATATTTTTAAGAGAGGACGGTAAAAATTAGGTCCTGAGAGACAAGTAGAGAAGTGACAGATTGATACAGTTTTAGGGTTCGGAAGAGAGGGAGAGAAAACAGGTGCCAGGCAGAAGGGAATATTGAGAGCGGGAGAGGGGTGGGTACACTGGGGGAGAGACTAGAGAAAGAAGTAAGGGAGAAAAGTGGTGCGAAAGAGACAGGTAGAGCCAGAAAAGGTGGAGAGGAGATATAGAAAAATACAAAGAGAATCAAGGTAGAGAGAAAGTTGTAACCTAGCCAGGGTCTAAATGAGAAAGAGTGTACAGAAAGACAGGTAATGTCAAATAGTGAGGAGGCAAAAATGTTTGAGAGGGGTGTTGGAGCAGATATGCTAATATGAGAATATGCTAATGACCTGCGTATACATACTAATGAAAAGAACAATATTAATAAGTGAAATAACGTGTAATGTGCAAAATGTGCCCACAGGAGTGGTCATCATCTGTGCTAAAAGTACTAAATACTGTGAAATGTTAAAAGTTTGTATTAGTATATCATAATTAACAATATAATCTATGTTTCGTAATGCCATATGTTCTTAGCTTAGCCAGAGGCCTAGTCACCTCTAGGCCTTGCCTGCTTAAACATGGAGACAGGATGAGCTGCCGCAGACTGGAACTGGAGAGAAGAACCTTGAACTGTACGGAGTTCAGCTCTAGCTCTGCTAAGCGAAAAATGCAAACTCACCAGCGGACAGGAGACGATCCGAACAAATTGATACAATTATGTGTAGAGTAGGCTAAATGTACTTTCCCAGGACTTGAACAATGGAGCTACAGACTAAGAGAGCTGGGAGCAACAATTCCGTTACCTGAAGACCCGGATGATGTTCTCATCAACAGAAGAACCAATCATGTAAATGGAACTTGACTCTCAAAATAACGAGGACAAGTGGTAAACAAAAATTATAGGTTAGAGTCATAACCCCTGATAAGGTTGACCAATGGGCAATTTGTGGGACGGACTGAGAGACCCTAATAAAAAGTCATTATATGAAGGGAAAAATCAGAACGGAGAGGTGAAAGTTGATGACGTCAGGAGAAGCTGTCCGAAGAGCTGAAAACTTGGGCTTGCTTCTGTGAGCCTGAGCCTTACTGATGACTAATGACCCGGAGACGAAGTCTGACTCGTTGCTGATCTATCTTGGATAGGTAGCTATAACCCGACTGACTAATGAATGCTTTTCTTTCTAGGTACCAACTGCACTGTTTAAAACGTTTTCTCTTTTAGATAGATTATTTCCAAATTAATGATTTTTGACTAAATTGTTTTAGCATGAAGACCCACATGCTGATGCTAATTCGGAGATAGGTAGGCTGACAAGGGTGACTTAGGGTGACTTGGACTGACTTATATTGCTGAATCATTTGATATATTATGAATTGCTATTTGCTTGTTTAACATTGATTGCATATTAACAAGTGATGAGAATTTACGGCATATGTTGGTAATAAAGTAAATTGGTAATCATGATATGTTTGAATAAAAGTTTTATGAATAGAGTTGTAACTAATAGGGAATAGGGAATAAACAGAAGTAACTTTTATATGAGTCATGGTGTTTTTTTCTGACTAGATTAGTTCATGGATATTTGAGTTGATCACTTATTGAATTGTTGACATTTTCTTTTACTCGCTATACTTGACTCGGATGCCCTATGCGATCCAAAAGATTCATCGACCTATACGCGTCCCCTTGTAGGTTGACTTACTAAGGACAAGGCGCGTCAGAAGGGGCAAAGGGTAGAAAGAGAGATAAAGAGTAGAGAAAAGAGGTGAAGTGGAGAGACAGGTGTGGTAGAGAAAGAGAGGTGTAATTCATCCATAGGAAGAGAGTAAGAGGATGAGAGAGCAGTGAGGTTGACAGAGGTAGAGACAGAGATAGAAGTTAGAAATTTGTAGATGAAATAGTGTGTGTTAGAGAGAAGAGGTAATGATATACAAAAGCAAGTAGAGAACAAGAAATAGCGATACAGAAGTAAGAGAGGGTGTGCTAGAGGGAACAAAGTGAAAAAAGAAAGAGGGAGGTGGAGAGGCAAGGTTGTGAATGAATAGTGAGATAACCTAGACATAGGTTAGTGATAGATGAGACAATAAGATATAAGGACGAGAAATGAGGTAAAGAGTGGTCAGTTAGAGAAAGGGATGTGAGAGAAGTAGATTAAGGTAAGGTAAAGAAAGGTGAAGCTGAGAAAGGTGATGGAGATGGAGAAGAGATACACAGTGAATAGAGGGAAACACTGTGTGGTGCAGAGATAAGGTGAGGTATCGAGAGTGATTGAGAGAGAAGTTAGGTCATGAGAGACATACGTAAAGGTGAGGCAGATTGAGAAATATTGACGAGAGGTAATGAATATATGGGATGTAGACAGAGGAGATAAAATGATGGGGTTATCTACTTACAGATGCAGGGATAAGCATAAAGAGAGAGATAGAAATAGAAATAGAAAATGGTGTGGTAGAGGAGGTGATGTGAGGTAAGGAGAGAGATATGAAACAGTTATTTAAGGCAGGAAGAGACGAGAGGGTGACAGTGAGAGATGAAATAGGTTGTATTAGAGGAGCACACAAATAAGTGTGGTAGAGAGAAAGGTGCAGACTTACGGCCAAACTTATCAAGGTTTTGCGTTGACCTCGTGCCATGCAAAGCAACGCAGGGCGGTGCAAAATTTAGAATGAGATTTACCAAACCTTGCAACGCCACCCTTCGTAGCCTTGTGTGGCATAATAAATCTGGAGTAACGCAAGGCAGTGAGCGCTGCCTTGCATTACTCTGGGAAGGCATTCCATGGGCATTCCATGTTTCCAGGCACCTAGGGATTTTTGCACATTCTCTGATTTCCCGAGACAAGTAAACCTGGGAATGCACCAAAATGCTACGCCTTCCCAGGAGGGGAACAACGAGGAGAAACATCCATATTTCTCCTCATTGTTTCCTCATTCTGCAACATACTTAGAAGGAGGGAAATGCCACTGAGGATTATTCTTGTGCAGTAAGGTGCCTTCCTGCACAAAAATAATCCTGCCTACAATGCAGGCATCCTTGCACCACAGCACAGGGGTGCCTGTGTCAGTGCACAGCAGCACATTGTGTGCCAGTGCAAGAAGAGGAAAGGAATGTGGTATATAATGTTAAATATGGCACATTCCTGCCCTCGTCCTTTCACGCACTACAGCGCAGTGAGGTGCCTTGCTGCATTGCATTGTGTAAAAGTATAATAAAACTGGCATGACTTGGAGGTAGAAAGAGAGGAAAAGTAATACAATAGACAGGTAGAAAGGGAGATGAAGTTGAGGAAAGTGAGGTAGAAAGAGGGCAAGAGGTGAAGAGACAAGCTAGACATAAAAAACAAAGAGCAAGCTAGAGGGGGAAAGATAGCAGAAACAGAGATAAGTGAGCTAGAGAAAGAAAAGTGCTCATGTAGGCATAGGTAGAGTGAAACAGAGGTAAAAAGAAAGAGAGCAATAGGTTGATCAAAGAAAAAGGAGAGAGAGTGTCTTCCCATAGGTTTACCCGGGGGCCCTCTGAAGGTGGGGGACCTGTGCAATTCCCCTACTTTTTCATGCCTTAAAACAGATCTGTTCTGTCTGTCACTCCCTTTCTCCATCCCTTTCTCATGTGCATCCTCCAGTCATACTCTCTCCTGTACGCTTCTTCCTCTGTCTCTCTTTTATTCCTGTCACTCACTCCTCCTTATCCCCTTCCTCTTATTTTTTAGGGTCGAGCGCGCAAGAGCTCTATCCAGCTGTAATCTCTCTGTGGGATTTTAACCATACCCACTGCACGCCCATCAGTTTTGTTTTTGGGCTTGCCTTTTAAAAATCGCTTGATTTTATTTGTGAGAGGCATGCATACATTATGCCTTTTCCTGTGTTTAGCCCTCCTCGAGGGCACCGGCAAACTACTTTAAACATTTAAAACTACTTAAAACATATGAAGCTCCATGTTTTCAGCATGGTTTTTGGACTACTTGTAATTTTTATTTCTTACACAGCGCAATCTCGCTGCACATTTGCCAATGCGTTTGATTGAGACCAAACTTCTGTTTCATTTTGTGTGCTCCTTCATGCTCATGCAGTGCTGCTTTGAATCGTGTCACTTATGAAATACTGTATTACTTTTCATTTTCATTTTATGTGGCAATGAAAGTCTGGTTAGGTCTAAGTCGAGCAAATGCGAGACCCATTGCATTGCAAATGCTTGTTCTACTTATTCGCATTAAACCTTCTCATTTTGTTTCCCTTCCCCTTTCTTCTCTCTCACAATTCCCCAGCATCCTCTCTCTCCTATCTGCTTATTATTCTATCCCCCAAAATCTCTTTAATCTACTAGCTCTATCTCCTTTCTCTCTTGTTTTAAATTTATATATTGCCTTTGCTTCTTTCTCTATCTTCAATTGTCTTTCTCCCAGTCCTCACATCATATCCCTATTTATGCCCATTTCTCTTCCTCTTCTGTGCACCCTTTTGCTTGTCCTTATTTCCTTTACCCTTTCTGTCAATTTGTGACGTTACTGGATTTCCCATCATCCATCTGTACAAGCAGTGACATCACTGGCTTCCCACCAATAATGTATTCAGTTAATGGGGGCTGTAGCACGGACGCATGCAGCGGGTGCACTAACAGCAAGCCTGCCGTACACTGACCTTGCCCAGGTCCCCTGCTTCCCCTCACCCCCACCACCCCATTGTTGCTACTCTACCACAACCCCCAATGCTCTGAACCACAATCACATCTCCCAGCACTGCTGCCATGCCTTGCCACCCAGCACTGATGGTGTATTCTCCTTTATCATCCTTGGCAATCTCAACTAAGTTGAGGACCTCACTGATCCCAACACAACCAACCTCCTCAAGAACCTGCTGAACCTTGAACTCACCCAGGGAGCGGAAGGGCCACACATGCCACCAGACAACTACTGGACCCCATCTTCACCAACTGCAGCAACATGACAGTAGACAAACCCACACCAATCACTTGGTCCAACCACAACCTCATCAACTTCACCATACATATTCCACGCCATCTCCAAAACCCCATCACAAACCCTCACAAGACTGGAGCAAGATTTCAGAAGCAGCCTGGTTTTCTGAGCTCCTACTCCACCGGCCTCAACACAATAACAACAAATACATCAACAACATTGTGGCCTGGATCCCCACCCACAGAGACACCCCGGCTTCTCTTAAAGCCAAGAAAGGTACAAGAGCCAGAATGCAAGCAAGCTGGTAAACTGAAGAACTCAGACCACCAAACGCCACTGCAAGCAACTGGAAGACAAATGGAGACAAAATCAGAGTAAACAGTCAAATGAGAGAGAGCCTGTTATCTATAACCTGTATGCCACTATTAATTCAATGTAGGGGATTCCTCATCGTCTCTTAGAAGAAACCTCACCCACTAACATTAGTTAGTGGCATGCTTCATCATAGGGTTCTCACCCTAGACGCCTAGTGAATCTGGGAGTGCTATGATGTCTCTGTTACAGTGGAATCTTCTGGTCAGCTGAGCGTTGATTCCAGCATGGAGTCTGTTACTCACTGGTGATGAGGGCACTGGGAGATTGTTCTGTGATTGCTAAAGGGGAGCCATTTGAAGATCTTCTTGAGCACCCTGAGTGTGTCAAACCAGAAGTCAGAGAATGCATTCACTTGGCCGGTGCTGGTGAGTTGGTTATTCATTACTATTCAGAGGTTCCTTTGCATTAAGTCTGTGGAAAAGTACAGTAGGATGAGGGCCGTGGTGTCATCTCTATCCATGATCATCTAGATGTCATCTGTGGCCGCAATGAGGCATGTTTTCATGTGCCAGTAGGTAACTGTTGGGCCTGGCGTCCTTGACGTGCCCTTCCTCCAACATTTATGCCTTCCAGCCTCTTGCTGACTTTGTTTTCTGATGGCTTTGGGACTCTGGGCACTTTAACACTGCTAAGAAATGCTAAAATGCTTGTGCTGTCTCCTTTAGACATGGTAGCAGTGGCTTACACCCAATTCACATATCTGATTTACTTATTAAGTCCCTATCAAAGTGGTAGTACATATACCCAGGGCCTGTAAATTAAATTCTACTACTGGGCCTGCACCTCTCTTTGTGTTCCACCCACTTAAGCAGCCCTGTACACATGTCTCATGCTCGCCATTGCAGCCTGTGTGTGCAATTTTAAACTGCCATTCCAACCTGGCAGAATTATTATTAGCCAGAACTAACAGCCATAGGGCAGGGTGCTGTGTATTTAAAGAGATGACATTACAGTAATGTTCTGCCTTCTTCTTATTTGTTATGCTTGGTTTGTTTGACAAATCAAGAATGTGTGAAGAGAAATCCTATCTGTAAAGCAGTAAGGTTTAGAGAAGTAGTGGCTCTTTTGTTTTGTACATGTGCGGGTTAGCTTTCATGTACAGTGACCAACAAGCAACGGAGTTGCTCTACATTGTGTGAAAGGGAGAGAGCAGAAATTCTCCATATTTACAAAGAAATGGAGCTTTTCTACTCTCTCTTTTTCCCTGGATTACTATGTGCTGCCTAGTGTCAATGCAGACAGTACTGCACGACAGTGCAAGGGTTCCTGTATTACAGGCAGGATTGTTTATGTGCAAGAAGGGACACTTTTCTCCATGAAACAATCCTTTTTTCTTCTTTCTTTTTGTGCTGCAGAATGCAGCACACATGGAAATTAGAAAATAAAGAGGAGAAATAAAGTTTTGGAAATTAAAGAGAAAAACTGGGAACGTGCCAAAATTAATGGGTGGATGCATGGGAATGCCTATGCTTGATCCACCAAACGCATCCCAAGTTGAAATATTACATAACGCAACTCCAGCAGGTGCGTTGCGTTACATTTCTTTACAAAGCCACACAAGGGTACTCTACTTGATGTTGCCCTGTATTGCCTTTCTGGATGCAAGGCCAATGCAAAGAATTAGTAAATCTAGGTCTCTGTATTTAGGCCACTCAGCAGACCCCAGGGAAGTGGTGTTTGGTTTCTTTTCTCTTTAAAATACTCACAATTGCCTGATGATTCATATTTGTGAGACAAGATGGGGAAGCACCGTAGAAAACAATACTACCTGGAGTATACTTCCTTTCACTCTTTATAATCCTGATATCTTCCAACTCAGGGAAAGAGAAGTAAGTAGCCAGAGGATGAGAGGCTAAGATTAATTGTACTAGTGAAAGCAGCTGTGCTAAAAGAAAAGTCACATCATGAGGGTTCTTGTAAACATTCTGCAGAATCTCCTCAAAGACATTCAGCATCTGATTAGTCTAGTTCTGAGGAGGATAAAAAGCCTGTTCTCGAAAAATAAAAAGATAAAATACATTGGGAAGACATGTTTCCTCGAATATTGTTTCATGCTAGGCAAAATATGGGCTTTCTAGCCACTGATGTTTGGGTCCTCTACTGAAACTCAGTTGTTTCAGTTTCAAAACCTTCCCCCAATGGGTTTTCAAATTCATCTTTGTATTGTATCTCATCTGATGGGAAAGGAAGAATCTACACAGGATATGTTTGACTAAGATTATGACAAGACTCTCTGCTATGTAGTGTATGGTGCAAGGTAGCCAAACCTTGTCCCTGTAGAATTACTGATTAATAGTAATTTGAGTCATGCACACATGTCAACGATCAATGTCATTAATCTTGCATGATGCAACAGTTACAAAGATGCATTCTTGCCTAAGGAAATTATACTCTGGATCCCGTCTAGCATAAAGAGAAGGAATTTATATTGTTCACGTGGCTCAATCTATGTTTTTTTTACCTTAAACATCTGTTCCTGGAAGTAGAGGAAAGTTCTGATGTTCTTCCCATTTGAGAGGGATGGACAAGCAGATTAAGGGCCAGATGTAGGAAAAAGGGAAATTGCGACTTGCAATTTGCGAGTCCATGCGACTCGCAAATTGCAACTGCCAATTTGCCATGCAGAAAGGTGTCTCAGACACCTTCTGTGACTCGCAATGGGGTCGCAAAGACTCACCTCATTAATATTAATGAGGTGGGTCGTAGTTTGCGACCCCATTGCGAGTATGGGCACTCACGGGGATGGTGGCCTGCTGGAGACAGCAGACCACCATGTCCATGACTGCTTTTTAATAAAGCAGTTTTTTTTTTCTATCTGCAGCCCGTTCTCCTTAAAGGAAAATTGTTTTTGTGATCATTCACAAAGGGGAAGGGGTCCCGTGGGGACCCCTTCCCGTTTGCGAATGGGGTACCATCCACTTCAAGTGGATGGTAACTGCGAGTTCATTTGCGACCGCTTAAGCGGTCGCAAATGAAATTGCATAGCGTTGCGAGTCGCAAATAGGAAGGGGACACCCATTCCTATTTGCGCGTCGGAAACGCATTTTGCGAGTCGGATCCGACTCGCAAAATGCATTTCTGCATCGCGGAGAGGCTTTTGCGCCTCGCAAACAGCGTTTTTCACCGTTTTCGAGTCGCAAAACCCTTCCTACATCTGGCCCTAAGTTATTACGTTTTTATCTGCTTTTTTTTTTACATTGTCAGGGCACCTGCACTGGAACAAGGAGTGTCAGTATTGGCTTGGTGGAACATACTATTAGGTTTGGAAGAAAGAATGTATTGTCTGTTTAGCTAGAAGAAATATACCTCCTGCTTCAAGTAGCCTGCGAATGTGATCAATTTGTACTCTTTATTGTTCCTCCAGACTCATGTGTCAAAAGGAATTCTGGACATGCTGTCCAGAGAAGAGTTCAGTATTCACTTTGGCTCTTCAGGATCTACAACTCAAAAGTGATGTAATTCAAGTACCAACAAAAGAGAAAAGAATGGTAATATACATTTTCCTAGTACCCAAACTTTCAGGAGGCTACAGAATGGCCATAGATTTGTTTATCCTGAATCAGTGGTTAAATCAATCTCATTCAAAATGAAGGCACTTCAAAAGATTATCCCCATGATTTTATCAGGGAGTTTAATAGTGGCACTAGTCCTAAGGAATGCTTAGTTTCATACTCCAGTAACATCATCACATCAGAAGTTCCTGAGTTTCTGTGTCTAAGATATTTGCTTTCAGTTTTAGGGCGTTCCATTTGGTCTTGGATGAGCTCCTCCTGTCTTAATAAAGGGGGAGGCACCATGGGTGGCTCTACTCCATCTTCAGGCGTGGCATGTTTGTCAATAGCTAGATTAGTCCATTCTCCATACTTCCTCAAAATATCAGAAACTGGAAGGACTAAATCCAGTTTAATCATGTCTAAGGCAGCACAGATTTTACTCAATTTGAGCAAGTGTCACCATCACCTTCCTAGGTGTTTTTAGAAGCCAGGGTCAGAAAGAAGCTGGTCATAGTATTTCTTCCCCAGCATCGGATTGTAAAGATTTGCTAGCTGGTATCATCCCTGCTCCAGTCAACATTGGCTAAGAAGTCCAGGGCACCTGGCAACCTTCATGTCCACAGTAACTTGAGATTATTTGCATCTCCAACCACCTTCATAGACATTGATTTCCATCCTCCCATGAAGTAAAGACAATGAATCCATTGTCTTCATAAATGAAGCAAGCCCTACAATGGTGGCTGAATCAGAGAACTTAGCCAAAGGTCTGCCTCTTTAGCAGGGAATCAGTTAGTAGTGACAACCGATGCAAACTCCTTTGGTTGCAGAGCCAAGTTGAAGGAATTATCAGGCCAGGGTGAGTGGTTTCTAATAGAGAGTCAATGCTCCGCTGGAGGGAGATAAATGCAGTATACACAGGCCCGAGTCACTTTTAGTACCAAATTCCAGAGTACCATGTTCTCTAGTAATAACAGAAAACTAGGTAATAGTGCCCTATGTCTTTTGCTAAGGAGGGACTCAGTTGAGATGCTTGGGGATGTTGTTGAGCACCTGAAAGGAACACCCCCTTCTGTCCTTAAAATTATAGTTTTAAAGGGGTAGACATTATCAGAGCAGGACCATCTGATCAGAGTGTCCCCAGCATCTCAAGATCTCTCATTGACCCATATCTTTCTCAATCCATAGCAGAAAAATATGGAATCTGCTCCTGGAATTATTTGTATCCCAGTGAAAAGCTCAGCATCTCAGTTCAGTTCTCACTTTCCTGTATGTGGGCCATGGAGGCTGTAACAATGAGCTGGCCTCAGAAACTGATTTATCTATTTCCTTTTACTCCAATGTGTCTGGCATAAATTAAGGAGGAGTATTGAAGGAGGATTGAGGATACTTGTAAAAGCTTCCTTTTGGATTTGTAGAGTTAGGTCTCCCCTTCTGCCATCATTGATGACTCTTACGAATAAGATTCTACCTGTAAATCTTCCTCCACACACCACAAGTACTCTTCCAATAAGAATGTCTCTGTCATTTGGAAATTTGGAAGAAAGGGCTACACAACAAAGCGTTCCTCCAACATCTAGCTTAGGCTATTCAAAAATTCCACAAATCTCCTGTTCTAAAAGCTTAAGCTTGTCTCTGCAAGATTTTCAAAAATGTATGTTTTGCATTCTGTTTCTTTAATGGATTGTGATTTTCCTTCAATTCTGCAATTTATTTGGGATGATTTCTCCGTGTATCTTTCTATTTTAATCCTAAGAGTACAATGAATGGGATCCACATGGCATATTGGGAGATGGAGATGTTTTGGCTTCACAGATCTCAAGAATTTCTCCTTAGCTAATGCTGTAGTCTTTCCTTTTGCCCCTCACTGGGATTTACTTTTGGCCCTGCAGGCTCTTTAGAACAACTTTGTGTACTATTAAAGTCATGGTTGATAACGTTTTAATCACAAATTTAGCTTTTCTGGTAGTGATAACTTTAGCTTGTAGGATTACAGTATTAGGAGGCTTGTTATACTTTTTAATGATACTTCAGAAATCATGGATAAGAAGGTGTTTCTTTATTCAGATTTTCTTCCGAAAATCCCCACAACACGATCTCAAGAAGTGTTTATCTGTCTTTTCCGCATCTCCTGTTTCCTTAGAGAAAGAACAATTACATATTTTGATGTTAAGTGTCGAGACGGGCCACTCACCTGAAAAGCAGGATGTCTGCAGGGGCAATGGTATGCCCCCCGATCTCCTGGAACACCTCTCAGTACTTCCTGGTGGACACAGAATCCCCGGCAGGTGTCCCAAAAGGAAAGGGGGAGTCGAAGAGAAAGAGACAAAACACTGCCACGTCTTGCCGATCCAGCTGTGTATCTTCGGGGGGGGGGGAGGTCGTTGTTGACAGAGAATCTCTCTTTCTGATATGGGCACGGGAGCGGTAGAAGAACACCGGGATGCTCCAGCACTTTTCTTGGATAATAACAATTGTTGGCACAATTACTAACACTGCATTACCAAAAACCCAAACTGAGTATCATAACAATAAGTACTGCGACACTAGGACTGGCTTCACAGAGATTCACTGTTGCACACTACAAGTAGAAGTGTGGTTGCACTTATCATGCACAAGAAATACAAACAAGGGCATTAATTATATCACATATAACTTTCCTGCATGCATAGGGTTAAACTAAAAGGAAAAGAAACGATCCAAGAAATACAAATGTCCACTCTGGGTTTAAACAGTTAGGGTGGCACAGTTTGGTTTGGTTTCACTGTGTATGTGAAAAACTCTTCAAAAGCAAATTCCTCAAACCTGTAACACAGGCATAAATGACACAATTTAAATCCAAGGGTTATGCTATTAGAGAAAGAAAGGTCACGTAAATGCTCTTTTAAAATTGCAGTGTCACTTTTTGTAGTACTTGAGCTCAAGCAGATTTCCTGAAGCACATTTAGACAAGTAATTACAATCATACTGTAGAATTTTCAGAAATGCATTTTTCTCTTCAAAATAAGCACTCTGCCAAAATACAAGGTCTGAAATACCCCAGCTCAAAGAACAATCTCCCTGGAGAATACTAGTCACTTAGCTGCAGTCTTTTCCGGATGCTGGAGGAATGCCTGGTGTCAGCTGGTACAGGAACGAAGAAAAGAATTGCCTCAAAAGTCCTGAATACAAGGATGACAGCAGGGGCTGGACTGTCAAATCAGATGCTGAGATCAGGAAGAAAAACAAAGCCAAGGCATGCTTCACTCTGCTATTTATAGCCAATCAGGAAAGCAGTTGAGGTTCCACATGTGGATGAGTCACCACACCCAATTAGAAGCACATGTCTACACCACACCCAATTAGAAGCACATATCTACATATCTACATTAGCAAACACGCATTGGTAATATTGCATTGATAAAACCAATTGTGTATCACAGCACATTATGGTTACTTAGAAACATGAAGGTTTAACCAAGAACAGAGATATGATTTAACCCTAATCCCTGGGGATGCTGACAGATAACACAGGAGGCCCCGTGGGTATTCCTCACATTAAGGAAGTACTTTTGATTTATCTTGAGAGAACCCATCCTTTCAGGAAATCTAATCCCCTTTTCACAAACTCTGGGTCTGCAAGCTAGGATATGAAAGCTTCTTCATTGAACATCAGCAGGTGGATAAATTCCACTATGACTTTGGTCTAGTCTATCTTTTGATGTTCTTATCCAAGCTGCACATCCAAAGCGACCCATCAGAGATTTGATGGCATCATGGGCAGAGGTAAGGGGTGTTCCTCTAGCTGACACCTGTATAGCTACAACTTGGACTGCTTTTCTGAAGTACATATGAGCAAGAAATCAATGAAAATAAATCATGCAAAGGATAATTGTGGGTCAGCTTTGCTGTAATTGGAACATAAAGCAGTTTTATATACATAGACATTTTCTAATCTATGCAGTAGGTGTTCTACTTTATTGTGGTAAAGTCACTACAGACCATGGTGTAGATGTTCTGAGAAAGTAGTCCTCTCAGACAGCTACTTAGTATTTGAAGTATCATCATTTTATTGCAGGCTGTTTAATTTTTTTTTTTTAAAGAGAAGTTCTGTGAGAACCCATTCCTGTGGACGAAGGGGCAAGCAGGAGCTACTGGGCCCAACTGTGGTGGTTGAGGCCTTTTACTCCTGATTTCCCAGGTCCCAACCTATTATCGGTCCAGAGTAACTGGGCCAAGTACCACCCAGACAGGCACTTGACTGTCAGTGGTAGCACGGGTCGAGCAGTCGAAGGCTTCTCAGTGGGTGGTAGGTGCTAGGCGACACAGACTCATAGCCCAACATACAAACAGTAGCAGTGGTAAGTGGATTGTCCAATCAAATACAAGTATTTAAATTGAACACAAAAAGCATGTATGACAAACATGCACATTTATGCAGCTCTCTCAAGGTCAGCATGCTAGCGCTCTCCTGGGCAGAATGCCCGAGTCCCTTTGACCCTTCTTGTATGGGTGGTTATACCCCATTTTGTACTGGAGGTGACTCCTTGATGCAGCTCATGCTAGTCCAAGCATCCCAAACTCTTAGCAGTTCAGGTTTACCAGCTTCTAGGTGCTAGGTTTGTGCTAGCCCCCAGGGCCCTGACAAACTGAAACAGTCTTACCTGATGCAATGGCAGCAGCAATTCAAGGGAGACCGACAACACTCCTCTGCGAGCTTTGGTCCCCCTACTGAGGGCCTGTAACATCTTGCAGTCTTTCCCTCCTGCTGCAACAGCCTCCTCAGTCTTTGAACGGCCCACATTGATGTTGGATGTCTATGCTTGGCTCTACCAGCAATCAGTAAGTGTTTAATTCGGCTTCCTTGGCATGAGGAACCATGGCAAAGGCTCTGACCTCCCAGTGGCCCCTTTTCTTGTCACACAGTGATCTCTGACCCTAGTCACCACACAGGCGATGGTCCACAGAGCATGGTGCCCCCTCTTCTGATCAAACCTGGGTCTTCGTCTTTTGAGACTGCACAGGCAATCATCGCATTTGACAGCGCCCTCTTTCCTGCTCACAAGGAGTCACCGAATCTGGCTTACAAATGAGCAATGGCCCGAAGTTCATGGTGATCCCCTTCCTCACATGATGGGGGGCCAACAGCTTTGCAGGGTTGGTGCAGTCAGCCCACACTTATGCCGCTCCTTGACCAGACCATCCAGCCTCCTACTTCATTCAACAGGTTGCAATCACAAGTATCCCCACTCAGCCTCGCTCTCTCCAGT
Organism: Pleurodeles waltl; assembly: GCF_031143425.1. Taxonomy (NCBI): domain Eukaryota; kingdom Metazoa; phylum Chordata; class Amphibia; order Caudata; family Salamandridae; genus Pleurodeles; species Pleurodeles waltl. Next base: position 485,701,894 of record NC_090442.1, on the reverse strand, counting down.
TCTTATCCTCCTCATAAGGCTTCTCTGGTTTGGATAGACAGACTCTAGGCACTCTCGTCCTCACAGGGCTTGTTGGTCTTGGAAGGCAGATAGACTCTAGGCACTATCATCCTCACAGGGGGGTGCGCTGGTCTTGGCAGGCAGAGGGCTTGGTGTCCATGGTCAGAGGAAGTGATCTTAGCTCATTGGGTGGCCTCCTCTCACCCAGCCAGGAGACTGGCAGACCAGTACACATGAGTCCATGATTCCAGCAGCAAAGAAGTCTTGGTGACCTTCTGTCTCCAGATGAGGCAGTGCTGTTCTAACAGTTATGGGGTACATGCTCCCACCTTCATACTACAAATGCATGCACTGTGATTTAGTGTTTGGAGTCTGGAGTCTCATCCTGAGTGACCCACAACACAGGCAAAGGGAGTAACTGGGACTCAGAACTGGCTGTTGGTCTCCACTGAAATGTGGTCCATAAAGGTTCAAAGGCCTATGCCTTCCTCGCTATCAGATTCCCTAGTAGTGCCAACCTTATCATTACCATCACCTTTCTCACAATGAGAGCGGGCCCCACTGACAGCAAATTTTTTCTGGAATCAAAGTGACCTTTGATGTGCACAGGATAATCTGCTCCTCTCCCTCCAATGCGTGTGAGCCACCCCAGCCCTCAGGAATGTCAACAATACACATCTCCTGCCTGTGGGTTGCAGTTCTCACCTCTCCAGCTTCTACAATCCTTCTACCTCCAAAATGGAACCCACAGACCTCCATGTTATGTACCATTCAGAGGCACACACATACAACCTGGCAAACACTCCTGTATCATGCATTGTATGGCACTTCGTACAATCCATGCAGGGCTAGGTTGATTTAAGTACACACACAGCTACATAACATTACAGGAGTGGACAAGTAGGCCCACACCCTTGACATAGGTAAAAGACATGTTCAGATTACTGATCCTACTAAACAAAAATATGAGCACACCAAACGTCACGAGGGTAGTGCTTACCAGCCTAAACAAACAACATTACTGGGCATCAGGTCAATGTCACACGCCCATGATTGATCCATGTTCGTCCATGATGAAAGACCAGTAACAGGGGTCCAGATATTGCTGCAGCTGGGGCCCTCAGGGTAGGGGTGCATGTCCATCACTATGCTGGGGACTTGTCCGTTCCAACTGGTGCACTATAATGTGAACGTATTATATTTCTAAGTAATGTATACAAACATCTGTTTCAACTAAGCTGGTGAAATATTAGCTGTTTGTTTCCCATATGAAGTTTTACATTTGCCTTCTTAATCAAATATGTGAATAGGTCTGTGAAACGTAGATACTTTAAACTAAAAAAGTCTAATCTAAAACAGTTTAGTTCCATCAACAGTTTAGGATCTGAGGTAAATTGGTTGTGGATCAACAACCAGGTGGTTTAAATCCTCTATATATGTGAAGGTCAGACCTCCTATCATGTTGCATGGTGAGCACGGACAATGAGTATGATTGTCAGTAGTTTGTGGATATGTGTTTTCTTTGGCACTTACATAGCACACAATTCATCATTAGTAAGACAAGATGAGAGGAGCAGGCGCAGAACAAAATGGCTCTATCACTTGTTAGTACGCTGGAACAGGCAGACTGTAAATGCGAGTTGTTATGACACCAATCTGTCTGAAGTCTGAGTCATTTTGCATTTGACCTACCATTGAGTTTTCCCATGTCGATTTATTAGGCTGTCCTCAGCAGACTTTCTGTTTACTTCTATTCCCCTGCTTTGCTTCCATATCTCAAGGACTGTGATAGAACCACACCCATGCATGGGGTTAGAGTCTGTTCCTGTTTTCATTAAAAAGTAATTATGTGAAGATTCATTCCACATCCTGTCAACATTGGAATTTCCAGTGAGAACCCTGATCACAGCATGGTATTTTGCTGTACAGGAGGACCTTATTGTCTTTTGTTTTCTATTCTCCTTAGTCAGGACAGTGATCACTGTGCTTTCTCTCTGCAGTATCTCAGACATATGAGTGCAGTGTGTGAAATTCTGGTATTCTATGCTGCTATATTTGGTTGCAATGTGTGAAGGTGCCATGACAGTTCTAGGTTTCATGTATGGCACCTCGGTGAGTCAAATGTTCAATGCTCCCACCTGGGTTGATCCAGTGGTTAAGAGTTCAATAATGACATCAGCATTGGTAAATTCCATACCCTTATATTGGTTCTTAACTTAGTGACATTATTTGTAGAAACTGGAGCAGCAACACATTGATATGCATTGCTAAGTCATGAACAAGTTCGTACTAGTCCTGGTTCTAGACTGGGATTTCCATTGTGTCTACATATGGTAGGCTCTATGACGTGTACTGCATATGTGTTTTCACTGTGAAGCTACAAATAGGAAATCTACTGTATTGGTTTGTATGTTTTCTGATTTTTTTGTGCCAGTGTGCTGATGGTCATGCTTTGTGATAGGCTCCAAAAGTAGGTTGGTTGCTGTGGTATAAGTGTGAATCTTTCTTCCTGGGATAGTGTAGGTTTTAACAGAATTGATTTTTGCCATTGGCAGAGCGTTTTCCTACACTACCCCGATGGCAAGGAATCAGCTTCCAGGCAACCTTTGCTGCTGTTTAGATTTTGTTCAATTCAAAATATTGTTAAAAACCTGGCTGTTTTAATGAGTAGATGCGAGTCATGTGGAGGTCAAGCGCCAAGGTACACATTCAGATGTGAACTGTTGCGCTTTATTAAATGGCTATAACATAACAGAACCTTTCAACATATCATGTTACTCACAACCTTGATGAATCGTTGGTTCTGTGCACCTGCATTGAGATCCATAACAATGGGTTTCACTCCTAAGCTATCAGGAAAGATAGTGTGGTGGTTTTGCCAGCTGGGTGCTGATCTGGAGTGGCCCCTTCGCTATGGCGGAGGAGCGTCACCCCACTGATGAAAAGCAGAAAAATCAAGGGATGTTAAAAGCATTTTATTGTCCTTTATTTTTCTGCCTTCATAGGGCAGGGTTAGTCTCTTTCATGTCAAGTGGAGGAGGAGTGGTATGTGCGCTTCTAAGTGCGCATGTCAGTTTGGACGGCCAACTGAGACCGACCAAACTGGCAGGCGCACTTAGAAACTCTCCACCCAACAGTATCTTACAGTCAAATGGAGACGAAGCACAGTGCTCCACTCCCTTCCTGAGCGACATTTCTGGCCCCTCAGGCCTATCAGGGCACTTCTTTCATGCTGTGTAACAGCATGAGAGAAGCATCATGATTGGTTGGTGAGGGAAGCACACAAAATGAAGCGGCTGGTGGGAGTGGCGGATCAGGAGAGGCAGGTAGGTCTATTTATATATTTTTTTAACTGCCCCGTCCACCCCTTCCTGGCAGCAGACGCAACTGGTGCTGATTACTGAGTGGAGTGAGTGATCTCCTTATTGTCAGTTCTGGTCAAAGTGGATTACATTGACAACCTATTTTTCTAATTTGGCAACAGTGAGTTGCATCGTAGTCAGTGCTGTAATGCAAACACAGGAGTAACAGAGTCGAGCCAGGTGTATTTATGTAACTTCACTTTTGATTAATGTTACTACAGGGAGGTGCCCCTCTGCTGTCCCCATCATGCTGATGAATTAGAAAAGAATCTTCAAGGAGGCAAATATTTATACACCACAAAGACCAGTTGAAGAGAAATATCACAGCTTTTTTCTGCCCAAAATGTTACACTAAGCAGACAGGGATCTCCCCCTGCCCTTGAAGAAAGTTGGTGACCTGCATGGGCATATAAGAAGGCTCAAACATGTAGGTAACATAATCATAGATGTATGACACATTGGTTTTGCATAGACTTCCAAAATGATCACTTTTTAACCAGACCAATGGCACCCTTAAAACCAAGGAGAAATCCTTTAGGTATACCATGAGTTATTTTTAAAAGTAGCTACATCATGTTTCAACCCAGAGTAAAAATAATTTATAACAAACTCCCAAAAGTGGTTGAGTCCATCCGTTACTATCCTACGTGGATTAAAAGGCACCAAAGATGCAGCATGCCCCTATGAAACCATGGGTGAGGTGCCTGCTCCTAATTTCCTGTGATACCTATGATGTCTAAGGAGTTCAAACAAGGGATTGAGCCTTCCCATACAAACACACACATGCTTTTTTGTGGATGTAATTGTGGTAGGGTGAATATGTGTGGGTATCATATGTGTCTCACTCTTTATGGATGAAAGTTCTTTGAGGCCTCCACTGTGAGAGAAGATTCTATTACAAGTGAAATTTAAAAGTAGCAATTGTACCTGTCTGTACTTCATTTGGGACTTTGGGCCTCGGGAACCGCCATATGGCCGCTCCGCCATTCAGGCTTTCCCGCTGGGCTGGCGGGCGACTGCCAGAAGGCCGCCCGCCAGCCCAGCGGGAAACCCCTCCCCACGAGGAAGCCGGCTCCGAATGGAGCCGGCGGAGTGGGTATGTGCGACGGGTGCAGTTTGCACCCGTCGCGTATTTCAGTGTCTGCATTGCAGACACTGAAATACACAGTGGGGCCCTCTTACGGGGGCCCCTGCAGTGCCCATGCCATTGGCATGGGCACTGCAGGGGCCCCCAGGGGCCCTGCGGCACCCCCTACCGCCATCCTGTTCCTGGCGGGCGAACCGCCAGGAACAGGATGGCGGTAGGGGGTGTCAGAATCCCCCATGGCGGCGCAGCAAGCTGCGCCGCCATGGGGGATTCCAAGGGCAGCGGAAAACTGGCGGGAGACTGCCGGTTTTCCTTGTCTGACCGCGGCCAAACCGCCGCGGTCAGAATGCCCGGCGGGGCACCGCCAGCCTGTTGGCGGTGCTCCCGCATCCCCGGCCCCGGCGGTCCTTGACCGCCGGGGTCGGAATGACCCCCTTTGTGTTCTAGATTCCTTCTACTGCTCTTCTTTTATTATTTTCATTCAGATTGAACAAACCTAATATTTTTGTCCCTCACCAATACATTAGGCAGTGAAATAAGCATTTGACCTTGCATTTGACCTTGGGTAAAAAAATCAGTACTCAAGTGGTTTTATGATCACGTGTTTGCCTAGAAAAACTTTCTCAGATTAGTCACTGACACATACTGTTAATTTATGAAGAAACTGCTCTGAGTAGCCCTGTAAACATGTCTTGGACCTGCCACTGCAGTGTCTGTGTGTGCAGTTTTAAACTGCCATGTCAACCTGGCAAGTGCACCACACTTGCCAGGCCCAAACCTTCCTTTTTTCTACATGTAAGTCACCTCGAAAGTAGACCCAAAGCAGCCCCATGGTCAGGGTCCTGTGTATTCAAATTGCAGGACATGTACTGCTGCCCTTTACATGTACTGATAGTGAAATACTGCTATACTTGGCCTTCACTATTTCAAGGCCTATCTCTCCCATAGGGTAACATGTGGATTGCCAGGGTCAGAGGAGGACCTATTTACATTGAGGCAAATGTGCCCCTCACCTAGCCCCAGCAAGGGGACTGAGTTGGTCCAATTGGCTCGGCGGTGACTGTATGGAGATTCTTCCTTTACCTGTTTTGACTCCACCTCACCGGGCCTCCAGACGGCCACCTTTCACTCCTGCCACCCTGGCTGCTCAGGCTGCCTGACCCAGGGCAAGTGGGCCGGGCATAAAGTACTGTGATCTATGTGATATTGCCTGGTGGAACCATGGGGAAGGATAAGACACATCAATCCCACATGTCCCAAACACATATCAACAAGTGTACCACTGCCCCAGTGGGTGGCCCTCGTCCTCCGGGAACCTCATGGGGGCCTGATCAGCTCCAGGACTTGGAGATCTTTTCACAGTACTGCAGGCCATTCATGCATCACAGAAGGCAGTGGAAATTAAAATTGCTGAGGTTTATATTGATGTAGTGCTGCTGTACCAAGATCTGTGCAACGTGGCCGGAAGAGTTACCAAAGTGGATAGTTGTTCATCAACAGTGGAAGATGATGTCTCTGACCTGAAAGCTAAGGTCTCCGGTCCCAAAATGTGGAGCAATCGTGGCCAAAGAAGCTGAGAAATGGTGCTGCTATAATAACCTTAGACTGGTCTGCTTCCCAGAGGGCTTGGAGACACCAGCTTTCTAGGAGTGTGGTTTAAATCCTAGATGCCAGCAGACACACTCTCTGCCTTGTTCATGTTAGAGTGGACCCACAGAGCATTGCTGCCTAAGCCGCCACCTTGGCCCCCCTATAGACGCATGACTGCCTCATGACTCATGACTGCCTGCATTCAAAATTTCCATGCTAGAGACACCATTCTCCCTGAGGTCCAGCAAGCCAAGGCCCTGTATCATCAAAACTTTAGAATAATGTTGTTCCCCGACTACACTAGAGAGGTCCTACAAGGAGGTCAGACAGAAACTGAGGGCCATGAACTTGGAAGATGGGGTGGGGTGTTCATTTCACATGTGTGGTTCAGAAAGGGAAGGCCAACCTAAAAAGATGAGAGACCCTCCTGCTTAATGTAAAAGGGAGGGTTTCACTCTACAAAATGATGATTGCGCGACAGGTTCTGTACCTCTTTCAAAGAAATGAACTCCCTGGCAAAATCATTCCTCTGGCATAAATCCCGACCAAGAGTTGCCTTAACCAAATGCTAAGAGGACCCCACGAGGAGGATTTGGGCACAACCAATCTTTTGCTGTACTACCTTGCATCCCAGACTCTTGTCATCAATGAGTGATTCGGCAGGGGCTGGTCAAATCCGGCATGTAGGGTTGAATTAACCTCACTGGACTTTGAAGACCGAAGTCAAAGCCCCCGTCTGTCCAACTCGATGACCGGAACAGTCCAACTCATTGTCCATAACCAAATTGAAGTCCCCTCCTACCAGCAGTGCTCTAACCAGTGAGACTAGCATGGGAGATATTGCCTGCCTCATAAATGCGTCCTGCCTCTCATTGGGAGCATATAAAGTAGCAATTGTGAAATGAAAAGACTCTATGCGAAGTCTAAGGGCCAGGAACCTGCCTTTCACCTCATGTACCTTCGCAATTACCTCCCCAGGAAAAGTCCTAGCAATTAGAATCCCGACCCCAGCATGCTTCATGGGAGCAGAAGACCAGAACTGCCTGGGGAACCATCTAGATTGCATGCGATGAGTGTTCGCGGGCAGCAAATGCGTCTCCTACAATAGACATATGTGACTCTCAGAGTGTTCAAGAGCAGAAAGAACGGCCAGCCGCTTGGCGGGACTATTAAGCCCCCTAATATTAAGACTCAAACACTTAAACAACATAAGTGGTTAAGGGTTAATCCTATGCCTCTGAAGGCACCCAAGGGCCGCCTGCGCACTGCACGAGGAGGGACCCACACGTCAAGAAACATCCATTGTTTCAGGGCACTCAAGCATTTCAGAGGAAGCACCACAACATAAAAACATAAAACAGATCAAGTGAACATCTAACTCACACAGACCTTCAGTTAATAGTCCAGAATGAGTAAGTTCCAGATAGGGGATGACCGTACCTCACAGGATGACTCACAACAACCATTGACCCGCACGGACCCCACCCCAGCGCCATACATCACGCTCAAACGACCCCAGACCTCAGCAGCAGCCCCGGCAGTAGTGTACATCTAGGCACTCGGCCCCCCTACCAAACTGTTCAACACAGACTGTCTCTCCAGAGCCTGCTCGGTCGTGGACGGTCCCGGGAGTCTCCTTCTCTTCTCTTTCCGCCGCCATCTCGGACGGGCCCTTGGGTGCAACGTCCCCACACGGCCCAGGACTCCGCTCAGACTCCTCTAGACCTAGAATCCGCTGCGCCTCCTGCAGCGACTTCCTCCCACACAAGGCAAAAAGGATGACTCCATGTGTAGAAGGTCACATGTGCTCGAAGGTGCTCTGTGATGGGCTTAAATTCTCTCCTTCTCTGCAATGTCCGCACCGAGAGGTCCTGAAACAGCTGCATCGTGTGTCCTCTAAACTGTACCTGAGAGAGGTTGCGTGTTTTCTGCAGAATGTTTTCTTTTGTCATAAAGTTATGCAGGCAGACCAAGATATCTGGAGGCCGCGCATTGTCTCCTCCCAGACGCCCCACCCTGTGGGCCCTATCCAGGATAATCTCCTGGGAGTCCTCTGGACCCAGGATGGAGCGGAACAGCACCAGGACAAACTCTCTAATATCTCCACTATCTGCCCCAGTTGGAGCTCCCCGAATCTTATGTCTTCTCGAGCGATTTTCCAGGTCCTCATACGCCATCTGGAGGAGTTCCTGCTGCTCCCGAAGCCGCAAAATTTCCTGTTGCAATTGCTCAATCTCCTCGCCCCGGGTAATCTTATTGTCCTCCATACTTGACACCCTTTCCCCCAGCGAGGAGACGTCAACTCATAGATCCTTCAACTCCTTGGCAATGTCTCTTCGCAGCTCCTGCAAATCCATTCTGAGGGAGTCAAATAAGGAGGTGAGGAAATCTTTCATGAACGGTGCTCCCCCATCATCCTCGCAATCGCTTCGGTCATCTGGACCCCTCGCCGAGGCCGACCCCTCCATTGGTTTGCTTTGTGGCAGATGAGACCGGGTGAGCATCTCCCTCACCGACTGGTCCCTCCTGGGCTTAGAAGACGGCATCACGACTGTGCACCACTGACGACTGCAGGGGAACCAAGACCCGCCATGGCCCTCACACTGCCCCTCAGGTGTCGTCCTCTCCGGGGCACCAGCTGCACCAGGACTCCCCAACACGGGCCCAGGAGCCTAGCAGATAAGGAAGATGTAACTGACCTCCCTTCTTCTGCCCCTCCAAACTCGGCCTGTCCTGCTTCTCACAAGGCTGGCACATCCAGGACCGTCCTGCCTTCAACAGGCCCAGGGGGCACCCCTCCTGACCACTGTGCAGCCCAGAAAATGACCACGCTGTACCCCTCGGCCACTGGACTTCTCTTTAGGCCCGGGCCCGTCCTCTGGCCACGCATGGGCCACGAGAGGCTTCAGCCCCACAATCCGCCTTCGTCCAGCTCGCCCGCCGCCGTCAATCTCGGCATCCCAGCACTCAGGCCCTATCCTCCGCGGCCCGATCAGTGCCGCCGACCTCCCTGAGGGACCCGGGGACCGAGTCACTCCGGGCCCGGGGTCTCCTCTCTTCCTCCCTCTGCGGCCGTGCGGCCCAAGCACCGGCTGGCACGCACGCATCACTCGGCCGCAGCCCGAGGCCCAATCTCCCCGCCAGCCAGGCACGTCGCCAGGCACGCCGCCAGGCCACCGGGCTCTCGGCAGGCCCCAAACACCGTCCGCGGGCCACCTACCTGCACGTCAGACGCCAGGGGGTCCCTTCTGAGGGGAGTCGGGCCTACTAAACTGCAGGGGGGGAAGGCCCGGGCAGCGGAGCTCGGGATCCGGCGTCAAATCACACCGCCATCTTGGCCACCCATCCATGTGTTTTTATGGAAATCCTTATCTAAAAAGAATCGTAGACCAGGATTTGCACCCAAATCCTGCATCTCCTAGAGACAGGCATGCAATGCACAGCACACGTACAAAATGGGAAAAATCCTAAAGCATAGTTGTTGTACTAGAAGGGACGCTTCCAGCAGAAAAACTGTGCTCCCAAAAATACAGGACTATATAGAAAGGGTGTCTTCATTGGCGCATGGCAGATGAAAGAAATCAGATTATTATTTGGGACGGGTGACTACAAACCACAATAAATAGTTGACAGGATGAAACCTTAAAGTCCGTAAATGAACCTGAGTTCAACCCTCAAACAAACAACATAGAGATATGGTAAAGAATTTATGCAGGACCAAAACAGTAATAAAACCTAAAAGAAACAGAATAAAAAATCCAAACTGAGTTATCATAAACAGAGTAAAACTTAGTAAAGAAACTAACATCAACATTACAAAAGTCCAATAAGGAGAACTGGAGATATGAAATCCTAATATTTTCAGTAGGAATAGGAGCAAAACGTTTAAAGTGTCAATGATAGTCAATGATCAAAGTAGACCAGAACCTAGACACAATTTGACGCTGACCCCAATGGTTTGGGGGTCAAATATACCAACCATGTTTGTCTGGTCAAAAACTTTACCTTCTGCCTTTAGTCCTTGAAGTCACTATCCACTACAGTATTTCACTTTTAAAGCGCCACAGGTCCTCAGGTGATACACTTAAGGACAGATTTACTAAGGATTTGTGGTGTCCTTGCATTACACAAGTAATCGCAAGGCAACGCAAGTCCTTAACTGGGATTTATTCAGCTACCCAGAGCCACTTTGCATGGTTTTAGTAAATACAAAGTTAGACAAGGCAGTGCAAACCTCTGCTTGTGTTACTTTGCATTGGGTAGGGATTACATGGGTGAAGCATGGATGTTCCCTTGCATCTAGCCATGTATTTTGAAGCAAACCCAGATTTACAGAGATTTGTAAACCTATGTGTTGGCAAAAATGGTGCACCTACTCAGAAGAGGTGTAATATCTTTATTTCTTCTCAATAATTTCTACTTACACGTGTGCTGTGGGTAGTAAACATAGAAAGAGGAATATGCCTCTAAGGATTATTTTTGCGCAGGAACAAAATCCTGCACTTACTGCAGGCACCCCTGCACTATGGTGCATTGGTAGTTGCACTGGCACGAGTCAGCACACGGTGCCCCAGGAAAAAGCAGAAATGCTACAAATGTTTGTAAATATGGAGTATTTCTGCTGTCTCCCTTTCATATAATGCTGCGCAGCAAGTTGCCTTGTTGTGTTGTGTTGTGTTGCATGAAAGAATGTTACACTCACATGGTGTCAGGTAGAGGTCAAACAGCAAAGTCCAGTCCAGGTTCAGTTGCCACTGGTCCGCTGGGCATTTGCAGGAAAATGTGTCTTGTAGCTGTTGTTTTCCTGTAGCTTTAACATGAGGTCAGAGCCCTTGCAGTCCACTTCTTTGTCCTGAGTACATTTGTTAGAGCTGTTTCTGCCTTCTAGGTCTTCTCACATCTGAGACAGCAGGTTTAGTCCTCTTCTGATCTTCCGCATGTAAAGGAGTATTTTTAAGTGGGTGCCTCAAGATTTCAGATTTACGCCTGGCACCTGATAGTGGGGGGCAATGACTCCTGGGCACACCCTAACCAATGGGATAACATTTCCTAGGGCTAAACCTATATACTTTGGCTATTTGCAAGATGGCAGAAGTTTAGGAATACACTAAACTTGGGCTCTGATGCCTGGTGGTGTTGGCAGTGTACTTCTGTCATCCTAATGGCCTCCCACATTTGAAATCCTGCTTGAGGGAATCACTGTTCCCCCCAATAAACTCAGAGGCATAAGACTAGTAAAATAAAAGCAGCAACCGGACAATGGATAGACAACAATTGTTTTGGCAATTTCTCTCCCTTCCGTCCAAGTGTGCTCCTCAGTGTTATATATTTAAGCACCCAGCAGATCTGTCAAGCAGGATTTGACACTGTAATGTCAAAAAGGCCCTCCTGTTTGCAGCATGCCTGCCTGGAGGGGACAAAGGAAGGACCCTGCCCAGGTGTCAGCTAACATTTGCCTGTGAAGAGGAGGCCTCTTTTGAAGTTAATCCAGTTCCTGGGGCCAAACTTCACTGGTGACTCTGACAAGGGAAAATACCACCTCCCATAGCCAGACCTTTGTTCTCTGCTCTAGGAGCAGGTTTCATACCTCTTCGGGTAATTACTGGCTGGCAGAGGTGAGGAGGCACATGCAAATGGCCCTACAGAGGCTTTAGGCAGAGAAAAGGTAACTGTCAATAGGTTCCTTTTCCTAATTATTTATAAAAATTCTGACTGCACCATTGAGTATATTTTAAATAACTATTACAAACAATTGGTTGTTCATTTTCTAGTTGATTCCTTAAATGTATTAATGTAACCCTGTTATGGAATAGCAAGTCTTGCAACAGTGAAAACAGCCTTTGAGGTTTTTTCACTGTAAAGGTATGTTTAACATTACATTCCTACATGTCCTCCTTTTAAATATCACGCATCTTGCCGTATGCACAGTTTGGCTTACATGGGGTGAGTTACACATATGTAAAAGATGTTTTGACCTGCCAAAAGGGGTTATTTTATTAAGTTTGAAACTGCATTAGCCAGGCGACAAATGGTAGGCCTTTAGTCATGTTTGGACTGTCACTGTAGTGGGTGGCACAATGGGTACTGCAGTACACTACTGACATATAAGATACAGGCCATGTGTGCACCATATGATAAAGACTTGTAGGTAAGTTAAATATGCCAATTGCAAATTGTTGAAAGGGGCCTGCAGACTCTTTATCCCTGGTTAGCACTGTTCTGCGCTCTCCCATTCATGCTTCCTTGTCTTGTATTATTTCTATGTAAATCTGGTCTCTAGTCTCCTACCCTAGAAGAGTTAGGAACAAACATGGAACTTAAGAAAGGAAAATCAGAAAACTGAAGACAGGGGAAAGGCACATTTCCCAAAAGAAAAACAACTGACAAGCATTACAGAATCTGCAGACAACAATGAAAAAATTAAAAAATCCAATGTATTCCTGATGCCACTACCTCAACAACAGAACTATTGAAAATTACCATCTACATTAAAAAACCAGACTGGATCCTAAAACAGTTCCTCCTAAGAATTCTACAGCTGTATTAAAGAGTACCAAAGAAAAAAGCATCCCAAGATCCACTTCCTGAAAAAGACAGTTAGTAGCCACATCCTTCTGCCAAATGGGTCACACTTTGGCAACTCAAACACTCACCCAAAACTATACTACTTTCACCTACGATCCATAAAAGAAACAAATGAACCAACTTTGACTATCAATATCGCTAGATCATCTGCTGATCTATACCCCCCAAATATATTCCAGCACTATCTCAAAGTTACCTCTTCTCTCATACAGGTCAGAGCAATCACTGATAAATCATTGTTATCTTGACAATACTCCTGCAAGTTAAAAACACCTCGTATTAGGCAAATCCTGCAGAAACAATGGACCCAATATATTACAGACCAAGATTGAACATGCCATTCCTGAGTAAATTGATCAAAAAAGGAATAAGCATTTAGATCTCAAATTGTCCACGAAAAGGCAACCTCCTCTCTGACTAACAGTGTGCCAGCGTGGTAGAGGCACTTAATAAGCATTAATTGCAATCAGTGATGACCTCAAGAACAAGTTAGTTTACAGTAGTATTCCTTCACTTCTCATATTTTATGTTTTTATTCTAAATTGCTTTTAATAAATCGATTGCTTCCTTGCTTCAGGACCCTTGCAATTTTGTGGTGCAACTAAAGTGAAGCAGTAATGTTGCCCTTGAGATAACAGTATTTCCAATGGTGATAAAAAAGTACTTAACTATTTGGATGATTTCAGATACAAGATTAAAATAAAGTCAGGAGGGATTTGTGGTAAGCATGTACCAGCCATTGTACAGGAGGTTGTTGGTCAGGGACATAGGAACAAAAGTGATAGTAGCATTTTCTAATTTGGTGTAGGCAACAGAATACTTTTCAAGAGTTTCTGTGGTTTTGAAGGCATCTGATCACAGATATTTGTGTGCAGATTTGAACATCCTTAATGTGAGTAGTGTTGTGGATCAGTATACACTCCCCCACATAGGTAGATGGTCAACTTATCAGAAAATGTGCCCGTTACTTACTCTTCATTTTTTATTTTACTCTTCTTCATCACTGTTACGTATAAAATTGGATCCCACCTCAGAGACAAGAAAACTCAATTTTCAAATGCTGAAAGTTCAATCTCTGCCTAGCCATCATGGTTGCTACAAAAAGACAGCATGTAGAGCATTCTCCTGAACTCTTCAAGAATACTTCAAAGACTTGGTAGCAGAAGGTCATAGGGACTGTGACAAGGAAGAGTAGGACTAAGAGTAATGACTTTCACTAGTAGGTACTCCGTGCATTACCTCTGCAAACATCTTAAATATGAGACATACAAATTCCATAAGAACAGCTTTAAAGGAACCAGGACCATACCCAAGACACTGCAACACACAAAACCAGGGTTCTAGGTTCCACCCATGGGGGTGAGTGAAGATCAAAGGCCCATGCAGCAACTCAAAACTTGACCAACAAGGAAAACATCCTCCCCCAATTCTGAGCCAGCGATCAGGGAACATACTGTGAAGAGCCACCATGGCCCAGCCATTTAGTGAAATGACTGCAAGAGGAAGCCAGTAGCAGCAAGCCATCTTCAAAACCCAAAAGTATGTCAGCACCAAGCAGAAGTAGGACATAACAATATGCACATCCCTTCCTCATCAGAAAACATTAAAACCTTGTTAGACCTGGCAGCATTAGGGTGTCCACTCCTAACTTTTTGCCTTCCTCCCTCCACTTTTTAGACAGTGTTTTTGCTGGTTTTCAGACTCTGCACACTTTACCACTGCTAACCAGTGCTAAAGTGCATACGCTATCTCCCTTTAACATGGTAACATTGGATCTTACTCAATTGGACTGTTCAATTTACTTATAAGTCCCTAGTAGAGTGCACTATGTGTGCCCAGGGCCAGTAGATGAAATACTACTAGTGGGCCTCCAGCACTGATTGTGCCACCCACTTAAGTAGCCCCTGAACCTTGTCTCAGGCCTGCCATTGCAAGGCCTGTGTGTGCAGTTTCACTGCCAATTCAACTTTGCATTTAAAAGTACTTGTCTAGCCTAAAATTCCCCTTTTTTGACATATAAGACACCCCTAGGGCATGCTCTAGGTAACCCATAGGGCAGGGTGCTGTGTAGGCAAAAGGTAGAACATGTACCTATGCAGTTTACATGTCCTGGTATTGTAAAACTCCTAAATTTGTTTTTACATTGCTCTGAGGCCTGCTCCCTTCATCGGCTAACATTGGGGCTGCCATCATACATTGTTTGAGTAGTAGCTCCTGATCTGGAAGGAGTAGGAAGCTCATGTAGCTGCTGATCTGGAAGGAGTAGGAAGCTCATATTTAGTATGGCCAGAATGGTAATACAAAATTCTGCTGATTGGTGAAGTTAGATTTAATATTACTATTTTAGAAATGCCACTTTTAGAAAGTGAGCATTTCTCTGCACTTAAAACGTTCTGTGCCTTACAATCCACGTCTGGCTGGGTTTAGCGGAAAGCTCCTTGTGCATTCATTCAGACACACCCCAAACACAGGATACTCAGCCTCACTTGCATACATCTACATTTTGAATGGGTCTTCCTGGGCTGGGAGGCTGGAGGGCCTGCTCTCACACAAAGGACTGTCACACCCTCTACTGGGACCCTGGCAGACAGGATTGAACTGAAAGGTGACCTGGTGCACTTCTAAGCCACTCTTTGAAGTCTCCCCCACTTCAAAGGCACATTTGGGTATATAAATAGGGCCTCTGCCCCTACCAACTCAGACACTTCCTGGAGAAGAAACCTGTAACCAGAACCTGCATCCTGCCAAGAAGAACTGCCTGGCTGCCCAAAGGACTCACCTGACTGCTTTCTGTGATGAACTGCTGCCTTGCTGTTGCCCTGCTGCCTTGCTGTTCTCTGGATGAGGTGAAGAAGTGCTCTCCAAGGGCTTGGATAGAGCTTGCCTCCTGTTCCCTGAAGTCTCAGGACCAAAAAGACTTCATTTCTTCAAGAAGGACTCTTTGTGCGGTGAAATTCGATGCTCAGCCTGCCAGAAACGATGCACAGCCTGCCCCGCGGTGAAAATGTCACTGCACGCTGAACCAAAATGACGCAGCCAACTTTGCAATGAGAAGATTGATGCAGCGCCAGCGTAGCAACCAGAACTTCGCCGCACGACCCACTGGATCGAAGCACAGCCGATCTGGGATGACGCAGTCTGACTTCCAGAGAGGGATCGACGCAGTGCCTGCAGTGCGGTAGAAAATTAGATGCAACACCCACCAGATCGACACAGCTCCTGTGACTTCATCCTGACAGCGCAGGAAATCCACACACCGTCCCCAGGGCATCTGAAAACCTTCCCAACCCAAAGAGGATCCACGACCGAGCGCCAGAAATCGACTCACAGCCGTCCCTGCGTGAAAACTAAACGACGCATCAACATGTTCCGCCTGAGAAATCGACGCACACTCCTTTGTTTCCACGCCTCTGCGGATCCTTGCGGAGATTTTTCACGCAAACCAGGTACTTTGTGCTTGAAAGAGACTTTGCTTGCTTTTAAAAGACTTAAGACACTTTATATCACTGTCCAGTGATATCTCAACATTTACTTATTGCATTTTAATCCTTTTGACCTGCATTTATCCAGATAAATATTATATATTTTTCTAAACACTGAGTGGTGTATTTTTGTGGTGCTATATGGTGTTATTGTATGATTTATTGCACAAATACTTTACACATAGACTTCTAAATTAAGCCTGACTTCTCAGTACCAAGCTACCAGAGAATGTGCACAGGATAATTTGGATTGTGTGCGACTTCCCCAGAACAGAGTGAGGGTCCTTGCTTCGACAGGGAGTAACCTGACTGCCAACCAAAGACCCCATTTCTAACATTGGTGATCAGCGGTGAGGATAGGACTTGTATTTGTGCAGTGACATACAGTAGCTAATTATTTCACTACCTACCCACAGTTGAAGGTCAACTTGATTTTTTATCTTTTTGCAATTTTGATTTTTCCTGTCACTTTTTGACTAAAATCCTCACTCAACATGTCTCAGGCTGGGTCTCAAGCAGGAGGTTTTGACCTTGCCCTGTTGCAGACATATACTGTCAAACAGCTGAAAGGATTCTGGAGGGATATGGGAGTACCCACCCACAATGCCTCCAGAAAGGAGGAATTTCAAATGGCACTGAGAGCCTGGGCAGAAGCCCATTCAGAGGAGGATGCTGAGGAGGAGGAGCCAGAAGATGGCTCTCCAGAGGATTTTTTGCCATCAGTGGATGATGTTACCACTACAATTGTGCCCCCTGCCAAACCAGGGAGCAGTGTCTCTGATCAAGGCCTGACCGCACAGGAAAGGAAAGAGGAGAGAGAGTTTCAATTGCAGATGGCTAGGCTAAAAAGTGAGGCTCAACAGGAGGAAAGGAGAGCAGAGAGAGAAGCCAGGAAAGCTGAGGCTGAAAGAGCAGCCAAACAGATTGAAGTTGAGAGAGCTGAAGCTCAGAGATCCTTGGCTGAGAAAGAACTGTTGTTGGCTCATGAACTGAGTTTCAAGGAGCTGGAGATCAATGCGAGACAGTCTGAGTCCAGCAGTGACGGTGGCAGCATACATGCAGGACCTACAAAACAACAACAAAGGTGATTAATGCCATACGTTCGCACATCCAATCCAATATGTATGTATCGTTCTGGGAAGGATCCAAAGTTTCTGTGGAGATTTACGGCTTGGGTACCAGCCTGGTGTAACACCCAACCACCTTGGGTGTCAAAATTGCTGACTGGAAGGCCAATCAGAAATGAAAATTGTCAATATATACCAGGGCACACCAAACATTGTCCAGCACTGTTCATACAAGTGGAAGAATAAAATCAGAGTCCAAAGCCACGTAATTAATGATGATAAGGTTTATTCTTGTCACAAAATAGTAAGTCCAATATACAGCTACAGCCGACACGTGTTTCGTCACATTGACTTCATCAAGGCTGCAGGTCAAAATAAGCAAGAAAAAGAATGACAATGAGAACAATTCAGATGGTAACAGGGAACTCTCATCATATTGATGTCAAAAAAGGGAAGAGAAAAAGACTCTTAGGTGATCATGCCATCTAGAAGAAAGATTAGTAGTGTCTGGGGAGTAAACGGTAAACAACAAAAGCTTTATATGATGAAGACCCAATACAAAAGGGAAACATGCAAAGCCCATAATTATTGAGATGAGCGTATTTAAGAGTGCATAAAATAGAACCCAAGGGTAGGTCGCTCCCCCTGCCGCAGCAGCTCCTCCAGCTCCTCCAGGTTCCTGAGACCCACCTCGCAGTAAGTACCCCCCACCTCCCAGCCCCTCGCCCTGCCCCACACTACTCACCCTCTCTCCTGCTTCTTTTCTTCCTCTCTGTTCTTCCTCCTCACTCCTCTTCTGTAATCTTCTTCTGTACTCTTCTTTTCCCCGTCTTCTCTCTTCATCTGTGTGCTTCTCAGCCTCTCCTGTCGCCTCTCTTCTTCCTCATCTTCTTCTGTGGTCTTCTGCCTTCTGTTCTTCGTCTTCTGTATCTTCTTCTGTGATCTTCTGTCTTCTGCTCCTTCGTCTTCTGTTCTTCTGTTCTTCTGTTCTTCCGTTCTTCTGTTCTTCTGTTCTTCTGTTCTCCTGTCTTCTGTTCTTCTGTCTTCTGTTCTTCTGCTTTCTCCGTCCTCCGTCTTCTGTTTCTTCCTGCTCCTGCCCTCCTGCTCCTGCCTCATCCCCCTCCCTCACTTGCCTCCCCCTCTCTTTCACCCCTATCTACCCCGTTCGCTATCTGCCTCCCTCACTCCTCCTATCTACCAATCTCCTATCTATCCCTCTATCTCACTATCTAACTCCCTCACTCACCACCTCCTCCTATCTACCTATTTTTCTATCTCTCCACCTATTTCTCCATCTATCTATTTCTCTATCTCTCCCCCCTCCCCCGCCACCCCCTCTGTTACCTATCTTCCTATCCTCTCACTCTACCTCTCACCCTCACCCACCTCTACAACCCCCCCTCCCCTATCTTCTCAACCCTACTCCTATCTCTCTCCCTAATCTCCTAAACCTCCTAACACTCTCCCCCCTCCACCCTTAAACCCCCCTCCCTCAGCTCCTCTCACTCTACCTGTCCCCCCTCACTTGCGCTTTCCCGCCGCGACCTCCTGCACGCCCCCAGCCCCCATTCGCCCCCAGCTGACCCCTCCCCCCCTCCTACCTCTTATGGCGCCCGCTGCGCGACAGTGGTAGCGACCCTTGACCCAAGGGTAGGTCGCTCCCCCTGCCGCTGCAGCTCCTCCAGCTCCTCCAGGTTCCTGAGACCCACCTCGCAGTAAGTACCCCCCACCTCCCAGCCCCTCGCCCTGCCCCGCGCTACTCACCCTCTTTCCTGCTCCTGCTTCTTTTCTTCCTCTCTGTTCTTCCTCCTCACTCCTCTTCTGTAATCTTCTTCTGTACTCTTCTTTTCCCCGTCTTCTCTCTTCATCTGTGTGCTTCTCAGCCTCTCCTGTCGCCTCTCTTCTTCCTCATCTTCTTCTGTGGTCTTCTGCCTTCTGTTCTTCGTCTTCTGTATCTTCTTCTGTGATCTTCTGTCTTCTGCTCCTTCGTCTTCTGTTCTTCTGTTCTTCTGTTCTTCTGTTCTTCTGTTCTTCCGTTCTTCTGTTCTTCTGTTCTCCTGTCTTCTGTTTCTTCTGTCTTCTGTTCTTCTGCTTTCTCCGTCCTCCGTCTTCTGTTTCTTCCCTCGCCTGCCCTCCTGCCTCATCCCCCTCCCTCACTCGCCTCCCCCTCTCTTTCACCCCTATCTACCCCGTTCGCTATCTGCCTCCCTCACTCCTCCTATCTACCAATCTCCTATCTATCCCTCTATCTCACTATCTAACTCCCTCACTCACCACCTCCTCCTATTTACCTATTTTTCTATCTCTCCACCTATTTCTCCATCTATCTATTTCTCTATCTCTCCCCCCTCCACCGCCACCCCCTCTGTTACCTATCTTCCTATCCTCTCACTCTACCTCTCACCCTCACCAACCTCTACAACCCTCCCTCCCCTATCTTCTCAATCCTACTCCTATCTCTCTCCCTAATCTCCTAAACCTCCTAACACTCTCCCCCCTCCACCCTTAAACCACCCTCCCCCAGCTCCTCTGACTCTACCTGCCCCCCCTCCCTCGCGCTTTCCCGCCGCGACCTCCTGCACTCCCCGCCCCCCCAGTGCCCATTCGCCCCCAGCTGACTCCTCCCCCCCTCCTACCTCTTATGGCGCCCGCTGCGCGACAGTGGTAGCGACCCTTGACCCAAGGGTAGGTCGCTCCCCCTGCCGCTGCAGCTCCTCCAGGTTCCTGAGACCCACCTCGCAGTAAGTACCCCCCACCTCCCAGCCCCTCGCCCTGCCCCGCTCTACTCACCCTCTCTCCTGCTTCTTTTCTTCCTCTCTGTTCTTCCTCCTCGCTCCTCTTCTGTAATCTTCTTCTGTACTCTTCTTTTCCCCGTCTTCTCTCTTCATCTGTGTGCTTCTCAGCCTCTCCTGTCGCCTCTCTTCTTCCTCATCTTCTTCTGTGGTCTTCTGCCTTCTGTTCTTCGTCTTCTGTATCTTCTTCTGTGATCTTCTGTCTTCTACTCCTTCGTCTTCTGTTCTTCTGTTCTTCTGTTCTTCTGTTCTTCTGTTCTTCCGTTCTTCTGTTCTTCTGTTCTTCTGTTCTCCTGTCTTCTGTTCTTCTGTCTTCTGTTCTTCTGCTTTCTCCGTCCTCCGTCCTCCGTCTTCTGTTTCTTCCCGCACCTGCCCTCCTGCTCCTGCCTCATCCCCCTCCCTCACTCGCCTCCCCCTCTCTTTCACCCCTATCTACCCCGTTCGCTATCTGCCTCCCTCACTCCTCCTATCTACCAATCTCCTATCTATCCCTCTATCTCACTATCTAACTCCCTCACTTACCACCTCCTCCTATCTACCTATTTTTCTATCTCTCCACCTATTTCTCCATCTATCTATTTCTCTATCTCTCCCCCCTCCCCCGCCACCCCCTCTGTTACCTATCTTCCTATCCTCTCACTCTACCTCTCACCCTCACCCACCTCTACAACCCCCCCTCCTCTATCTTCTCAACCCTACTCCTATCTCTCTCCCTAATCTCCTAAACCTCCTAACACTCTCCCCCCTCCACCCTTAAACCCCCCTCCCCCAGCTCCTCTCACTCTACCTGTCCCCCCCTCCCTCGCGCTTTCCCGCCGCGACCTCCTGCACGCCCCCGCCCCCCCGCGCCCATTCGCCCCCAGCTGACCCCTCCTACCTCTTATGGCGGCCGCTGCACGACAGTGGTAGCGACCCTTGACCCAAGGGTAGGTCGCTCCCCCTGCCGCTGCAGCTCCTCAAGCTCCTCCAGGTTCCTGAGACCCACCTCGCAGTAAGTACCCCCCACCTCCCAGCCCCTCGCCCTGCCCCGTGCTACTCACCCTCTCTCCTGCTCCTGCTTCTTTTCTTCCTCTCTGTTCTTCCTCCTCGCTCCTCTTCTGTAATCTTCTTCTGTACTCTTCTTTTCCCCGTCTTCTCTCTTCATCTGTGTGCTTCTCAGCCTCTCCTGTCGCCTCTCTTCTTCCTCATCTTCTTCTGTGGTCTTCTGCCTTCTGTTCTTCGTCTTCTGTATCTTCTTCTGTGATCTTCTGTCTTCTGCTCCTTCGTCTTCTGTTTTCTGTTATTCTGTTCTTCTGTTCTTCTGTTCTCCTGTCTTCTGTTCTTCTGTCTTCTGTTCTTCTGCTTTCTCCGTCCTCCGTCTTCTGTTTCTTCCCGCGCCTGCCCTCCTGCTCCTGCCTCATCCCCCTCCCTCACTCGCCAGCCCCCTCTCTTTCACCCCTATCTACCCCGTTCGCTATCTGCCTCCCTCACTCCTCCTATCTACCAATCTCCTATCTTTCCCTCTATCTCACTATCTAACTCCCTCACTCACCACCTCCTTCTATCTACCTATTTTTCTATCTCTCCACCTATTTCTCCATCTATCTATTTCTCTATCTCTCCCCCCTCCCCCGCCACCCCCTCTGTCACCTATCTTCCTATCCTCTCACTCTACCTCTCACCCTCATCCACCTCTACAACCCCCCCTCCCCTATCTTCTCAACCCTACTCCTATCTCTCTCCCTAATCTCCTAAACCTCCTAACACTCTCCCCCCTCCACCCTTAAACCCCCTTCCCCATCTCCTCTCACTCTACCTGTCCCCCCTCCCTCGCGCTTTCCCGCCGCGACCTCCTGCACGCCCCCGCCCCCCAGCGCCCATTCGCCCCCAGCTGACCCCTCCCCCCCCACCTCTTATGGTGGCCGCTGCGCGACCGCGCCGCTGGCGCACCAGAGGCAAGCCCGTCTGCGCCCGTTCGGCGCCTGGCCCGCACCTGGCCCACGCCCAGCGCCACGACCCCTGGTCCCCAGCTCTCCCAAGTCCCGCTGATCCGCTACGACCCCACCACCCTTCACGCCCTCAACCCAGGACGCTCCAACACCTGCTTCCAAGCTCACCCCAAACGCACCCATGGACCCTTCGCCTGCAACTCCTGCAAACGCATCTTTCACCACGCAACTACCACGACCACCAGCCCACGCGCCATCAACCACCTCAAGTGCATCCTGGTCAACGCTCGTTCTGTCCACAAGCACGCCGTTGAACTCTGGGACCTCCTGGACTCCACAGCACCGGACGTCGCCTTCATCACGGAGACCAGGATGAACGCCTCCTCGGCCCCAGACATCGCCACTGCCATCCCCGAAGGCTACAAGATCTCCAGAAAAGACCGCACCAACCAAGTAGGAGGAGGTATCGCCATCGTCTTCAAAGACTCCATCAGCGTCACCACCTCCACCGAAGACACCCCTCTCGCTGCTGAACACCTGCATTTTCAGATTCGCACCGACCCCAGGACCACCCTCAGAGGATCCCTCGTCTACCGACCCCCCAGACCGCGCACCCCTTTCAGCGACGCCATCGCCGACTTAATTTCCCCGCACGCCCTTGCCTCGCCGGACTACATCCTCCTAGATGACCTCAACTTCCATCTGGAACAAAACAACGACCCCAACACCAACACCCTGCTCGACAACCTCGCCAACCTCGGCCTCAAGCAACTGGTGAACACCGCCACCCACATCGCCGGACACACGCTTGACCCTATCTTCTCCGCCAGCAAACACGTCTTCTTCAGCCACACCTCCGCTCTACACTGGACCGACCACAGCTGTGTACATTTCACATTCCGACGCGAGACCCGCCACCTCCGCACTCAACCCATCCCTCGCCGACAGTGGAACAAAATCCCCGAAGAGCAACTCTTCTCCGCACTCGCCGCCAACCAACCCACCCTCACCACCGACCCCAACGACGCAGCCCTCATCCTCACGAACTTGATCTCCAACTGCGCAGACAACCTGGCTCCCATCAAACGCACGCATCGACAGGCCAACACCAAAAAACCTCTCTGGTTCTCTGACACCCTCAAAGAATCGAAGAAAACTTGTCGCGCCCTCGAGAAGGCCTGGCGCAAGGACCACACCGCTAACAACATGACCGCCCTCAAGAACGCTACCCGCGAACACCACCACCTGATCCGCGCTGCCAAAAGGAACTTTGTTTACCGACAGACTGGACAAAAACAGCCACAACAGCAGAGAACTTTTTAGCATCGTCAAGGAGTTCTCCAACCCCAACGCCAACGCCGTCACGCCCTCACAAGATTTGTGAAACTCCCTCGCCACCTTCTTCCATCACAAGATCAGCGACCTCCACAACAGCTTCGGACACCAAACCCAACCAAGCATCACCAAACCCACACCTCCGACCATCACTCTCAACGACTGGACCCACATCATCACTGAAGGAACCAAAACCACCATGAACTCTATCCACTCTGGCGCCCCATCGGACCCCTGCCCTCACTTCATCTTCAATAAATCCGACGACATCATCGCCCCGCACCTCCAGGCCATCATCAACTCTTCATTTTCTTCTGCTACCTTCCCCGAATGCTGGAAACACGCCGAAGTCAACGCCCTACTAAAGAAACCTACGGCTGACCCGAGCGACCTGAAAAACTTCCGCCCTATCTCGCTCCTCCCCTTCCCCGCCAAGGTAATAGAGAAGACCATCAGCAAACAGCTGACCACCTTCCTGGAAGACAACAACCTGCTCGACCCTTCACAAACCGGATTCCGAACCAACCACAGCACTGAAACCGCCCTCATCTCAGTCACAGACAACATCAGAACCCTGATGGACAACGGTGAAACAGTCGCCCTCATCCTCAACCTCTCGGCTGCCTTCGACACCGTCTGTCACCGCACCCTAATCACCCGCCTCCGCTCCACCGGGATCCAAGGCCAGGACCTGGACTGGATAGCCTCCTTCCTCTCAAACCGATCCCAAAGAGTTTACCTCCCACCGTTTCGCTCAGACCCCACCAAGATCATCTGCGGTGTACCTCAAGGCTCATCGCTCAGCCCGACACTCTTCAATGTCTACATGAGCCCCCTCGCCGACATCGTACGCAAGCACGACATCATCATCACCTCCTACGCCGACGACAACCAACTCTCCCTCACCAAGGACCCCGCCAGCGCCAAGACCAACCTACAAGAGGGCATGAAGGACATCGCAGATTGGATGAGGCTCAGCCGCCTAAAGCTGAACTCTGACAAAACGGAAGTCCTCATCCTCGGCAACACCCCGTCCGCTTGGGACGACTCTTGGTGGCCCACGGCCCTTGGCACCGCACCGACCCCCGCAGACCACGCCCGCAACCTCGGCTTCATCTTGGACCCTCTTCTCACCATGACCAAGCAAGTCAACGCCGTGTCCTCCGCCTGCTTCCTCACCCTCTGCATGCTCCGCAAGATCTTCCGCTGGATCCCCACCGACACTAGAAAAACCGTGACCCACGCCCTCGTCACGAGCCGCCTGGACTACGGAAACACCCTCTATGCTGGGACCACCGCCAAGCTCCAAAAACGCCTGTAACGTATTCAAAACGCATCGGCCCGCCTCATCCTCAACGTACCCCGCAACAGCCACATCTCCGCACACCTGAGACACCTTCATTGGCTCCCAGTCAGCAAAAGGATCACCTTCCGACTTCTCACCCACGCACACAAAGCCCTCCACAACAAGGGACCGGAATACCTCAACCGTCGCCTCAGCTTCTATGCCCCCACCCGTCTCCTCCGTTCCTCTGGCCTCGCGCTCGCTGCCGTCCCTCGCATCCGCCGCTCCACGGCGGGTGGGAGGTCCTTCTCCTTCCTGGCAGCCAAGACCTGGAACTCCCTCCCCACCAGCCTCAGGACCACCCAGGACCACTCCGCATTCCGGAGACTCCTAAAAACCTGGCTTTTTGAGCAGCAGTAACCCCCCCCTTTCCCCTAGCGCCTTGAGACCTGCACGGGTGAGTAGTGCGCTTTATAAATGTTAATGATTGCTTGATGTTTTAATTATAATGTCACCATGTTATAAGTCAAAAGGTATTACAAGACTTGGGAGATAAGAAACATACCCAATCAAAGTTAGGTTTCAAAGATGGCGTCCAATAGTAATGGGCAGTATGTGTGCCCACAGTTGAAATCTAGACCGGTGTATAAGCAGTCTAGAGCATTGGGTATCCGCAGATCAGGTCTGAAATATCGGTAGTTAGTTCAAAGAGTACATCTGAGGCAAACAGCCATGATAAGCCTGGAAGCATACGCAAAAAAGGTAAATTGAAAGAAAAGAAAAAATCAAAGCATTGAAAATGGAGGACAAAAATCACAAATGAAATCAGTCTGGGGTATTTGGACCATAAGTAAGAATGAATGTTTCTAGATAAGCTACCGTCAATTCTGTGACATCTAACGGACTGTTAAAAATTGCGTATGGAAGAGATGAAAAGGGATTACAGTTGAGAAATGGAGGAAATTAGGAAAAAAGTTTAAAAAAAGTAATCACAGCATTATTGCCAAACTGGAAACAAATTATTATTCTTAAAAAATGCCAGTGTGGTCGGTTGATAGAAAGAAATCAAAGAAAAAATGACATTGGGTCTGTTTTGGAACTCATGCTGTAAATGTGCTACTACTAGGTTAAAAAAGAAAAGGTCAAGTTATTAGTAAGCATTCTCAGCATTTCTTTTATTGATATATATTGACAACATACATGCAGGACCTGTTGGGGCGAAAAAGGTTCATATACCCAAGAATATGCTTCCAAGTTTTGTGGTGGGAGATGACATTGACAAGTGGCTGGCTGCCTATGAAGTTGCCCTAATGGCCCCTGGGACTTCGGAGGAGCACAGGGGAGCGGGCGGCCTTGTGGTTTTAAGAACCGTCAGTGGGGAGGGACACACTTCTTACACTTGCTCCCAATGTTCCAAGAGAGCACAGTCCACCACTGGGCAGACACCTGGGTTGGCTAGTGTAGCGCTCGGGGGGAGACAGTCCCAGTTAGCTTTGGGGGGCAGACAGAGGTTTCCCTAGTGTCCCTGGGAGAAAGAGACATGGTGCCTAAAGCCCACATGCCAGAAAATACTTAAAATACTTCAAAGTATAGGCTGTGGGTCACCATTGATGGGCAAAGGGTGGAGGCTCTGCGTGACACAGGAGCCAGTATGACTATTGTCAAGAGTCAGCTGGAGTCAGCAGAGCAGATAGTCCCTAGTACATTCCACCAGGTCATAGATGCTGACAATTGTGAGAGTCACCTACTGGAGGCTCTGGTTCCCTTTGAGTGGGGGGGGGTCTCTGGTACTCTGAAAAGAGCTGTGAGTCCTGCCATGCCTGTACATTGTCTGCTAGGCAATGATCTTGATCATACTGCCTGGAAGGATGTAGAGCTCAGATCCCACCTGGAGATGTTAGGTTTGCCTGAGTGGGTCTGCATGACCGCAAGGTCCATGGCTTGGAGTCAAAGGCAACTGGAGCCTGGAACAATGGCCCAGCGATCTGCAAGGAGGAAGGGCAAGCGGCGCGGGAAACCCCCCTCAGATGTTCCCACGATGGTGGATGGGACCCTAAGGAGGAGGAGGCCCCTGAGCCTACTGGGGAGGACATAGCTGACCTGGGCAACCTACCTGAACTTGCTAGCTGGCAAGTAGAGGGTGGGCCAATCAGGGCAGAATTCTGCAAGGCGCAGAAGGAATGCCCCACCCTTGAGGGTCTGAGGCAACAGGCCGCAGCCCAAGCAGCAGGTGACGCCTCTGGCACTCACCATATTTACTGGGAGAATGATCTCCTTTACAGTGAGCCTAAAGTTCCAGGTCCAGGTCCTGGGGCAGCACGTGTGCTTGTGGTCCCCCAGTGTTACTGGGCCTTCCTACTGGGTCTGGCTCACAACATTCCCCTGGCAGGACATCTGGGCCAAGACAAGAAGACCTTTAACAGGCTTGTCACCCACTTCTATTGGCCCAGAATGAGGGTAGCCTCAGAAAATGTCTGCAGAGCTTGCCCCACCTGCCAGGCTAGTGGGAAGATAAGAAAAAAGCTTAAAGCTCCCCTGATACCACTCCCAGTCATTGACACCCCCTTTGAAAGGGTGGGCATTGACATTGTTGGTCCCTTGGACCCCAAAACTGCCTTGGGCAACAGGTTTATCCTGGTTTTGGTGGACCATGCCACCCGCTATCCAGAGGCAATCCCTCTGAGAACAGTGACTGCACCTGTGGTAACAAGAGCCCTGCTGAGAATATTTACCCGTGTAGGATTCCCTAAGGAAGTTGTGTCTGAAAGGGACACAAACTTCATGTCTGCGTACATGAAGTCCATGTGGGATGAGTGTGGGGTGACCTACCGGTTTACCACCCCTTATCATCCTAAATCCAGTGGGCTTGTTAAGAGATTCAACAAGACCCTTAAAGGCATGATGAATGGCCTGACTGAAGCCATGAGGCATAAATGGGACGTCCTCTTACCATGCCTGCTGTTTGCTTACAGGGAGGTGCCCCAGAAAGGGGTGGGGTTCAGCCCCTTTGAGCATCTCTATGGTCACCCTGTCAGGGGACCACTGAGCATAGTTAAAGAGGGCTGGGAGAAAGCTCCCAAGACACCTCCCAAGGATGTGGTCAGCTACATGCTGGCCCTCCACAACCAAACCCAATGCTTCTGGAAGCAGGCAAAGAGTAACCTTGAGGCCAGTCAAGAGGTGATGAAGGAGTGGTACAACCGGAAGACCACTCTGGTTGAGTTCTCACCTGGAGACAAGGTTTGGGCCTAGGGCTCTCCAGAACTGCAGGTCTGGCCCATTTATGAATAAGGAGCGTAAGGGAGAGGCCAATTACCTAGTGGACCTCAAGACCCCGAGGTACCCCCTAAGGGTTCTCCATCACAACCGACTCAAACCTCACTTTGAGAGTTCTGAGGTCAGTATGCTCCTAGTCACAGATGAGGGCATGGAAGAAGAGAGTGAACCTCTCCCCCACCTCCTCTCTGTCAAAGAAGGTGATGGGTCAGTGGAGGGTGTCATTCTCTCTCACTCCCTGACTCTAGACCAGAGAGGAGACTGCTATGAGCTGTTAGAGCAGTTCTCTTCCCTGTTTTCCCTTACTCCTGGACTTACCAATCTATGTGTCCATGGCATTCACACAGGAGACAGTCCCCCTGTGAAGAACAAAATTTACAGGTTGTCGGATAAGGTGAAGGCCAGCATCAAGGAGGAGGTCTCCAAGATGTTGACCTTAGGGGTTATTGAGAAATACAGTAGTCCCTGGGCCAGCCCTGTGGTGCTGGATCTTAAGGCTGCTGCCCCCGGTGAGAAGCCAGAACTCTGGTTCTGTGTGGACTACCGGGGTTTCAACTCAGTCACACGGACTGACGCTCACCCCATCCCCCGAGCTGATGAGCTCGCTGACTGGCTAGGCGCTGCCAAGTTCCAGAGTACGTTTGATCTTACATCAGAGTACTGGCTGATCGCCCTGACTGAGGGGGCCAAAGAGAGATCTGCATTTTCCACCCCTGATGGCCATTACCAGTTCTGAGTGATGCCTTTTGGGTTGAAAAATGCCCCTGCTACTTTCCAACTGTTGGTTAACGAGGTCCTAGCAGGCAAGGATGCCTACTGCACAGCCTACCTAGATGACGTAGCTGTCTATAGTTCCAGCTGGGAGGAACACCTGCTCCACCTCAAGGAGGTGCTCAGGCTCTGCAACAGGCAGGCCTGACCATCAAGCCTAGTAAGTGCCAGATTGGGCAGGGTTCCATGGTGTATTTGGGACACCTAGCAGGTGGTGGCAAGGTGAAGCCTACGGTACCATTGTGTCACCCTTGACAGAACTTACTTCCAAAATGCAACCTAGGTTGGTGAATTTGACAGAAGCTTATCAGAAAGCCTTTGATTCTCTGAAGGAAGCCATGTGCATGGCCCCCATGCTCAAGGGCCCTGACTAATCCCAGGAATTTATTGTGCAGACAGACGCTTCAGAGCATGGCATACGGGCTGTTCTAGCACAGAAAATGAGGAGGGCTCAGACCAACCAGGGGTGGAGTGCTATTGAGAGAGAAGCATTTGCTGTGGTCTGGTCACTGATGAAACTGAGACCATTGATGTTTGGGACTCACTTCCTGGTCCAGACACACCACAGGCCCCTCAGATGGCTCATGCAGATGACGGGTGAGAATCCTAAACTCTTGAGGTGGTCTATTTCCCAACAGAGGATGGACTTTACGGTGGCGCATCACCCGGAGACTGACCACACCAACGCTGATGCTCTCTCCAGATACTTCTGCCTTAGTGATGAGAGCTCCCAGGAGGTTGGGTAGCTCTCTCCACTTTCAGCTGGGGGACACACATGTGAGACCTGACAGCCTTAGGGTGGTCACCCCTAACTTTTTGCCTGCCTCCCTCTACTTTTTAGACACTGTTTTTGCTGGTTTTCAGACTCTGCGCACTTTACCACTGCTAACCAGTGCTAAAGTGCATATGCTCTCTCTCTGTAAACATGGTAACATTGGATCTTACCCAACTGGACTATTTAATTTACTTATAAGTCCCTAGTAGAGTGCACTATGTGTGCCCAGAGCCTGTAGATTAAGTGCTACTAGTGGGCCTGCAGCACTGATAGGGCCACCCACTTAAGTAGCCCCTTAAATTTGTCTCAGGCCTGCCATTGCAAGGCCTGTGTGTGCAGTTTCACTGCCAATTCGACTTGGCTTTTAAAAGTAATTGCCAAGCCTAAAACTCCCCTCTCTCTACATATAAGACACCCCTAAGGCATGCCCCAGGTAACCCTTAGGGCAGGGTGCTGTGTAGGCAAAAGGCAGGATATGTACCTATTCAGTTTACATGTCCTGGTAGTGTAAAACTCCTAAATTAATTTTTACACTGCTGTAAGGCCTGCTCCCTTCATAAGCCAACATTGGGGCTGCCCTCATACACAGTTTGAGTAGTAGCTGCTGATCTGAAAGGAGTAGTAAGGTCATATTTAGTATGGTCAGAATGGTAATGCAAAATCCTGCTGACTGGTGAAGTTGGATTTAATATTACTATTATAGAAATGCCACTTTTAGAAAGTGAGCATTTCTCTGCACTTAAATCTTTCCGTGCCTTACAATCCATGTGTGGCTGGATTTAGCTAACAGCTCCTTGTGCATTCACTCAGACACAACCCAAACACAGAATACTCAGCCTCACTTGCATAAATCTGCATTTTGAATGGGTCTTTCTGGGCTGGGAGGGTGGAGGGCCTGCTCTCACACAAAGGACTGCCACACCCCCTACAGGGACCCTGGCAGACAGTTTTATACTGAAAGTGGATCTGGTGCTCTTCTAAGCCACTCTTTGAAGTCTCCCCCACTTCAAAGGCACATTTGGGTATATAAACAGGGCCTCTACCCCTACCAACTCAGACACTTCCTGGAGAAGAAACCTGTAACCAGAACCTGCATCCTGCCAAGAACTGCCTGGCTGCCCAAAGGACTCACTTGACTGCTTTTTGTGAAGACTGCTGCCTTGCTGTTGCCCTGCTGCCTTGCTGCTCTCTGGCTGAGGTGAAGAAGTGCTCTCCAAAGGCTTGGATAGAGCTTGCCTCCTGTTCCCTGTAGTCTCAGGACCAAACAGACTTCATCTCTTCAAGAATGAATCCTTGTGTGGCAAAATTCAATGCACAACTTGCCAGAAATGACGCACAGCCTGCCCTGCAGTGAAAATTTCACGTTGCGCTGAACCGGAACGACGCAGCCTGACTTCGCAACAAGAAGATCGATGCAGTGACAGCGTAGCGACCGGAACTTTGACGCATGGCCCACTGGATCGACGCACAGCTGATCCAGAAGGACGCAGCCTGACTTCCAGAGAGGAATCGATGCAACGCCTGCCGTGAGGTAGAAAATTTGACGCAACGCCCACTGGCTTGACGCTGCTCCTGTGACTTTGTCCTGCCAGTGCAGGAAATCCATGCACCGTCCCGGAGGCGTCTGAAAACCCCGCAGCCCAAAGTGGATCCACGACCGAGCACCAGAAATCGATGCACAGACGTCCCAGCGTGAAAACTAAACAACGTAGAGCTGTGTGCGGCCCGAGAAATCAACGCACATGCCTTTGTTTCCACGCTGTTCCTCCTCTGCGGTTCCTTGCAGAGATTTTTCACGCAAACCAGGTACTTTGTGCTTGAAAGAGACTTTGTTTGCTTTTAAAAGACTTAAGACACTTTGGGGGTCATTACAACATTGGCGGTAAAAGCTGCTTACCGCCGTGCAGAAGACCGCCAACACACCTCCGCAGCCGCAGAATTCCACCATAGCTATTATGACCCACAGGTCGAAATCCGACAAAATCCAGACACCCACAGAAGACCGCCACACCAAAGGTCAGTGATAAACTGGCAAAAACAAAACCTCCACCGTCACGCCAACAGAAATACGCCCACACTATCACGACCCACAAATCCAAAATACACACACTCTTACAAAACACAGCCACATTGGACAATTCAAAATACACACACCTGATACACATACACACACCACTCCCACACACTCAATACAATATAAAACACAAACCCACATCACCCACAAACCCCCATGACACAAAATTCTGAAAGAAGGCCAGAGAGAGACAGCACCAGCAAGAACAACAGCATCCACAGGCACACAACATCATCACCCACACTACTTCCACGCACAAAACACCACACACCACTACACATCACCACACTTATCACCACATACACCACCCCACACATCACCTATACCACCCCATGGCACGGAAAAGTCACCCCAGGTTCTCGGAGGAGGAGCTCAGGGTCATGGTGGAGGAAATCGTCTGGGTAGAGCCACAGCTATTCGGATCGCAGGTGCAGCACACCTCAATTGCAAGGGAGATGGAGCTATGGAGAAGAATAGTCGACAGGGTCAACGCAGTGGGACAGCACCCAAGAAATCGGGACGACATCAGGAAGAGGTGGAACGACCTACGGGGGAAGGTGCGTTCCGTGGTCTCAAGACACCACATCTCGGTACAGCGGACTGGCGGCGGACCCCCACCTCCTCCCCCACAACTAACAACATGGAAGGAGCAGGACTTGGAGATTCTGCATCCTGAGGGCCTCGCAGGAGTCGGTGGAGGAATGGACTCTGGTAAGTCAAATCTTAACTTTCATATCCCCCACCCTACCTGCATGCTATCACAGACCCCCACCCTCGCCCCCTCCCCTATCACTCCAGCTCCTCAGAAATGTACTAATAACACAAACCACACATCCCAACACCAAGCCCTGCATGCAGCAACAAAGCATGGACACCCATCACTAAAGCATGCCCACTGCACATACCCATACACCCCCCTAAACCATCATCACACAAGCCCCCACACAGGAATGCTAGCACTGGGGTACACGGTCACCCACCCATTGCACACCATGACACACAGAGATGCAATAATCATGCTTTTACACCCCTGCAGGACCACTACCCAACGTCACCAGACAGGAGGGTCCAGACATCTCCACCCCACCCACTGAAGAGGCCCACAGTGATGACAGCAGCTCTGTCCAACTGGATCCAGATGACCAACCCAGACCATCGTGTGCCTCGGGACAGTCGGTTCCTCACACCCAGTCACAGGCCACCACAGAGCTTCCACCCTCTGGTAACACCAGCACAGCACCCACCCAGCGGGCCCATACCTCCGTCCCCAGGACACGTCAATCAGCTGTGTGTCCACCACTACAGGGAACCCAGGATAACCCACCACCCCAACAACAACAGGGGCCTGGGGGCAGTGGCAGTGGGCACACGGTCCAGGGGATGGAGGCCCAGGAACACAGGGGAACTGGTAGGGCTGCTGTGCGACAGGGGGCGGACAGGCCTAGGGAACCCACTCTCCACGAGGCCCTCTCCTCCATCATGGGAGCATACCACCACTCCCAGGAGACGATGGCAACGGTCCTGGCCAAGTTTCAGGAGACCCAGCGCATGCCGGAGGAACAGTATTTGGGGTTCAGGGAGGAACTCAGAACCATCAGCTCCGCCCTGGGCACCATCGTAGGGGTGTTGAAGGAAATACTTAACACAAGGAGGGACACTGTGGCACTACAAGGGGCCCCTGACACTAGCATGGACGATGAACTGCCCACCACCTCTGCCGGCGCTAGTGGACAGGAGGCACCGCCACAGGACCACCACACCAGCACCCCACCCCCTGCAGATGGAGAACCACCCCACAAACGGTCCCTGAGATCCAGGAACAAGACAGAGCACGATGCCAAGACCCCCGCCAAAAAATGAGACCACCCTGATTGTCAACCCACTGTCCCACTTTGTCACCCTGTCCATATTTAAACTGCCCCAGCTCCACTTCCTATGCCCATATGGGCAATGCACCTGTGAGACTAATAGACTGGACTCTGCCATGGACATTCCTCCGCCATCACCCCTCACCATTTAACTTCCCCTTCCAATATTTTGTATTTAAATAAACACCCTTGAAGCACAAAACAATCCTGGAGTCAGTCAGTGATTTCGAAAATGTGTATTAGCAATTACAGTGTCAAAATGCTCTTTCAAATGTAATGTCAACATACCTATGTCACACATCTCAAGTCCATGAGGAATCTAAGCAGATGACACACGTTGGAAACCACACCTGTGGAACCGTAAGGGAAATGTACAACTCAGTTACCATATACTGGTTGAAATCGACAGACAGGATAGAGGTAGAAGTGTGAAAGTACATGTAGTAGGCAGGAATGTGTTCTCACCTGTGTGTCACTGGAAATATTGCTGGATAACTGAGTCCCTGTTGTCAATATCTTCTTCCTCTGCTTACTCCTCATCACTGTCCACAGGCTCCACAGCTGCCACAACACTGTCATCTGGACCATCCTCCTGCATAAATGGCACCTGTCGTCGCAAAGCCAAGTTGTGAAGCATACAGCAGGCCACGAAGATCTGGCACACCTTCTTTGGTGAGTAGAATAGGGATCCACCTGTCATATGGAGGCACCTGAACCTGGCCTTCAGGAGGCCGAAGGTCCGTTCGATCACCCTCCTAGTCCGCCCATGTGCCTCATTGTAGCTTTCCTCTGCCCTTGTCCTGGGATTCCTCTCTGGGGTCAGTAGCCATGACAGGTTGGGGTAACCAGAGTCCCCTAATAGCCACACCCGGTGCCTCTGGAGTTGACCCATCACAGAAGGGATGCTGCTATTCCGCAGGATGTAGGCGTCATGCACTGAGCCAGGGAACACAGCATTTACCTGGGAGATGTACTGGTCTGCCAAACATACCATCTGTACATTCATCAAATGATAACTCTTCCGGTTCCTGTACACCTGTTCACTCCTGTGGGGGGGGGGCAGAGCTACATGGGTCCCATCAATGGCACCAATGATGTTGGGGATATGTCCAAGGGCATAGAAGACACCTTTAACTGTAGCCAAATCCTCCCCCTGAGGGAAAACGATGTAGCTCCGCATGTGTTTCAGAAGGGCAGACAACACTCTGGACAACACGTTGGAAAACATAGGCTGGGACATCCCTGATGCCATGGCCACTGTTGTTTGAAATTACCCACTTGAAAGGAAATGGAGCACTGATAGCACCTGCACTTGAGGGGGTATCCCCGTGGGATGGCGGATTGCTGACATCAGGTCAGGCTCCAACTGGGCACACAGTTCCTGGATTGTGGCACAGTCAAACCTGTAGGTGATGATCAAATGTCTTTCCTCCATTGTCGACAGGTCCACCAGCGGTCGGTACACCGGAGGATTCCGCCATCTCCTCACATGTCCCAGCAGACGGTGCCTAGGAATGACAACAGCGACCACAGGGTCAAACAACTCAGAGGTATGTACCCACAGTCTACACAGAACACCATTCATACACAAAATGTGGCCTGTATTTGTGTTGTGCGACAAAGCCTAGGTCTGTGTGACGCAGTTGGTAATTAGGGCATGTGGGCCCCTGAAATGGCGGATGCCTGACCTCTAAAGTGGGACAATGGGATGTGAGGTAACTGCGCTGGCGTTGTACACCGTCGCGGTAGGCGGTCGAAGACCGCGGCGCAATGCTGCATTGGTTAACATTGGACCCCATGGGTCCCAGGAGCCAATGACGAAGTACGCCGGCGGTGATGTTACGCACCGCCGCGGACGTGACCGCCATTTTCTATCTGTTGAATCACTCGATACCTGATCTTCGACAGGAGAGGACCTACACTGCAAGTGCTGCTGTGACCTCGGTCTGGAAGAGACAATGGCTCGTGCGTCTGGGGAAAGGGCCCCTGCCTTCACTGCAGAGGAGTTGGAGAAGCTTGTCGACGGGGTCCTCCCCCAGTACACGATAGTCTACGGTCCTCCAGACCAACAGGTAAGTACACAGGGAGCATGTTGTATGGCCTATGCCTGTGTGGAGAGGGCTGGTTGTAAGAATGAAGGGGGCACAGTTCTGCGTGCATGATGGACTGTGAATGCATGTGCCACATGGCAAGGGTAGAGATGTGGGCCACTCACTTAGACGGTGCAGTTGTTAATGACTTCTCTTCTTCTCCTGTACATGTCATGTAGGTCAGCGCCCACTAGAAGAAGGATATTAGGTGTGCCATCGCCAAGGACGTCCGGACCCTGGGTGTCCACCACAGACGGAGCACCCACTGCCGGAAAAGATGGGAGGACATTCGCCGCTGGAGCAAGAAGACGGCGGAGGCTCAGCTGGGGATGGCCTCCTAGCGTGGGAGGGGTGCCCGTCGAACCATGACCCCCCTGATTTTCCAGATCCTGGCGGTGGCCTACCCGGAGTTGAATGGGTGCTTGAGGGCATCACAGCAGACACAAGGGGGTGAGTACAACATCATTCTGCTGACTTTGCGCGCAGTGGAGGTGTCTGGGTGGGGGAGGAGGGCTGTGGGTTTCCCTAGGCCAGGGCAAGTTCCGTAGGCTAGGCCCCTCCGTAATGCAGGCCATGTAGCACCCCAACCCACCTCTGTAGAGTGCCAAGTACAGGTATTCATACCCCTGTGTCATCTATGTGTGCAGATGTCGTCCATAGCCTTGTAGGCCATATCCCAGGAATTGCATCTGTTGAGCCCAACAGTGCGATGTAGCGCAGGGGGCTGCCGTGTCTGTATTGTCCACCAACTGTAGCTGTAAGCCATGCACTCAACCTGTCTTTCTTCTGTCCCCCCCCCCTTTTTGTGGTCTCCCTGTTCTTGTGTGCATCAGCATCATCAGGCGGAGGTACAGTGGTACCGGAGCACGAGGGAGCTGCATCCCACATGGCCATGGAGGCCCACACCACGCACTCAGAATACACCAGTGGGACGGAGGGTGAGGGGAGCACCACAGCGGTCACAGGATCTGCATCCAGCGACACGGACTCGTCCTCCGATGGGAGCTCCCTTGTGGTGGTGGCAAAAT
Organism: Pleurodeles waltl; assembly: GCF_031143425.1. Lineage (NCBI taxonomy): Eukaryota > Metazoa > Chordata > Amphibia > Caudata > Salamandridae > Pleurodeles > Pleurodeles waltl. The sequence continues at coordinate 485,665,499 of NC_090442.1, read as the reverse complement.
CTGTGCCCCCCACTTCTACAGGTACAGCCGCCACCCCCCCTACCAGCACCGCCCTCCCAGCAGCCCCTCAGTGTGTGCCCTGTGCCCGCTCACCCAGGAGGGTGGGCATCACCTTCGCCCCAGGCACCTCAGCCCCTGCCCCTGTCACCTCTGCTGCCCTCATTGACCTCCTCAGGTCACTCACTGTTGGGCAGTCTACCATTTTGACTGCCATCCAGGGTGTAGAAAGGGAATTGCAACACACTAATGCATTCCTGGAGGGCATTCATTCTGGTCAGGCTGCCCTTCATCGAACCCTGCAAACTCTGGCCTCAGCACTGATGGCAGCCATTGTCCCTGTGTCTAGCCTCCCCCCTCCAACTTCCTCCACCCAGACCCAATCCCCTATACCTCAGCCTATCCCAAGCACACCATCAGACCAGCACGCACACACATCAACACACAAGAGTGGCTCAGGCAAACATAAGCACCACACATCCCACAGGCACTCACACAAGCACCATCCCCATGCAGATACACCAACATCCACTGTCTCCACTGTGTCCCCCCTCCACGTCCTCCACCTCCCTCCCTGTCTTGTCTCCACTCACACCTGCATGCACTGCATCCTCAGCCACTACCTCCATCACCAGCACGTCCATCACCACACACCCCTCATGTGCAATCACCACCCCCACTACCATTCACACATCCCCAGTGTCCTCTACCTTTGTGTCTGTGAGCCCTCCTCTCAAGGTACACAAATGCAGGCACACACCCACCCAACAGCCATCCACCTCACAACAGCATCCGGCCAATGCACCATCACCCAAATTCAGCAGACGTACACCTCCTACAACTACTACCTCTTCCTCCACTCTCAAACCCCCTCCATCTTCCCATCCCAGTGTGTCTAAAAAACTCTTCCTGGCTAACATTGACCTCTTCCCTACACCTCACCCCTCCGTCCTTCCCCTAGGGCCAGGCTTTCCAGGTCCCAGCCCAGCACCTCAGCCACCAAATCCCCAGGCACAGTGGTGCCAGGAACTGCGGGGTCATCTAGTGTGCCACCCATCAGGGCTGCCAGTGTGCCACGTAGTGAGGGCAAGGACATTCCGCCACCTGCCAAGGTGAAAAAGGTGCCCACATCCCAGAGGGAGAAGCCGAAACAACCAGCTACCAAGGCCTCAGCAAAAATTAAAGGGGATAGTGGCAAGACAACTGCGGCACCAGCAAAGTTGGGGAAGGGCCAAAAGCAGAAGAGCAGGTCAGGAGAGGGCATGGTGGCAGGATGAAGCACTCTAGGCACAAAGCCCCCTCCAGAACCAGTGGAGAGATACATCCACTACCTCAGTCCTTGGCAGGATGAAGCACTCTAGGCACAAAGCCCCCTCCAGAATCAGTGGAGACTGTTATCTACTTGAAAGACTGTGACTTTGCACTCCCCAGGATAAAGCAGTGGGCAACCCACCCACTGGAAATACTTGAGAGACTGTGGCTTTGCACTCCCCAGGATAAAGCAGTGGGCAACCCACCCACTGGAGAGACTTGAGAGACTGTGGCTTTGCACTCCTCAGGATACAGCAATGGGCATGGAGCCCCCTCGTGCAGCAGTGGTGTCGTGATTTCATTTGGCTGAGGTGCCCCCCGCGGTTCCTGTATATTTTCGGTCTGATGCCCCAGCAGTGTCCTCTCCGTTTCGAGTCTGGTATCAAGTGTGAGCTTCGCCCATGCATTTTGGGCCCAGTGGTCCACGGACAATGATTGGTACACTATCTGGACTTGAGTAATTGGTGTACATATTTGTATATACTTAATTTTGAATTTTGACTATCTGATTTTTCATGATTACACTGGTTACAATCATTTCCTTTTGTCCTTGCGTTCTTCCAGGGGGTGTATATGTAATGTTGCATGTACTTTTTTGTATGTTGTTGCGGGTGAGGGTGGGGGTGGTGGTATTGCATGTTGCATGTGTGTGTGTCACTCTCTTCCCCCCACTCCCCTGTGTTGTAGGTGCAGTACTCACCGTGGTCGTCGCCACCACCGTTCGTACTCCTGGTAGATGAGAAGATACACCAGCATGGGTAGTACGTGTAACTCGGGCTCCATGGTGTCCTGGTTCCTCGTTGGGTGTCGAGAGGTGAGTGTTTTCCCTTCTGTGTACTGTTTCCGCCGTGCTTTTGATCGCGTTGGTACTGCCCCGGAAAAGGTGCCGGATAGGCATCTTGAAATACAATGGGTGTACTTTGTCTTCCTCCTGTCTGTTGGTGGTGACCGCCACTGTGTTTGTTTCTACAGCCGTGGTCGTCGGAGTGTTAAAGTTTCTGTCTATGTTGGCCGTTTCACCATGGTCGTGATTCCAATTTGTTTTCCACGGGCCTGTCGGCGGTATTACCGCTGCTTTAACACCGACCGCCAGGGTTGTAATGAGGGCCAATATCTTTTTCTAAACACTGTGTGGTGTATTGTTTTGGTGCTATATGGTGTTATTGTAGGATTTATTGCACAAATATTTTACACATTGCCTTCTAAGTTAAGCCTGACTACTCAGTGCCAAGCTACCAGAGGATGGGCACAGGATAATGTGAATTGTGTGTGACTTACCCTGACTAGAGTGAGGGTCCTTGCTTGGACAGGGGGTAACCTGCATGCCAACCAAACAGCCAATTTCTAATAAACCTCTAACACCAATTTTCTTGACATGCGAGTATGAGGTAGGATCATTGCTGAGAGTAAAACATTTTTATTGTGATAGCAGAAGCTGGGAGAGAACAAGAGCTAGAGACTACCAAATGATGGTCAAGGTCTAACACTGATTTCCTAAAGCCACCATCTATTTCTATCTGCATTCAACTTCAAAAGGTTATTGGTCAACATGCATGCAAAAGAAGCATTATATTCTTAAAGTTTCAGGAGTCAGCAGAGTTACTACTTCTTTGGTGTATCAGGAAGTACATAGCAACAGTTTAGTTGTTTTTTTAATAGTTTTTGAAAATCTTTTTTGAAGAGGAAACTACTGTGCCCTTTTCAGTATAAAACAGGCATGTGCAATGCAGTGGGTCTCGCGTTTGCTCGAGTTAGAGCTTTTATTGTTGGAAATTCCTAACTAGCCACATAAATTTAAAATGAAAAGTTGACTCAAGTGAGCCAGTTCAAAGTCCCACGGACGCCACAAGCATGAGCGTGAAGAAGAGACACAAAAGGAAAAAGAAGTTCACTCACAGTCAAACATATTAGCAAATGTATATTTATCCATAAAACGGGGTTGGTGTCCAAAGTGGTAACAAAACCGCCCCAAGGAGAGATAAACGTAAACATTTACCAATTAGAATAAAGGATTTTTGAAAGGCAAGCCTATGAACGAGTAAAAGTGATGGGCATGGTTAAAAGCCCACATAGATACCAACACATCAGAAAATCAACCTAAAAATGGCTACAAATATAAATATTTTGGTCTCAAAAAGTATACATTGCCATTGTTGTCCCTGGCACTCAGGCGAACTGCTTTGAGTGTTCACGTGCTCCTTGTGAAAGGGTAGAATATCGTTACTCACAGCAATTTTAGTCAATGGATAAAATAGGCTGACCCTTTGCCCAATGCTCTATGCTGTATCGTGTGAAAGGAAAATGTAAATGGCGCACAATAAATTGAGGAACATCAAAAGGTCTTGGCTGTTATCAGACCTAAAAATGTTAACCCCCTTCCTATGGTGCTCTTGATTGACTTCACAATGCAAAACCATTTGTATTTCCCAGAGAGTTCAGCATCTAAAGCTACTTTTTGGTGCATTTGTCAGACTCCACAATATATTACCCATTCCTATTATATTGGTCCTACAGTTCACAATGCAAAATTCCTTTCTACTGAACTTATCAGCAAATTCACATTGTAAACCCCTCTTTTTATTGTATTTGTCAGAGCTGACTCCCCTTCTTGTTGCTTTTATAAATAATTCACAATGTAAGCCATCTTCTTATTGTTTTTGTTACAGAGTTCAAAATATAAAACTCCTTCCTATGGTACTTGGCAAGAGGTTCACAATGCCAAATCCCTTCCTTCTGTATTCATCAGAGGGCTCACAATGCAGAGCCCCTTACTATTGCATGTTAGAAAATGTTTTGAGAATTGCCAAGGGCAGCCACAGTTATGGGGCTCCAATTGTGCCAATGATGGTCTTTTATTTTTTGGTGCGTATAATCTCTGTACCTCAGTCCATCAAACTAGGTTCCAGGACCACATTTTGCACTTGAATTTCAGGGCAATAAGTCAAAACAGCACAAGGCTGATTTAGGAAAGTGAGGCTGGCTACGAAAATCAAAACCTAGCAATGATAGAAAAACAGTAGAATAAACAATAAATGAACATATCAATTTTTCCACCTAATGCTTCTGCAAACCCCTTGCGTGCCTTGGACGTAACAGTTATGTCCTCGTAACTCGGGTGCCGAGAACGTAACCATTACGTCCTGCACCTGGCCCAAGGAGGGAGCACTATTGCTTTCCCCAGGGGCCTCCCACCCCCTCCTCTGGGCAGGGATGGAAAGGGAATCGCTTTCCCTTACACCCCCGTGATGTCTGATGACGTCAGCGCGCGATCGCGCACTGACCTCATTAAAGGTCATCTTCATCGTGCTGGCTTCCAGCACGATCCGAGGAGAAGCTGATTAGTTTCTCCTCTGGACGGGGGCAGGAGAGGTCAGAGAGCCATGAAAAGGAAATGACAAGCTTTTCCTTTCCTTTTCATGTCTCTCTGCGCATTCCTGCAGCACTATCTCATAGTGATGTGCTGCAGGAATGGCCACTAGACACCAGGGAGTTTTTATTTTTGTTTGTTTACATACGAGGGGAGGGCCCCCTTTGGCAAGGGTCGCTCCCCAAGGAAGACAATTTATTTTAGGTCCATTTCCTCTTCCCCTTGGGGGCAGATCTACCTATTTTAATTAGGCTGATCTTCCCCCAGGGGTGGCAGAAAACACTAAACACCAAGGATAATTTATTTTTTGTTTTTTTACAGGGGGTAGCAGCCCCTTAGGCAAGGATAACTCCCCTGGGCAGCCAATTTTATTTTAGGCCATTTCTGCCCCCCTTGGTGGCAGATCGGCCTATTTTTATTGGGCCAATCTGCCCACAATGAGGGCAGAAACCACTGGGCATCAGGGATATTTTCTTTTTACAGATGGGGAGCGACTCCTTAGGCAAGGGTCACTCCCCTGGGGGGCAACTTTATTTTAGGCCATTTCTGCCCAACTTAGGGGCAGATCGACCTATTTTTATTAGGCCAATCTGCCCCCAAAGGGGGGCAGAAACCACTAGACACCAGTGATTTTTTGTGTGTCAGTTTTACCCAAAGGGAGCGACCCCTTAGACAAGGGTCGCTCCCTTGGGGGGCAATTTTATTTTAGGCATGTCTGCCCACCTTGGGGGCAGATCACCCTATTTTAATTAGGCCAATGGGGCAGAAACCACTAGGCATCAGGGATCTTTTTTTATTTTTTATTTTACAGATGGGGAGCAACCCCTTAGGCACGAGTTGCTCACCTGGGGGGCAACTTTATCTTAGGCCATTTCTGCCCACCTTGGGGGCAGATTGGCCTATTTCTATTAGGCCAATCTGTCCCCAAGGGAGGCAGAAACCACTAGACACCAGTGATTTTTTTGGCACCAATTTTAAGCGAGGGGAGCGACCCCTTAGGCAAGGGTCGCTCACCTTGGGGGCAATTTAATTTTAGGCATTTCTGCCCCCCCTTGGGAGCAGATCGGCCTACTTTTATTAGGCCAATCTGCCCCAAAGGGAGGGTGGAAACCACTAGACACCATAGATGTTTTTATTTTATTTAACATGATGGAAGCGACCCCTTAGGCAAGGGTCGCTCCCAATGAGGGGCATATTAGATTAGGCCATTTCTGCCCCCCTGTGGGGGCAGATCGGCCCATTTATGTTAGATCCAACTGCCCCCAAGGGAGGCAGAGACCACTTAGGCACCAGGGATTGTTGTGTGTGTGTGTTTTGTTTGGGGGGCGGCCCCTAGGGCAAGGTTCACTCCCCATTGGGGCACATTACTGGTAGCCATTTCTGACCCCCTCTGGGCCAGATCGGCTATTTTTATTAGGCCCTTCTGCCCCCAAGGAGGGCAGAAAGCCCACTAGATACCAGGGAAGCTTTTTTTCAAAAGAAGAGGGTGGGGTATGGCCTTACCCCCACCCCAAATAAATGGGGCCAAAGATGTTCTGCCCACCGGTTGGCAGATAGGACAGTTACCCCCGATCCACTCCTCAGGGGCAGAAAGCCTACTAGGTACCAGGGAATTTAAAAAGTAGGTGTATGGTTATGCGTCCACCCCAACGGAAGGGGGTAACAGTCTTACAGCTCTCCCTCCGCACACTAAAAGATCTTATCCCAATGGCAAGCAAGAGGATATTTGATTCTTTTGGGTTTTGATTTTACATTTGGGCATGATTGCTTGGCTAAATCTGAAAATCATCCCACTTGGAATGGTGAGGGCTGCAATTTTTGGACTTTGGGATGCTGCCATCTAGAAAAATCTACGAGACCTAGACACATCTGAAAAGTAAACGTCCGGGTGAGTCCAGGGTGGTGTGCTTCACAAGCACCCGCACTATTTCCTCACCCACAATGCCCTGCAAACCTACAACTTTGCTTGAAATCACACATTTTCCACACATTTTTTTTATAGAACCTTCCAGAATCTGCAGGAATCCACTAAATTCCTACCTCCCAGAATTGTCAGATCTATACTGATAAAAATTCTGCCCTGCTTGTCAGCCTAAAGATTTTTTTTCAAACTGCCCTTTTAGACCCGCTTTGGTTCCCCCTCAATTTCAACATGTTTTGGCTCTTCCCTGTAACAGGCACTTGGCCCACCTACACAAGTGAGGTATAATTTTTATCAGGAGACTGAAGGGAACGTTGGTGGTAGTAAATTTGTGCCGATGCAGGTATCCCACACAAAATGTGATTTTTTTTTGCTAAATTTGAGGTTTGCAGTGGATTCTGGGAAGAAAGCAAGTCACACCTCCTTGGACTCCTTTGGGCGTCTAGTTTTCAGAAATGTTTGGGTTTGGTAGGTTTTCCCTATATGGATGCTGAGCCCAGGACCAAAAAGGCAGGTGCTCCCCCTGCAAAAACAGGTAGTTTTGTAATTGATAATTTTGATGTGTCCACGTCGTGTTTTGAGGCATTTCCTGTTGTAGGCACTAGGCCTACCCACACAAGTGAGGTACAGTTTTTATTGCAAGATCAGGGGGAATGCTGGGTAGAAGGATGTTTGTGGCTCCCCTTAGATTCTAGAACTTTGCAGCACCGAAATGTGAGGGAAAAGTGTTTTTTTGCCAAATTTTGAGCTTTGCAAAGGATTCTGCATAACAGAACCTGATGAGAGCGCCACAGGTTTCTCCATCCTGGGTTCTCCCAGGTGTCTAGTTTAACAAAATGTGCAGGTTTGGTAGGTTTTCCTAGGTGCCGGCTGAGCTAGAGACAAAAATCCACAGCTAGGCGCTTTCCAAAAAACATGTTATTTTTCAATGTAAAAATGTGATGTGTCCATGTTGCATTTTGGGGATTTTCCTTTCGCGTGCACTAGGCCTACCAACACAAGTGAGGTACAATTATTATCGGGAGTCTTGGGTGAATGCTGGGTGGAAGGGAATATGTGGCTCCTCTCAGATTCCAAAACTTTCTATCACGGAAATGTGAGGAAAAAGTGTTTTTGCAGAATTCTAAGGTTTGCAAAGGATTCTGGGTAACAGAACCTAGTGAGAGCCCCACAAGTCACCCCATTCTGAATTCCCCTAGGTGTCTGGTTTTCAGAACTGTATAGGTTTGCTAGGTTTCCTTAGGTGCCGGCTGACCTAGAGGCCAAAGTCCACAGCTAGGCACTTAGCAAAAAACAGGTCGGTTTTCTTTGGGAAAATGTGATGTGTCCATGTTGGGTTTTGGGGCATTTGCTGTCGCGAGCATTAGGCCTACGCACATAAGTGAGGTACCATTTTTATCAGGAGACTTGGGGAAATGCCAGGTAGAAGGAAGTTTGTGGCTCGTCTCAGATTCCAGAACTTTCCATCACCGAAATGTGAGGAAAATGTTTTGTTTTTGCCAAATCCCGAGGTTTGCAAAGGATTCTTGGTAACAGAACCTGGTGAGAGCCCCACATGTCACCCCGTCCTGGTTTTCTCTAGGTATCTACTTTTTAAAAATGCACAGGTTTGCTAGGTTTCCCTAGGTGCCAGCTGAGCTAGAGGCCAAAATCCATTGCTAGGCACTTTCCAAAAAACACGTCAGATTTCAATATAAAAATGTGGTGTCCATGTTGTGTTTCCTATTGCGGGCACTAAGCCTACCCACAAATGTGAGGTACCATGTTTATTGGGAGACTGGGGGGAACACAGAATAGAAGAACAAGTATTATTGCCCCTTGTCTTTCTCCGCATTTTGCCCTTCCAAATGTAGGACAGTGTATAAAAAAGAAGTCTATTTGAGAAATGCCCTGTAATTCACATGCTAGTATGGGGCCCCCGGAGTTCAGAGATGTGCAAATAACCACTGCTTCTCAACACCTTATCTTGTGTCCAGTTTGAAAATACCAAGGTTTCCTTGATACCTATTTTTCATTCTTTATTTTTCATCAATTGAATTGCTGTATACCGGGTATACAATGAAAGCCCATTGCAAGGTGCAGCTCATTTATTGGCTGTGGGTATCTAGGGTTCTTGATGAACCTACAAGTGCTATATATATCCACAACCTGAGGAGTCCAGCAGACATAACGGTATATTGCTTTAAAAAATCTGCTATAGCTGGAAAAAGTTGTAGAAGAAAATGTGGACAGAAATGCCTTTTTTTCACCTCAATTTCAATATTTTTTATTTTAGCTGTTACTTTCTGTAGGAAAACCTTGAAGGATTTACACAAATGACCCCTTGCTGAATCCAGAATTGCTTCTACTTTTCAGAAATGGTTAGCTGTCTGGGATCCAGCATTGGTTTCACACCCATTTCTTTCACTAATTGGAAGGAGGCTGAAAGCACAAAACAATTATAAAAATGGGGTATGTCCAGCAAAATGCCAAAATTGTGTTGAAAAATGTGTTTTTCTGATTCAACTCTGCCTGTTCCTGAAAGCTGGGAAAATTTGTACTTTGCACCGCAAACCCTTTGTTGATGCCATTTTCAGGGGAAAAACCCATGTCATTTAAAAAACAAAATGCTGTATTTTGGCTAATTTCTTGATCTCCTCAAGGAGAACCCACAAACTCCTGGTACCTCTAGAACACCTACGTGCTGGAAAAAAAGGATGCAAATTTAGTGTGGGTAGCTTATGTGAACAAAAAGTTCTGAGGGCCTAAGTGTGAACTACCCCAAATAACAAAAAAGGGCTCGGCACCTGAGGGGCAAAGGCCTGGCAGGGAATGAGTTAAAAAAGAAAGGTGCTGTACTGAACACTAAACTGGAAACTAAGGACTCCTTTTAACACTTGTCTGGCGGGGGTACCCAGTCCAAGCAGTCCAGGGCTGACTCATGGAAGTCTTGTCATCTAACTCTAAGGAACATATTTACAAGCCCCTTGTGCCTCAATGCACAACACTAGGGTCACTTTTTTACAGTAAGGTGGCGTTAAGAAGGCAATTTTCCAGCGCTCTATTTACAAAGTGGTGCAATACATGCATTGCTCCAGTTAGTAAACCTTTGCACCACATTATATCTGTGTGAGGGATAAGGTATGCAAGGGAGGCATTCCCCTGCATGTAGGCTGAAAAAACAGCGCATTGAAATTTACAACATTTAACTACCCCATTTTTTTCGTCATTTTTAATGCCTGCTCAGAGCAGGCATTAAAATGACACACCCGTATTAACTTAGTGCTAGTGCAGCAAAACGCCACAAGAGCATCAAAAATTCTGATGCTATTGTGCTAACGACCGCCATGGTGCACCGTATTATAAATAAAGTGCAACCATGGTGTCATTAGGTGGGGGTAGGGGGACACAAGAAAAATGGGGCATCGGGACTGATGTGCCACTTTCTTGTAAATATACCCTTAAGTACACAAAAAAGGCACAATATTAACACTCAGTAAATTAATGTCCTGTCAGAGCCTATTCTGTAAAACATGAAATCACTATAATGCACACACAACTAAACAATATAATCAGAAAAGCAATATTTATAAGACTTCAAGTAGAAATATGATTGGAACTCCTTCGATGGGGCCTTGCAGATTACCCAGCATGCAAATCACATACGGTAAAAAAAATATCAAACTCCTGCGTATGCTTGTTGGGTTTGGTTAGTCCTTGACAAGTAAGATAGACCTCCTCTTATTTAACTCTTTTGTGGGGGTGTTTCTCACTTCTTTGTTGATGTTCAGCTTTCTGGTTAGTGTGGATTTTATGTAGGTCATGTACCACACTTGGAGCTTGATTCACAAAAAGCCTCTGCAGTCTTGGCAGAGTCTCTGCACTTGTGGTGGAATCTCCACAATGAGAACTGTGGTGCACCGATTTCACCATGACTGCAGAACCTCCACCACGACTGCAAAGGCTCTTTGTGAATCGGCCCCTCTGTGTGGTGTTTTACAGTTCTCCTTCTTGTTCTTTTGCCCTGCCCTTCTGCTGATGTGTCATTCCAAAGTAGTTGTTGGGTTCCTTACTGTGCCCTTTCAGAAGAAGCTTCATTGCTTACTTGCTGCTTTCAGTTCAATGGTGGTCCTTCTGATCCTTGGCAAGTTTTATTGATCCTATGACAGTGTCTTGTCCGCTTAGTGAATCTTTGGTTCCTTTGGGCCCACAGTACACGGTGCAGAGACGGCAGGCCCCTGACTGGGTCCAGGGAGAAGGGGGCCCCCTACAGGTACTTTGCAAGGAGTACTCCCTTCAGCTTTGCCATAGTCCCCCTTTCACATACATTCATTTTATAGTGTGTGTAAATGCTGGCTTTACTAATCCACTCTGCCATCCTCATAAAACATAGTTCTGTTCTTTGTCACAGGCATATTAACCCTCTACACTACTTTATGGCGAGTCAAAGCTGATGCTAGACAAAACTCCCATCTCTCTCCCTAGCAGGAACATTCATCACAAAGGGTATCTTGACATTTTGATTGTTTCCTGAAGGCTGGTCGCATAAGGAACTTTTCAGCAGGTGCTTTTAACCCCTTCTGTGCCCAGGACGTAATGGTTATGTCCTGAGGCACAGTGCTGCTGTGCCCAGGACGTAACCATTACGTCCTGTGCACAGAGCCCAGAGGGAGCGCTCTCGCTCCCTCTGTGGGGTTCCCCCCCACCCCCCCAAGTCAGGGATGGAAGGGGAAGCCCTTCCCCTCCCACCCCCGACCCCCCAACCCCAGACACCAGGGATTTTTTTTTTTTTCAGTGAAATTGGCAAAAGGGAGCGACCCCTTGGGCAAGGGTCGCTCCGGGGGGGGGGCATTTTTTTTGGAAGGCCTTTTCTGCCCCCCCTGGGGGCAGATTGGCCTATTATTAGGCCGATCTGCCCCCGGGGGGGGCAGAAACCTCTAGGCACCAGGGACCTTTTTTTGTGTTTTTTTTGTTTTTTTGTGATGATTTCTTTTTTTTTAGGTGGGGAGCGATCCCTTAGGCAAGGGTCGCTCCCCTATGGGGCAATATATATTTAGGCCATTTCTGCCTCCCTTGGGGGCAGATTGGCCTATTTTGATGAGGCCAATCTGCCCCCAAGGGGGGCAGAAACCATTAGACACCAGGGAGTTTGTTTTTGCGTGAATTTCACGCAAGGGGAGCGACCCCTTAGGCAAGGGTCGCTCCCTGGGGGGGGGGGATTATTTTAGGCCATTTTTGCACCCCTGGGGGGGGTAGATCAGCCTATTTTGATTCGGCTGATCTGCCCCCAAGGGGGGCAGAAACCACTAGGCACCAGGGATTTTTTTGTTTTTCTGTTTTACAGATGGGGAGCGACCCCCTTGGACAAGGGTTGCTCCCCTGGAGGGGTAAAATGTATTAAGGCCATTTCTGCCCGCTTTGGGGGCAGATCGGCCGATTTTAGGTCAATCTGCCCCCAAGGGGGGCAGAAACCACTAGGCACCAGGAATCTTTTTTTTGCGCCGTCACACAAGGGGAGCGACCTTGTAGTCAAGGGTCGCTCACCGGGGGGGTGGGGGGTGTGGGGGGCCAAATTATTTTAGGCCATCTCTGCCCCCCCTGGGGGCAGATCGCCCTATTGGTATTAGGCCGATCTACCCCCAGGGGGGGCAGAAACCTCTAGGCGCCAGGGCAAATTTTTTTTTTGTGTTTTTTTTGTGTTTGTTTTTTTTTTTTAGAGATGGGCAGCGACCCATCAGGCAAGGGTCGCTCCCCTGGGGGGCAAATTGTATTTAGACCATTTCTGCCCCCCTTGGGGGCAGATTGGTCGATTTTAGGTCAATCTGCCCCAAGGGGGCAGAAACCACTAGGCACCGGGGATTTGTTTTTTGGCGCCAATGTCACGCAAGGGGAGCGACCCCGTAGGCAAGGGTCGCTCCGGGGGGTGGGGGGGGTGGGGGTTCGGGGGCAAATTTATTTTAGGCCATTTCTGCCCCCCCTGGGGGCAGATCGGCCTATTATTAGGCCGATCTGCCGCCAGGGGGGGGCAGAAACCTGTAGGCGCCAGGGCAATTTTTTTTTTTGTGGTTTTTTTAGAGATGGGGAGCGACCCATCAGACAAGGGTCGCTCCCCTGGGGGGCAAACTGTGTTTAGACCATTTCTGCCAGGGCAAATTTTTTTAGTGTTTTTTTTTTAGTTAGTTTTTTTTTTTAGAGATGGGGAGCGACCCATCAGACAAGGGTCGCTCCCCTGGGGGGCAAATTGTGTTTAGATCATTTCTGCCCCCCTTGGGGGCAGATTGGTCGATTTTAGGTCAATCTGCCCCAAGGGGGCAGAAACCACTAGGCACCGGGGATTTGTTTTTTGGCGCCAATGTCACGCAGGGGGAGCGACCCCGTAGGCAAGGGTCGCTCCGGGGGGGGGAGGGAACAGGGGGGGTGTTCGGGGGGCAAATTTATTTTAGGCCATTTCTGCCCCCCCTGGGGGCAGATCGGCCTATTATTAGGCCGATCTGCCCCCAGGGGGGGCAGAAACCTCTTGTTGCCAGGGCAAATTTTTTTTAGTGTTTTTTTTTTTAGTTTGTTTGTTTTTTTAGAGATGGGGAGCGACCCATCAGACAAGGGTCGCTCCCCTGGGGGGCAAACTGTGTTTAGACCATTTCTGCCCCCCTTGGGGGCAGATTGGTCGATTTTAGGTCAATCTGCCCCAAGGGGGCAGAAACCACTAGGCACCGGGATTTGTTTTTTGGCGCCAATGTCACGCAGGGGGAGCGACCCCGTAGGCAATGGTCGCTCCGGGGGGGGGGGGGGTTCAGGGGGCAAATTTATTTTAGGCCATTTCTGCCCCCCCTGGGGGCAGATCGGCCTATTATTTGGCCGATCTGCCCCCAGGGGGGGCAGAAACCTCTTGTTGCCAGAGCAAATTTTTTTTTGTGTTTTTTTTTTTTTTTTTTTTTTTTTTAGAGATGGGGAGCGACCCATCAGGCAAGGGTCGCTCCCCTGGGGGGCAAATTGTGTTTAGACCATTTCTGCCCCCCTTGGGGGCAGATTGGTCGATTTTAGGTCAATCTGCCCCAAGGGGGCAGAAACCACTAGGCACCGGGGATCTGTTTTTTGGCGCCAATGTCACGCAGGGGGAGCGACCCCGTAGGCAAGGGTCGCTCCGGGGGGGGGGAACAGGGGGGCAAATTTATTTTAGGCCATTTCTGCCCCTCCTGGGGGCAGATCGGCCTATTATTAGGCCGATCTGCCCCCAGGGGGGGCAGAAACCTCTTGTTGCCAGGGCAAATGTATTTTTTGTGTTTTTTTTTTGTTTGTTTGGTTTTTTTTTAGAGATGGGGAGCGACCCATCAGACAAGGGTCGCTCCCCTGGGGGGCAAACTGTGTTTAGACTATTTCTGCCCCCCTTGGGGGCAGATTGGTCGATTTTAGGTCAATCTGCCCCAAGGGGGCAGAAACCACTAGGCACCGGGGATTTGTTTTTTGGCGCCAATGTCACGCAGGGGGAGCGACCCCGTAGGCAATGGTCGCTCCGGGGGGGTGGTGGGGGTTCAGGGGGCAAATTTATTTTAGGCCATTTCTGCCCCCCCTGGGGGCAGATCGGCCTATTATTAGGCCGATCTGCCCCCAGGGGGGGCAGAAACCTCTTGTTGCCAGGGCAAATTTTTTTTGTGTGTTTTTTTTTTGTTTGTTTGGTTTTTTTTAGAGATGGGGAGCGACCCATCAGGCAAGGGTCGCTCCCCTGGGGGGCAAATTGTGTTTAGACCATTTCTGCCCCCCTTGGGGGCAGATTGGTCGATTTTAGGTCAATCTGCCCCAAGGGGGCAGAAACCACTAGGCACCGGGGATTTGTTATTTGGCGCCAATGTCACGCAGGGGGAGCGACCCCGTAGGCAATGGTCACTCCGGGGGGGGGGGGGGTTCAGGGGGCAAATTTATTTTAGGCCATTTCTGCCCCTCCTGGGGGCAGATCGGCCTATTATTAGGCCGATCTGCCCCCAGGGGGGGCAGAAACCTCTTGTTGCCAGGGCAAATGTATTTTTTTTTTTTTTTTTTTTTTTAGAGATGGGGAGCGACCCATCAGACAAGGGTCGCTCCCCTGGGGGGCAAACTGTGTTTAGACTATTTCTGCCCCCCTTGGGGGCAGATTGGTCGATTTTAGGTCAATCTGCCCCAAGGGGGCAGAAACCACTAGGCACCGGGGATTTGTTTTTTGGCGCCAATGTCACGCAGGGGGAGCGACCCCGTAGGCAAGGGTCGCTCCGGGGGGGGGGGGGACGGGGGGTGTTCAGGGGTCAAATTTATTTTAGGCCATTTCTGCCCCCCCTGGGGGCAGATCGGCCTATTATTAGGCCGATCTGCCCCCAGGGGGGGAAGACACCTCTTGTTGCCAGGGCAAATTTTTTTTTAGTGTTTTTTTTTTAGTTTGTTTGTTTTTTTTAGAGATGGGGAGCGACCCATCAGACAAGGGTCGCTCCCCTGGGGGGCAAACTGTGTTTAGACCATTTCTGTCCCCCTTGGGGGCAGATTGGTTGATTTTAGGTCAATCTGCAACCACTAGGCACCGGGGATTCGTTTTTTGGCGCCAATGTCACGCAGGGGGAGCGACCCAGTAGGCAAGGGTCACTCCGAGGTGTGGGGGTGGGGGGGTTTGGGGGGGCAAATTTATTTTAGGCCATTTCTGCCCCCCCCTGGGGGCAGATCGGACTATTATTAGGCCGATCTGCCCCCAGGGGGGGCAGAAACCTCTAGGTGCCAGGGCAAATGTTTTTTTTGTTTGTTTGTTTTTTTAGAGATGGGGAGCGACCCATCAGACAAGGGTCGCTTCCCTGGGGGACAAACTGTATTTAGAGCATTTCTGCCCCCTTTGGGGGCAGATTGGTCGATTTTAGGTCAATCTGCCCCCAAGGGGGCAGAAACCACTAGGCACCGGGAATTTGTTTTTTGGCGCCAATATCACGCAGGGGTAGCGACCCCGTAGGCAAGGGTCGCACCTGGGCAGGGGGGGTTTGGAGGGGTGGGGGGTCAAATTTATTTTAGGGCATTTCCCCCCCCCCCCGGGGCCGGCTGAGCTAGAGGCCAAAATCCACATGTAGGCACTTTGCAAAAAACACCTCTGTTTTCTGTGAAAAAATATGTTGTGTCCACGTTGTGTTTTGGGCCATTTCCTTTCGTGGGCGCTAGGCCTACCCACACAAGTGAGGTACCATTTTTATGGAGAGACTTAGGGGAACGCTGGGTGGAAGGAAATTTGTGGCTCCTCTCAGATTCCAGAACTTTCTGTCACCGAAATGAGAGGAAAAAGTGTTTTTTGGCCAGATTTTGATGTTTGCAAAGGATTCTGGGTAACAGAACCTGGTCAGAGCCCCGCAAATCACCCCATCTTGGATTCCCCTACGTCTCTAGTTTTCAAAAATGCGCTGGTTTGCTAGGCTTCCCCAGGTGCCGGCTGAGCTAGAGGCCAAAATCCACACGTAGGCACTGTTTTCTATGAAAAAATGTGATGTGTCCACGTTGTGTTTTGGGCCATTTCCTGTCGCGAGCGCTAGGCCTACCCACACAAGTGAGGTATCATTTTTATCGGGAGACATGGGGGAACGCTGGGTGGAAGGAAATTTGTGGCTCCTCTCAGATTCCAGAACTTTCTGCCACAGAAATGTGAGGAACATGTGTTTTTTTAGCCAAATTTTGAGGTTTGCAAAGGATTCTGGGTAACAGAACCTGGTCCCAGCCACACAAGTCACCCCATCTTGGATTCCCCTAGGTCTCTAGTTTTCAGAAATGCACAGGTTTGGTAGGTTTTCCTAGGTGGCGGCTGAGCTACAGGCCAAAATCCACAGGTAGGCACTTTGCTAAAAACAGGTCTATTTTCTGTGATGTGTCCACGTTGCGCTTTGGGGCGTTTCCTGTCGCGGGCGCTAGGCCAACCCACACAAGTGAGGTATCATTTTTATCGGGAGACATGGGGGAACGCTGGGTGGAAGGAAATTTGTGGCTCCTCTCAGATTCCAGAACTTTCTGCCACAGAAATGTGAGGAACATGTGTTTTTTTAGCCAAATTTTGAGGTTTGCAAAGGATTCTGGGTAACAGAACCTGGTCCCAGCCACACAAGTCACCCCATCTTGGATTCCCCTAGGTCTCTAGTTTTCAGAAATGCACAGGTTTGGTAGGTTTCCCTACGTGGCGGCTGAGCTACAGGCCAAAATCCACAGGTAGGCACTTTGCTAAAAACAGGTCTGTTTTCTGTGATGTGTCCACGTTGCGCTTTGGGGCGTTTCCTGTTGCGGGCGCTAGGCCTACCCACACAAGTGAGGTATCATTTTTATCGGGAGACGTGGGGGAATGCTGGGTGGAAGGAAATTTGTGGCTCCTCTCAGATTCCAGAACTTTCTGCCACAGAAATGTGAGGAACATGTGTTTTTTTAGCCACATTTTGAGGTTTGCAAAGGATTCTGGGTAACAGAACCTGGTCCCAGCCACACAAGTCACCCCATCCTGGATTCCCCTAGGTCTCTAGTTTTCAGAAATGCACAGGTTTGGTAGGTTTCCCTAGGTGGCGGCTGAGCTACAGGCCAAAATCTACAGGTAGGCACTTTGCAAAAAACACCTCTGTTTTCCTTCAAAAATTTGGTTGTGTCCACGTTGCGCTTTGGGGCGTTTCCTGTCGTGGGCGCTAGGCCTACCCACACAAGTGAGGTATCATTTTTATCGGGAGACGTGGGGGAACGCTGGGTGGAAGGAAATTTGTGGCTCCTCTCAGATTCCAGAACTTTCTGCCACAGAAATGTGAGGAACATGTGTTTTTTTAGCCAAATTTTGAGGTTTGCAAAGGATTCTGGGTAACAGAACCTGGTCCCAGCCACACAAGTCACCCCATCTTGGATTCCCCTAGGTCTCTAGTTTTCAGAAATGCACAGGTTTGGTAGGTTTCCCTAGGTGGAGGCTGAGCTACAGGCCAAAATCCACAGGTAGGCACTTTGCTAAAAACAGGTCTGTTTTCTGTGATGTGTCCACGTTGCGCTTTGGGGCGTTTCCTGTCGCGGGCGCTAGGCCTACCCACACAAGTGAGGTATCATTTTTATCGGGAGACGTGGGGGAACGCTGGGTGGAAGGAAACTTGTGGCTCCTCTCAGATTCCAGAACTTTCTGCCACAGAAATGTGAGGAACATGTGTTTTTTTAGCCACATTTTGAGGTTTGCAAAGGATTCTGGGTAACAGAACCTGGTCCCAGCCACACAAGTCACCCCATCTTGGATTCCCCTAGGTCTCTAGTTTTCAGAAATGCACAGGTTTGGTAGGTTTCCCTAGGTGGCGGCTGAGCTACAGGCCAAAATCTACAGGTAGGCACTTTGCAAAAAACACCTCTGTTTTCCTTCAAAAATTTGGTTGTGTCCACGTTGCGCTTTGGGGCGTTTCCTGTCGTGGGCGCTAGGCCTACCCACACAAGTGAGGTATCATTTTTATCGGGAGACGTGGGGGAACGCTGGGTGGAAGGAAATTTGTGGCTCCTCTCAGATTCCAGAACTTTCTGCCACAGAAATGTGAGGAACATGTGTTTTTTTAGCCAAATTTTGAGGTTTGCAAAGGATTCTGGGTAACAGAACCTGGTCCCAGCCACACAAGTCACCCCATCTTGGATTCCCCTAGGTCTCTAGTTTTCAGAAATGCATAGGTTTGGTAGGTTTCCTGATGTGAATAACTCAAATCTGTCACAGAGGTAAGTTCAAGTAGAAGGTTTATTTCTACAAGCGACCTAGCATCCAGCCACTCTGGAGAGCTTCAGTAACTGTCGCCTCCAGAATCCTTAGACGCCAACATTCCGCCGAACACAGCGCGGAATCAAAACATAACATATCCTCTTATCTTCACACTAAGTAACTAATTAAAAATAATAAACAAAAACAACAAGAGAAATGGAAAACAAGTCGTACTTAAGAATACATGTTACAAATGACATAGTTCTTCAAATAAGTAATACATTAATAAAGCCACTCTGGAGAGCTTCAGTAACTGTCGCCTCCAGAATCCTTAGACGCCAACATTCCGCCGAACACAGCGCGGAATCAAAACATAACATATCCTCTTATCTTCACACTAAGTAACTAATTAAAAATAATAAACAAAAACAACAAGAGAAATGGAAAACAAGTCGTACTTAAGAATACATGTTACAAATGACATAGTTCTTCAAATAAGTAATACATTAATAAAGAAAACAATAAAGCAATAATTTAGAACAAAAGTTACAAATGTTATTTCATAACACAGTTCAACAGATAACTTAGGACACTACATAGTCCTTCAAATAACTAGGACACTTATGGATCCTCATCGGTTGTTTACGAATAGATGTCTCCACTTGAGGTGTACTTGCACCTTGTTTTTCACCCTCTTGAAATGCACTTGTACTTTGTATCCCACCTCCTTGAGCTGTACTCGTGCTTTGTATCTCAATCTCTCCAGCATTATCACAGGTTCCATCACTCACACCAAAGGCAAAAGCTTCTGAATCAACATCCATCTTACTCCCATTTCCCAAGAAAAATGAACTCGAGCACTCTTCCACCTCTTGACTACGGGCACATGCTCCACTTCTCTGATACAAAGCCACATTTCTCAGATTCCACTTCTCCCCTCCTTCAATCTCAACTTGAAACTTCCCCACCTTCTTCACACGAAAAGGGCCTCTAAATCTCGAAACACCCCCCTTGACTCTTCCTGACTTGACTTTAACCCAATCCCCAACCTTCAACTTATAGTTGTGATGAGGGATAACAACCTTCTCACCACTTGACATCTTGACTCCTCCTGAAGCAACCCACTCTTGAAGCCAGGGGGGAATCAATTTCGACCCTATCGATCGCCCCCTCATCACTCGAAAAGGAGACTTGCCAGTAACACTGTGAATTGTGGAACGATAGGCACGTACCACATCAACAATCATTTTCCGCACACAACAACGATTAGCAAGAGCTAGCTGTACTGTCCCCTTGATTAATCTATTGATTCTTTCTACAATTCCATTACCCTGAGGATAATATAGGGACGTTCTAGTGTGACGCACTCCACAATTCTTCAGAAACAAACACATCTCATTCGAAGTTAATTGAGTGCCATTGTCCGTAATCATGACCATAGGAATACCTTCTTCCATAAAAATGTCCTCCAATACCTTTATGGTCGTGGTTGTGGTCACATCACGTACGAATTTAACCACTAACCATCTTGAATGTACATCCACCACCACTACTGCAAAACGCATCTGAAGAGGAAGTTCAAAAAGTGGACCAATAAAATCTAAACAAATCGTGTGCCAGGGTTTCCCAGGATCTTCAATGTGCCCTTCCATCCTGCCCACTCCGACTTTCAACCTCTTCTCACTCTCCTTGCACAGTCTACACTGCTCCACCCAACACTTGACCTGACCATCTAAACCAGGCCACCAAAAAAACTCTTTCAACCTCCTGCTTGTCATCCCCTGACCCAAGTGACCTTCATGAGCTAAGGAAAATAATTTAAACCTTAACCCAGCTGGTGGAACAAAACGTTCTCCCCGCATCAATACACTGTCTCCACAACACGACAATTCATCTAACACATCCAGAAATGGTCTTACCGACAACGGAAGAGAACTCTCTCTTCTAGCCCCTAAAGAAACTAGTTTGAAAACATACTTAAGACAATCATCTGCAGCCATCTCACTCTTCCATTCCTCCAGCGTAAATGTACCCAAACCCCACTCAACCACATCACATATAGAGGCTACAGCATCATCCGTATCGCAACACTTTATCGATTGAGGATCAACTTTTTCCCAGTCTAGAGACAACCTGCTCAGACAATCGGCCTGGACATTTTTCCAACCTTGGACATACTCAACTTGATACAAATACTCTTGCAACCTTGCAGAAAGTCTGGCCAACCTCGCTGATCCCTTCCCCGCACCACCAGCAGACAATATCCTTAGCAATGGTTTGTGATCACTCCTCAAAGTAAACTCCAACCCCCACACATACGTTCTGAAGTATTCTGTACCCCATACAGCCGCCAAGGCCTCCCGTTCAATAACAGAATAATTCCGTTCCGACTGGGTCAAAGTTCGAGACGCAAATGCAACCGTCTTCTCTTGACTCCCATGCTTTTGTGACAACACAGCTCCTAAACCAGTACCGCTGGCATCTACAGTCAAGATAGAACGCAAATTAATGTCAAAAGCTGTAAGGATACCTGCACCACAAATTTCCCCTTTGATTTTATCAAAGCAACTCATCTGCTCACCAGACCAACAAAACTTACTCCCATTCCTCAGCAACTTCCGTAAATCCTCAGTCTTGCTTGCAAACTTATCCACAAACTTGGAGTAGTATTCCACAAGTCCTAAAAAGGACCTTAATTGTTCTTTATTAGTTGGTGCTGGTGCCAACCTAATGGCCTCTAATAGACTTCTTTTTGGTTTAATAGTCCCTTTAGAAATAGAGTACCCTAAGTAGTCAATTTCCTCCACCAGAAAAGTGCACTTCTCTTTGTTCAAACTTAAACCAGCTTCACCAATGATCTTGAGAACTTTCCTGAGTGTGATATTATGTTCATCAACTGTTTCACCCATCACCAGTATATCATCCTGAAAAAATAACACTCCTTTAACATCTCCAAAAATCTTTGCCATCATACGTTGAAACACACTCGCAGCGGAAGCCAGACCAAAAGGCATACGGGTAAATTGAAATGTACCTTCCGGAGTGACAAACGCTGTAATGTGTTTGGATTCAGGATGAAGTCTAATCTGATGATAGGCATTTCTCAAATCTAATTTCGAGAAAAACCTACTATTTTTAACCGCTGTTAACAACTCATTTATATTTGGCAAGGGATAAGTATCCACCACAATATTCTGATTCACAGATCTCAAGTCCACACATAATCTCACATTTCCATCTGATTTCCGTGTAATGACAACTGGGGAAATCCATGGAGAAACCTCAATAGGTTCAATGGTACCCTCTATTAACATGTTGCTTATTACTTTTTTGACTTCATCCCTCACCACAAATGGTATCTTGCGAACTTTGTGTTGACTAGGGTGAGCATCATCTCTCAACATTATCTTGTGTACATAACCTTTCAAGCATCCTAACTCTTTCTTAAAAACATCCCTGGCCCCCTCGAAAATATCTTCCAATTGTACATTATCTACCGACAAAATTTGACAGGCGGCTCTAGGACTGATGACAATGTTGAGATCAAATTGATGCATCCATCCCAGGATGGGTGGACCTTCAACAGCCACATAAATTTTCCCAAGAACTTTCCTCTTTCCAAACTGAATTTCCTTCAACATATAACCAAGCAATTGGATTTCCACCCCTTGATACCCACCCGGGGATATATCCTTTGGTAACAATTTTTCCTTCCGCCAATGACTTCTAAAAAGGCTCTCTGGAATTATGGTGTACAATGAACCGGAGTCCACCATGAGGTTAATTTGAACTTCCCCAATAGAGAAAAGAGCCGATGGTCTAGAGCATCTGCGGTCACACCCATTCACTCTCATGGTCACATCATTCTCAACTACAAGTATCCTGTCCTCACCAGCAGATTCACAGCACTCTTCCACTATATTTATACTTGGTTTAGATTCTTTAGCAAATAGGTTACCTTCCCTACACACCCGAGCATAATGCCCCTTACGACCACACTTGCGACACTCCTTGTTGACAGCAAAACATTTCTTGGAGTCCCCTAAATGAAAAGTACTGCCACACCGAAAGCACTCTTTTCCCTTGCTCCTGTTATACCCCCCTTTCTTTGGTACAATTCCAGTTTCCTGTTGAAACCCTGTAGAATTGCTTGACAAAGCCATAACATCCACAGTTTTCTCTTTCCTTTCTAATTCTTTTATACAGCGTCTCGATTCCTCCATGACTTTTGCAAGGTCAATTGCTTCTTGCAATGTGGGATCCTTTGCCGCCCACAACCTCTCCTGAATCTTTTTATCGCGGCACTGCACAATAAGTTGATCCCTTATTAGTTCATCAGTCATGGTTCCAAACCTGCACTTGACAGACAACTCTCTCAACCGTGACACAAAATCATCAATGGATTCATGATGGTCTTGGGGTTGAGTATAAAATTTATATCTAGCTAGCACTAGATTAGTTTGTTTAGCGAACCTGTTCTCCAATCTTTTAATGGCTTCTTTAAAAACATCGTCCATAGGTTGGCCATTGGGCCCCATGGAAGGGGGAAGATATTTAAAAATCCTTTGACCTTCGCACCCCAAAGTACTTAGAAGAATAGCTTTTTTTCTTTGTGGCGAAAAACTTTGTCCATCCAAAGCGACAATATAATTATCAAGCATTTCTATCCAATCTTCCCAGGGAAGAGTTGGAATACCTGGAAGAGATAGAAATAATGGTGGTGGGGAAATATTGGTCTGGGTAGCCATTATAACTGTGCACAGACAATTTGTGCACAACACAATACAGTACAATGTTAGAGTACAGTTATTCCTTACTCCAAAGATGCCAGCTCTTTTCTAATGTCACGTGCCTCGATGCACCAATAACAGTACAGTGTCTCAGCGAGGCTCCTACAATCCCCCGTTTTTATTTTCCTCTTTTTTTTTTTTCTACGCGTTCCAAGTCTGAAGATGCCACCCACACGTCTGCCTCCTCCAATCAATGCGCTGATTTGACGTGAACCAGCCTGCTCCCCCGGAAGAACTAGTGGTGTCCTTCCTGAACAAGCAGTCAAATAATAAAACCCCCGGCTGCTCGTCAACGCGGCACGAAGGGGAAACTCCAGTCAGAACACCAATTAAGACGGGGGCGCCCGTAATTGCCGAACAGGTGCTGGCAGGCAAGATCGGAAGTCGAGAGAAGATGGGCGCGCCCACAAACATCAAATAAACACCTGCTGCCGGGTCCGGACGGAGATCAGCACCACTCTCGCCTGTGTACCAGCGTGAAGAGGAATAAGCAACGGCACACAGAAAATCCAAATCGGGCCGACCTAGGTCGCGTTAATCTTGATCCTCGTCGCCAAACTGATGTGAATAACTCAAATCTGTCACAGAGGTAAGTTCAAGTAGAAGGTTTATTTCTACAAGCGACCTAGCATCCAGCCACTCTGGAGAGCTTCAGTAACTGTCGCCTCCAGAATCCTTAGACGCCAACATTCCGCCGAACACAGCGCGGAATCAAAACATAACATTTCCCTAGGTGGCGGCTGAGCTACAGGCCAAAATCCACAGGTAGGCACTTTGCTAAAAACAGGTCTGTTTACTGTGATGTGTCCACGTTGCGCTTTGGGGCGTTTCCTGTCGCGGGCGCTAGGCCTACCCACACAAGTGAGGTATCATTTTTATCGGGAGACGTGGGGGAACGCTGGGTGGAAGGAAATTTGTGGCTCCTCTCAGATTCCAGAACTTTCTGCCACAGAAATGTGAGGAACATGTGTTTTTTTAGCCACATTTTGAGGTTTGCAAAGGATTCTGGGCAACAGAACCTGGTCCCAGCCACACAAGTCACCCCATCTTGGATTCCCCTAGGTCTCTAGTTTTCAGAAATGCACAGGTTTGGTAG
Organism: Pleurodeles waltl; assembly: GCF_031143425.1. Taxonomy (NCBI): domain Eukaryota; kingdom Metazoa; phylum Chordata; class Amphibia; order Caudata; family Salamandridae; genus Pleurodeles; species Pleurodeles waltl. The sequence goes on along the minus strand of NC_090442.1, from coordinate 485,641,361 downwards.
GTTTCCCTAGGTGGCGGCTGAGCTACAGGCCAAAATCCACAGGTAGGCACTTTGCTAAAAACAGGTCTGTTTTCTGTGATGTGTCCACGTTGCGCTTTGGGGCGTTTCCTGTCGCGGGCGCTAGGCCTACCCACACAAGTGAGGTATCATTTTTATCGGGAGACGTGGGGGAATGCTGGGTGGAAGGAAATTTGTGGCTCCTCTCAGATTCCAGAACTTTCTGCCACAGAAATGTGAGGAACATGTGTTTTTTTAGCCACATTTTGAGGTTTGCAAAGGATTCTGGGTAACAGAACCTGGTCCCAGCCACACAAGTCACCCCATCCTGGATTCCCCTAGGTCTCTAGTTTTCAGAAATGCACAGGTTTGGTAGGTTTCCCTAGGTGGCGGCTGAGCTACAGGCCAAAATCTACAGGTAGGCACTTTGCAAAAAACACCTCTGTTTTCCTTCAAAAATTTGGTTGTGTCCACGTTGCGCTTTGGGGCGTTTCCTGTCGTGGGCGCTAGGCCTACCCACACAAGTGAGGTATCATTTTTATCGGGAGACGTGGGGGAACGCTGGGTGGAAGGAAATTTGTGGCTCCTCTCAGATTCCAGAACTTTCTGCCACAGAAATGTGAGGAACATGTGTTTTTTTAGCCAAATTTTGAGGTTTGCAAAGGATTCTGGGTAACAGAACCTGGTCCCAGCCACACAAGTCACCCCATCTTGGATTCCCCTAGGTCTCTAGTTTTCAGAAAGGCACAGGTTTGGTAGGTTTCCCTAGGTGGCGGCTGAGCTACAGGCCAAAATCCACAGGTAGGCACTTTGCAAAAAACAGGTCTGTTTTCTGTGATGTGTCCACGTTGCGCTTTGGGGCGTTTCCTGTCGCGGGCGCTAGGCCTACCCACACAAGTGAGGTATCATTTTTATCAGGAGACGTGGGGGAACGCTGGGTGGAAGGAAATTTGTGGCTCCTCTCAGATTCCAGAACTTTCTGCCACAGAAATGTGAGGAACATGTGTTTTTTTAGCCAAATTCTGAGGTTTGCAAAGGATTCTGGGTAACAGAACCTGGTCCCAGCCACACAAGTCACCCCATCTTGGATTCCTCTAGGTCTCTAGTTTTCAGAAATGCACAGGTTTGGTAGGTTTCCCTAGGTGGCGACTGAGCTACAGGCCAAAATCCACAGGTAGGCACTTTGCTAAAAACAGGTCTATTTTCTGTGATGTGTCCACGTTGCGCTTTGGGGCGTTTCCTGTCGCGGGCGCTAGGCCTACCCACACAAGTGAGGTATCATTTTTATCGGGAGACATGGGGGAACGCTGCGTGGAAGGAAATTTGTGGCTCCTCTCAGATTCCAGAACTTTCTGCCACAGAAATGTGAGGAACATGTGTTTTTTTAGCCACATTTTGAGGTTTGCAAAGGATTCTGGGTAACAGAACCTGGTCCCAGACACACAAGTCACCCCATCTTGGATTCCCCCAGGTCTCTAGTTTTCAGAAATGCACAGGTTTCGTAGGTTTCCCTAGGTGGCGGCTGAGCAACAGGCCAAAATCTACTGGTAGGCACTTTGCAAAAAACACCTCTGTTTTCCTTCAAAAATTTGGTTGTGTCCACGTTGCGCTTTGGGGTGTTTCCTGTCGTGGGCGCTAGGCCTACCCACACAAGTGAGGTATCATTTTTATCGGGAGACGTGGGGGAACGCTGGGTGGAAGGAAATTTGTAGCTCCTCTCAGATTCCAGAACTTTCTGCCACAGAAATGTGAGGAACATGTGTTTTTTTAGCCAAATTCTGAGGTTTGCAAAGGATTCTGGGTAACAGAACCTGGTCCCAGCCACACAAGTCACCCCATCTTGGATTCCCCTAGGTCTCTAGTTTTCAGAAATGCACAGGTTTGGTAGCTTTCCCTAGGTGGCGGCTGAGCTACAGGCCAAAATCTACAGGTAGGCACTTTGCTAAAAACAGGTCTGTTTTCTGTGATGTGTCCACGTTGCGCTTTGGGGCGTTTCCTGTCGCGGGCGCTAAGCCTACCCACACAAGTGAGGTATCATTTTTATCGGAAGACGTGGGGGAACGCTGGGTGGAAGGAAATGTGTGGCTCCTCTCAGATTCCAGAACTTTCTGCCACAGAAATGTGAGGAACATGTGTTTTTTTATCCAAATTTTGAGGTTTGCAAAGGATTCTGGGTAACAGAACCTGGTCCCAGCCACACAAGTCACCCCATCTTGGATTCCCCTAGGTCTCTAGTTTTCAGAAATGCACAGGTTTGGTAGGTTTCCCTAGGTGGCGGCTGAGCTACAGGCCAAAATCTACAGGTAGGCACTTTGCTAAAAACAGGTCTGTTTTCTGTGATGTGTCCACGTTGTGTTTTGGGGCGTATGCTGTCGCGGGCGCTAGGCCTACCCACACAAGTGAGGTATCATTTTTATCGGGAGACTTGGGGGAACATAGAATAGCAAAACAAGTGTTATTGCCCCTTGTCTTTCTCAACATTTTTCCCTTCCAAATGTAAGACAGTGTGTAAAAAAGACATCTATTTGAGAAATGCCCTGTAATTCACATGCTAGTATGGGCACCCTGGAATTCAGAGATGTGCAAATAACCACTGCTTCTCAACACCTTATCTTGTGCCCATTTTGGAAATACAAAGGTTTTCTTGATAGCTATTTTTTACTCTTTATATTTCAGCAAATGAATTGCTGTATACCCAGCATAGAATGAAAACCCACTGCAGGGTGCAGGTCATTTATTGGCTCTGGGTACCTAGAGTTCTTGATGAACCTACAAGCCCTATATATCCCCGCAACCAGAAGAGTCCAGCAGACGTAACGGTATATTGCTTTCGAAAATCTGACATTGCAGGAAAAAATTACAGAGTAAAACTTAGAGAAAAATTGATGTTTTTTTCACCTCAATTTCAATATTTTTCTTTTTCAGTTGTTATTTTCTGTAGGAAACCCTTGTAGGATCTACACAAATTACCCCTTGTTGAAGTCAGAATTTTATCTACTTTTCAGAAATGTTGCGGTTTCTGGGATCCAGCATTGGTTTCATGCTCATTTCTGTCACTGACTAGAAGGAGGCTGAAAGCACAAAAAATCGTAAAAATGGGGTATGTCCCAGTAAAATGCCAAAATTGTGTTGAAAAATTGGGTTTTCTGATTCAAGTCTGCCTGTTCCTGAAAGCTGGGAAGCTGGTGATTTTATCACCGCAAACCCTTTGTTGATGCCCTTTTCAGGGAAAAAACCACAATCCTTCTTCTGCAGCCCATTTTTCCAATTTTTTTAAAAAAAACGAAATTTTCACTGTTTTTTGGCTAATTTCTTGGCCTCCTTCTGGGGAACCCACAAAGTCTGGGTACCTCTAGAATCCCTAGGATGTTGGAAAAAAAGGACGCAAATTTGGCGTGGGTAGCTTACGTGAACAAAAAGTTATGAGGGCCTAAGCGCGAACTGCTCCAAATAGCCAAAAAAAGGCTCGGCACAGGAGGGGGAAAAGGCCTGGCAGCGAAGGGGTTAAATGGCAAACTTTGGTAAGTTATTGCTAAACACAGCGCCCCGGAGGTTAGCGCCCCAATCTAGGTCAGCACCCGGTGCGGCCGCACCGCTCGCACTGTCCTAAAGCCGGCCCTGTTATTATGCACGTGGAAAGCCACTACTAGTTCGATCGTGTGACTTTAGCCTTTTACAAATTACATGATATGCGTTCACAACAATTTGTGCGAGCGTTTGGAAAATTTTGCTTAATTCACTTCCCGTCGAATTGTAAACAATGAAATCGGTATTTGGCATTGAAATGACAGACACTTGGCCTGACTTTTCAGCGCTTCGTGTGAGACGCTGCGTGCTAATGATGTGCATCAGTTACAGCTGGGAGATGATCAGAGCCATGAGCTTGATTTAAATTCGTTGGTATTATTTTATAAGGGGATTAGCTGTGCCATATTTGCAGTGTTCTGCTTGGAGCACATGCTTTAATAAAATAATGTTATTATTTAGCTATCAATGTCCTGTTTGGCACATACCAAAGGAAAGGGGTGAGTAGTTTTAAACTGTACAGTAATATTGCGTTCAGTAATCAAGTCCGAGATGATTACGTCTTGTTTTAATTTGAGTTCAGGGGTAGAAAAAACTGCTGACCTAGAACCGTCTGTGGTTTTACAAAATGCGTTTAATTTGTATTTATTTAGCTGCACTGATAGGAACATAGTTATATAACAGTATTCATTAACATAGGTCTTGCACATTGACAGGGACAACTGCCCATCACCCACGACGTCTTCCAAAAAAAGAGTACTTTTTAGGTCCGCACCCATCCAGTGAATATCTATATTTCATGATTGGTGCCAAGTAGGGGATCTTTGTTTGTTGAGTCCACCATGTTGCAGGCAGCCAGCACACAACCTTGAGCCCGCCATCTTGCAAGGAGTTATGTGCATTTAGTAAGACTGCGTTCTTGAGAGAAACATGTATGTCTCTGATATTTGCAGAGATTCATCGAAGTCCTTATTTGCTGTAGGGATAATGAGTGTGAGCCTCCTCAAGTTATTCCTGCCTCACCACCCCACATTCTGCAAACTGAGCAGGGGGGCTATTAGATCGAGCACCTGCGGGGCACTTCTACCTTCCCCACCATACACCAGCTGCCAAACACTGGAGGATTATTCGAATGAGTACAAAAGGGTGCTTAACACTCCCTTTCATCCAAAACTCTGCAGATAGTCTAGGGTGTACTGAGGGCTCTACCGTCAAAACCAGCCGGCCACTGTGCATAATCTAGGGTTGCTGGTGCTGGAAGTCATGTTCTTAAGAGGAAGCATTAATTATATGTCATGGTGGAGGACCAGCCCAGAAGCTTCTCAGCCCCAAGTCCCATGGTTCAAGAGCAGAGTTGGTGCAGGGCCAGCCAGAGTAAACAATGACTTAAAACCTAGTGGGCTCCTAACCACACCCTCATTTGGACACTACTTTTCCTGCTCCTAGTGGCTTTAATGACCCTTCGGTTGGGGATCAGTCACTGAAAGACTGAATGCCCTTCAACACAACATGAGCAGTGCTCAACGAGGTTAGCCTGCAGAGCTCTGGCTTCTGTATTGAGATGGGGTGTTATTAGAGCTAATAGTAGTGTCTATGATATGAGCACTCATCAGTGTGAAAATTGGATTTCAGGGATTTTGTGGGCAAGATTGGAGGCTTGAATAGAAAATATGCAAGATGTTGCTGCAAAAAGTGAATTACAGGGGGCATCTCTAAGATGCCCTCCATATGCATTTTACAATAAATCCAACACTGGCACCAGTGTGGGTTTATTGAGCTGAGAAGTTTGATACCAAATGTTCCAGCATTCAGTGAAGCCATCATGGAGCTCTGGAGTTCATAATGACCAAATCCCAGCCCAAGTACTCAATATGGCTACACTAACCTTACACTGTGTAAGAATGGACTTAGACACTGTAGGGGCATATTGCTCATGCATTAATGCCCTCCCCTGTGGTGTAGTGCTATACGGGCTACTAAAGGTGTGATTTACCTATGCCACAGGCAGTGGTTTGTGGACATGGCACCCGGGGAGGAATGCCATGTCGAGTTCACCTTTTTCTCTCCACCAAGCCACACAATCTGCAGTGACATTGTGCGTGTGCTTGGTGAGGGTTCCCGTAGGGTTCCATAATATCTACTGCAGCCCTGAGGGACCCTCTCTCGCCACAGGGCCCTTGGTGCCACTGGTACCTTTTACAATGGACTCATCTGTGTGCCAGAGGTGTACCAATTGTGGAAACAATGGTACAGTTTTAGGGAAGGAACATAGATGCAGGGGCCTGGTTAGCAGGATCCCAGTACACACTCAGTCAAGATAGCATTACATATCAGGCAAAACGGTGTGGCATACTGCAATAACACAAGCCCCTCCACCCCCAGCCAAATCTGAAATGCCTCTAGTCTGTCTTTTTAATATCTTCACCCATTCTTTTTATTTTGGGGGCAGAGGCATCCACCTCTGCTAATTCTATCTTATCCAGGGCTACCCACAGCTTGAGTAACCCCACCATGACCAACAGGATCAAGGGTCCTATCTTGCTATTTGGTATGGGGTCAGACGACCATGCCAAGGACAGTGCAGCCATAAAGACTAACACCCAGCAGAGGCCACTGGCAGCTGTCAGTGCCCAGAACCACACTTTTAGCTCTTCACCAAACAGGGGAACGGCTAAGTTACAGACTTCTTTGGGTTCAGGGTGTCTGTCTGCTGTGTTAGAGTGGAGGGTTGCTACATCTTGTAGTAAACACACTCTTTCCACTCTCTCTTTTGTTAGCTGAGGAGCCACCAACTCAGGCTTAACAGTTGTCTGACTGGCCAGGAGGTCTTGTAGGTCAAGTTGGGGTTCACCTGTGCCATCTGTGGAGTTCTTCCCTGATGGAGCAGAATCTCCTTGGCATTCTGGAGCCTTAGTTAATGGTTGCCCACCTTTTCTACTCTTTTGTTTCTTCTTTCTCTTCTGAGGCCTATATGCAAAACCTGCAGGGGCAGCACCCCCAGAATTCATGGACGAGGATTGGCACTGGATCATCTCCTATTTTAGGCTCCGACCATCCTCTGGGGGTCATTTCCAAAAAGACAATCTAGGAGAGGTCTGAACTATCATCTTCTCCAGCTAAGGGACTTAGTTATCTCTACGGACACCATGGCTACAGGTCTATCAGTGACCTCCCCTGGGCTAATCCTTACCTAGCAGTCTCACATTGGATGCACTGGTTAGAGAGCACCAGCCTGTCATGCACAATTTTGTGACTGGCAAAAGTATCTTTCAGGGCAGTGCATGGGACTCCATTCACCAGTTGGTGGTGGAGGTCTCTACTCTCCCCTGGAATCTCCAACCCACCGGTAGCGCCCACTTTCTAGTTAAAGGGTATGAGAACCTCCTTATTTGAGGAGTCATCCCCTATGGTTACAATGGCTACCCCTGGAGTTTTGATAGTGGGTTTGTTGTTAGGACAAGAAGTGTCCTTGGTGTGGTACCCTGTCTGTCTACAATTGTGGCACCATGCCTTTGTGGCATCCCATTTTTAACCTTGGCACCCACTTTTGTTATGTAAGGTGTCTTGGGGCCTACCTTCCTGGGCATGTTTTTGGGGGCCTACATAGGACTCTTTTTCTTTATTCTTGGGAGTGTCACTCACTTTCTCCTGGGGAGGTTTTGTAACCCTTCCTTTTGCTCTCCCCTAGTGGAAGTCTTGGTCACCCTAGTCTTGACCCAGTGGTCTGTCTTTTTCCCAAAGCTTGGGGAGAAATTGGACCTAGGTCTACCATGTATTGATGCAACCTTTCATTAGTGCAATTACTTAAGATATGTTCTTACATAAATACATTTTAAAGCCCATCGTAGTCATGCACTTCATTTCCAGTTAACCAACCATCTTGTGTTTTCACTGTGTAGTCCATAAAGTCAACCCAGGACTGGCTCAAGGTTTTGTGAGCCCCCCTGAACCTAATTTTCTAGTTCTCAGTGGTGAACCCAAAGCCCTCAATCAGGGTAGTCTTCATGAGGTCATAGGATTCAGCATGTGCTCCAGTGAGTGTGAGGAGTCTATCCCTGCACTTACCAGTGGACAGTTCCCAAAGGAGTGTGGCCCAGTCAGACATTTTCACTTCTCTCATTCCACAAGCCCTCTCAAAGGCAGTGAACTTCTTGGTGATATCATCACCATCCTCATACTTGGGGACAATCCCTTTGGGGATTTTAGGGGGGGCATCAGAGTGATCTTTATCTCTGGTTTTTATGTTGCTGCCACCATTAATGAGTGCTATGCCCCTTTTTGCTCTCTCCCTAGCTAGGAGTCTAGTCTCTAAAGCTATTCTTTTGGCCATCCTTGCTAAAAGGATGTCCTCTTCATTGAGGCTGCCCTCAATGTCCTCAGAATAACCTGACCTACCAGTGTGAGATATAGGTCCTGTGAGTACTATCTTTAGAGTCAGGGACACAGGGACCCTGTCCGCCCTAGTTAGGTTAGGAAGGAGGAAGTCATCCTCCTGATCCCTAACTTCTTCCCCATCTGGGGGGAGGTCATCCTCCTCAGCAGGGTGTTCCTTTGAGCACTTTGCCAAGAACTCCTAGAGTTGGATCTTGGTAGGAGTTGAACCAGGTTTGATTTTTTTTAAGACTGCAGAGATTCCTTAGCTCTCTCATCTCGAGATGGAGGTAAGGGGTCAGGTTGCGCTCTACAACCCTGTCCTCTGAGTCACTCATTATTTTACTAAAGTTGGGGATTTCTTTTAGGAACTAAAACTACTTCTATTTACTTTTGGAAAATTGTTAATTCAAAAATCAATTGAATCCAAAGGCAATTTTGGAATTTAGTTGTTTGAACAGATGTTGGCTGAGTAGTCCAGCAAATGCAAAGTTGTAGACCACACCGCTGATCCACCATTGTAAGAAGCTGGCTCTGTATCCACTATACCAAAGTAAGCTACAGTGTGCACAGAGTCCAGTGGATCCCCAGAGACTTTACAGAGGATATGTTAGATGATACTAATGCTCTCTTTTGTAGGAGTGTGGTCGAGTAGTTAGACTTATCAGAGGGTAATGTTAAGCATTTGTTGTGCACACACAGTCAAGAAATGAGGCACACACTTAATAACTGACTTCAGTCCAATGTTTATGTATCAGAAAATATACTTTGTTACTTTATTTCCAGAACCAAAGGGATCTTGGTTGCAGGTAAGTACAGTTTCAAGAAGGTATCACTTTCAAGTATCAAATGCAGTTTCTTTGGAAATCACAGATGAAATAGTTTTCAGGTAAGTAATACTTAACAATATAAAAGGTGTATACAGCAAATGCTTACTACTACCCTCTGATAAGCCTTACTGCTCAACCACACTGCCATAAAAGAGAGCATTCATATTATCTACTTTAGCCTCTGTAAAGCCTCTGGGGATCAACTGGACTCTGTGCACACTATACCTTACTTTGGTATAGTATATACTGAGTACGTTTCCTACATATACTGCTTTCAATATTGAGTGTATTATGGGCTGATTTTTATGGGAATCTCCTACTACCGGACACATTATCTGCTTTGCATCCAATATGCTAACAAATGAAGGTGCTTGTATGGGATTCTTCTACTATTGGACAAATGATCTGCTTTGCAACCAATATGTTTACTGTTCACATACTCTGTGCTTATTTTTTCTCATTTAGATGTACTCATTGTGGATATGGTATTTTGACCTACAAATGATGTTGAAAATATTAACCTTTGCACTGTGTGAGTCCATTAATAGACAATGTATGTGAAATATTACTGTCTACTGAATTTAGAGGTAACTTTATCATGTACGTTTATCATGGAACTTGGTACTTAGCTTGTATAAATCCACATCCTGCATGGGAATGAGGGCTCAAACCTTCCTCTTCATCTCGTTCTTTCACCTTTCTTCTAAACATATATTCTGACTGGATACACTGTGGCACAAATATCATCTAACACCCCCCTTTTCTAAAGCTATTTTGAAGGCACTAAAAATATGTCAGCACTGCCCACTATATACTCATATTTTTATCCTTCATGATGGAGCAACATTTGGATATCATCTTTTTACTACAAAAGGATTTATCACTAATGTTACATTGTAGATATAGCCCATTGTAGATCATACATCACCACACTTTGGAGAAACACTGAGGTGCTTTCCATTGACTTCCTTTTTCATTTTTCACATGAGGTGATGGACACACTTACCCTCTTAGAACAATAACTCATTACACTGTATGTCATTTATTTATGCAGTGTTGAGAAAGCCACAGGCTTTCAGCTGTGATTGGGACAAAACACGTTTTGGCTGTGTTTTAGAAAATCCTTTGCACCAAACAATGATGGGATGAATTGATTTATGTGAAATTGCTTTTTTACTGAAGAATAAACTGGAGAACAAATAAAACCATTACTGAAAAAAACAGGGACATTTATTTTGGCTCTTAAAATTGCTGCGTGGACTCAGTTATTTCTTTACAAACCTTTGAATTTGATGCATAAGAGGTCGATACTTCAATTAGTGACTCACCTCTTAAACAAATAAGGGTATTATGCAACAGAAGGGCGGTGTTGGATGTTGGAGCAAACACTCTCTGTGTGTTTGAAGTGGAGACTGGCAGGTTCCATGCTGAATCAGTTGTGGTTAAAATGCAAGAGAGATGTGTTATGTGAGACTTCAGATGTTGTTAAAGACCATGAGTGGAAGGTGTATGAGTTTGTTTTTGTAAAGAAACCAAGGTGGATGGCCAAAGAGAGATCCAGTTTTATAGGACCTAATTGTATCATCAAGGTGACGAAGAATGAAGTGGTTCTCAGTGATGATGAAGTGTGGAGTATGTCTCGGGTGGCTAAGTATAACACCGACAGAGAGAGTTTTAATGGCTCACTTGAGAATTCATCTGGTGCATTGTCATCAAGTACCACAACTGAATCCAATGGCTCTCTAGTTACTGTCAATGGGGATAATGTCATTAATGCTCAAAGAGGTTCTTGGACCAGATAGGAACCTTTGCATTTGAGGGATTATGAACAGTATAAGTTGATGTATTTTACAACTGTTTTATCCTTATATAGAAATGAAATTTTAGTACACCAAATGTGATAGCAATGTTCACTTTATTTGATATATACAAGAGCCCACTAGTGCAAGCACAATCCACATGATCTTGCTCATATATATATATATATATATATATATATATATATATATATATATATATATAATAATATAACAAAACAAAATGTGTTAGTTTCTTTGGAAATTTGATCACTCTATTTGAACTACATTGTAAGCGTTTTCAACAGGATTTAATGTAGACTCACAGGGGTACATAAAGTTTCGACACCATCTCGTACCACCTCTTCATCATCATACTCATTAATAAGGGGTTGAAAAAACGTGGTTGCTCTTGAAAAACTTTAATCAGCCTGATTTTGTTCAGCCTGGCTTTGTTCTGAGAATGCACTGCCCTCCTCACTACAAATTGATTTTATACTGAATGCGCAGTCATCAAAAGCAATTTCGTCATCATCTACACGACAATTCCTTTGTTCTTGCTAAAACCTCTCCTGACCTGGTTTGATAAAAACAATAGAGCTCTTGTTCCACCAGCCTTTCTTATGCAATAACACAGCACTGTCAGTTACTTGAACCACATGCAGAGGATACATGAATTTGGATTCACCCTTATGAGCAAGGACAGGGTTTGACATAAGCACCCAGTCTCCTTTTTTAACAGTTTTGAATTTGGTCCTATCTATTTTGTCAAAATAGGTTTTACAATTAATCTGCTAAGAATGAAAATTACTCCAAGCCTCATCCAGTATGTTCCCCAATTCAGTTTTTAACATGTTAGATTCACAAAGTCCTGGAGTTATCGAAGTACGAGCCTTCGTCTCCCTCATCAAATAGTACGGAAAAAAACAGTAGCAGAATGTGGAGTATTGTGATAACTCCAGAGTTTGTCCTTCAAAAATTCTTCAACCATTTTATCATTGGATAAGGCAGATTGAAAACCTTCTTTCAAGAATGTATTAGCCCTCTCAACTTGACCATTGACTCTAGGATAATAGAGCAGTGTTCTTTCAGAAACTATGCCACATAAGTGCAAAAACTTGTGAAATTTTAGCAGAAACAAATTGCACACCAGTATGTGACATCAATGCTTTGGGGAATCCTTCAATGTGAAAAATACCTTCAAAGGAGTTTACCACTTCTTCTGTGGTGGGATCACAGACGAATGGATGATATATCTGTTGGAAATTGGGTTTCTGATTGACAGAGGTAAGCACTTTGATCAAGCAGGAACCACAAACCTAGTCAGGGTAAGTCACAAACACACACTAAATTAATAAGGGTGCACCCTCTGGTAGCTTGGCAGAGAGCAGTCAGGCTTAACTTAAGTGGCAATGTGTAAAGTATTTGTGCACCACTTCAAGCACTAAAACAGTGAAAACACCACACAAAAAGATACCACACCTGGTTAGAAAGCTAAAGCTTAGTTAGTTTAAAAAGTGAAGCAAGACTAAAATGACAAAAATCCAATAAGTAGAACTTGAGATATGAATTTTTAAATAATAAACTGTAGAAAAGTGCTTATAAGCTAGAAGCGTCAATCTGGGATAGCTAGTGATGCCGGATCAGGTCAAAGTCAAGAATTCAGGCCCACTGCAATGGAGCAGGGGCTGGATACAGGGACTCACTTAGGCCTGTTGAACAACAGTACCTTGATCCTGATTGTGTTGATGTCAAGAAAGATGCAAGGTGTAGTCAAGGCAATGTGTTGGTTCCGATCCGTCAACAGAAGGAGATCTGTTGGTTTTCTCCATGCAAAGTGAGTAATGCGTTGTTCCCAAGGGCGATGTGTTGGTACTGAAAGTGATGCATGGGTACTGCTTCTGTAGAAAAGAATGCATTGATTCTGAAGAAGATGTGCTAGTTCCAAAAATGATTCTCTGGGCCTGCGCTGCGTGAAGACAAGGATGCGCTGGTTCCAGTTCACACACAGATGAATATGCGGTGGATCCAATCCCCACAATGGTGAAGATGTGGTGGTTCTGATGAGGATATATGAACACACGCCTTCAGCGGCACAGGGACGGCTGGGTGCAAGGTGCAAACACAGTGTTGGGCGCACCATGCTTTTCAATGAGGGAACCCTGAGGGTCATAAAGATGCTGAAGGCATTGTCCAGGGAGTCGACTGAAGAAAACCAACTGCTGAACAGGTAAGTAGAGAGCCCACTGTATGTTGCTGGACCATCGGTTGGGTTCCACAAGCCCACTGGGCTGTGGGTGCAGGGGTAACTTCAAGCATCGGGAAATCTGCACCAGAGCCGGTCATAGTCAGAGGGTCCTCTGGATTGAGGCTTCAGGCATCATCGTGTTGGTCAGGAGGGGTTAACCCAGGGTGAACTTGAGGTCAGAATCACCTGTGGATCTTCTCTGGACTGGAGGGCCACCTGGACACAGACAATGGGAAACGGGTGCAGAGTGAACTGGACTCGTGGATCCAGGGTGGTTCTGGAGTCCTTCTTAGAGGTTTCTTTGTGGACAGGGCCGCTGTCTTTGGGAGATCTTGGTCCTCGGTAAGGCAGGCAATCCTCTGGGGGCTTGAAGAGGTCACTGGTTCTGCGGGACAAGTCGTCGTCTTGTAGCAGGATTCTTCAAGCTGCAGATAGGCCAGTATGGCAGGGGCCAAGTCAGTTGGCACCTGGAGTCTTCTCTGCTGGTACGGCTCTTCTGTCTTTCTTCTTGTTTTCAGGTTGCCAGGAATCTGAAGTACAAGGTTCAGGGGTGCCCCTAAATACTAAATATAATGGCGTTACAGGGGTCAGAGGGCAGTAGCCAATGGCTACTGTCCCTTAGGTTGGCTACACCCTTCCTGTGCCCACTCTCTTTGGGAACCTAACCCTATTCGCTAATACTCTCCAAGCAAGATGTAAGATTCTGCCAGGAGTGGTTTACCTCAGCTTTGGGCACCCAAAGGTGATCCTAGCTGGGGTGGGCACTCCTCCTCGTGTTTATTCATTTTCCAGTCGGTCCTGCCACCAAAAGTGGGGCTTGGTCCTGGGGGGCTGAGGTGGTCATCTCCACTAGCTGGAGTGCCCTGGGGCAGTGGTAACCCGAGGCAGGAGTCTTTGAGGCTCACCGCCAAGTGCTGCAGTTCCTGCAGAGGGAGGTGTGAAGCACCTCCACCTAGAGTAGGCTTTGTTCCTGACCCCAGAGAGCACAAAGGCTCTCACCCCATGGGGTCATAAAATGTCTGTTAGTGGCAGGTTGGCACAGACCTGTCAGCCTTACACTAGAGGGTTGGGTGAACTACAGGGGGCATTTCTAAGATGCTCTCTGTGTGCAATTTTCAATAAATCCAACACTGGCATTAGTATGGTTTATTAAGCTGAGAAGTTTGATACCAAATTTCCTAGTCTTCTGTGAGGCCATCACAGAGCTGTGGAGTTGGTAATGGCCATGCACTCAATATGGCCATACTGCACTTACAATGTCTAAGAATGGACTTATACACTGTAGAGGCATATTGCTCATTCAGCTATGCCTTCACCTGTGGTATAGTGCACTCTTCTTTAGGGGTGTAAGGCCTGCTAGATGGGTGACTTACCTATGTCACAGGCAGTGGTTTGTTGGCATGGCACCCAGAGAGGGCTGCCATGTTGACTTTACCTTTTACTCCCCACCAACACACACAATCTGCAATGGCAGTGTGTATGTGTTTGGTGAGGAGTCCCTTGGGGTGGCATAATACATGCTGCAGTCCTTAGAGACCCTTCCTGGCCACACGGCCCTTGGTACCATTGGTACCTCTTACAATGACATAGCTATGTGCCAGGGGTGTGCAAATTGTGGAATCAATGGTACAGTTTAGGGAAAGAACACAGGTGCAAGGACCTCATTAGCAGGATACCAGCACACACTCAGTCAAGTTAGCATCAGATATCAGGCAAAAAGTGGTGATGGGGGGGTAACCATGCCAAAAGGAGCACTTTACTACAGTGTAGTTTCCACTACTTTAAAATGTACTTAATATAGGATGGTGACCTGTTTTTCCAGGGCAGAGGTATACCGAGCCCAGACTGGGTCATAAATTAAACGAAGAACAGGCTCAGTACTCATAAATGACTAGAGCGGGGGTCCCCTAAGGCTTTGCGAAGGGGCGAGGAAAGGCCATAGTATAATTACAGACACTGCGAGTAAGAATCAGTCAATTAGTGAATGACTGATAGCGAGTGGAAAGTTTTCACTGAGTTTTAACCACATGATACCATGACATTTTTTATGAGGCTAAAGTAAGCAATTACCAAAATCGGACTGTTATTAGTCTCAGGAAGGGCTGATAACGGAGTCTGCAGAGCGGCTTTTCTGCTAAGGGGAAGGAGCGTCGCCCCACTGGATTGTGGGGAAAGGAAAAATAAAATGATAATAATGGCACATTATTATAATTTTATTTTTCCTGGAAGAAGGGGCTAGGCTGGGCTGGAGGGAGGGGCCGGAGGAGGGATATGGGCCAGCCAAACAGACATGCGCACTTTGCTTGTTCTCTACCCGGCTGTATTGGACAGCCGAGTGTAGAACATGCCCAGGATCCCACTCCCAGTCTGAGCTGAGAAGCAGGCCGCTCAGACCAATAATCACACTGCTGTTGCTGGTAACAGCAGCATTGTGATTGGTTGGGTACCTGGGATCAGGGAGAGGATGAGGATGGGGGGAGACATATGCATCTCCCCCACAGATAAGCTTTTATTTTATTTTTTTCAATTTTCTTCCCATCCCCCCTTCACCCTCCTGCTCTGTTGCCTCACCCCGCCCCACCACCCGCATTGATTGGCAACCACCGCTTGGAGTCTTCCGATTATTAGTACTCCTTTTAAAGTGGGAAATAATCCCCTATTCAAATAGGCACTGATCTAGGTAGATCCGATCATCCGTACCAAAAAACTAAGGACAAGCGCCATTCCCAGGTAAACATAGGGATTTCTCACCAGTAATTCCAAAGAGTGAAAGATCAGGCTCCTCCCTAATCTGGGGATAAGCCCCAAGGTCTCACAGCGCATCAGATAACCAAAGTGGATCTGGTGTTCTGTTTGTGTGCCATGTTTTAAAGAGTAACACCCTTTTCTATTGCAGTGAATCATGTATGATGGCTTGACTGAGTGCCACAGAGAGGCCACCGTCATGGAGTGGCTGGTGGGAGGAAAAGGTTTTACTCATTATGTACTATCATAGTGAGAAAGATGTTTATGTTGGGGACTATATAGTACATTAACCTGTGATATCAACAACGGTATCACATCTATTTAGAGAGGTAGCTGAGTCCATTATTAAGGAGGTGGAAAAGGATCACCTAATGGATGACAGATCATCTATGTAACAGCAGTATTGTCCGAATAGCCAAATCCTAGGCTCATCAGTGACCACCATCTTCAAATGTGTGTATGATTATGAAAATGATACAGAAACATTTTGCTGTTTGACAAAAGTCCCTTCTTGAGCAACGGATATATATCTTATTAGTAAGAGCTTATACAGGACAAAAATTAAATGAAGAATAACTAAGGTTCCAATTTAGGAATATTATTTTTAGGTGCCATAGAGATGCCAGAGTTATGTAGCCATCTTTAGAAATATGTACAGTTATTGAGAAATACAACTGTAACGTCTAGCGTAATTTTTAAAGAAAAGAATCCCAAAGATTTTCCCACTTGGACTGGTAAAATATCATACTATATGACGTTAACAAGGAGGCTCAGGTGGGACACTTGGTATTGGGAGAAGAGTGGATGTTGATAAACTGAAATTCCATTAGGGAGTATCTACCATCTATGTCTGTGCATGGTGATAATTGATAAAAACTCAATTGAAGAGGGCCACACTTTGAGATGGAAGGTCTACTGACTTAGGATGGTTGTGTTATATGGTAGATCATGAATAGATAGCTCCTTGTTAATGGGGAAAAGGCATAAGGGAAAATAAACTCTATCTTGGGCATTATTAAACAATCGTACATTTTCAATAGGATGAGAAATGGGTGGAAATGTATCGATTAAAGACAAGCTTGGAGGGCTAAATGATTTCATCTTCTCACGAGGAGGCTAGTATTGATCAAAGCCAGTAAGGCACTTTCCTGTTGAGGTAGTTTAAGTGGAAACCTGGAACTTAAAGTACATCAACAGGAAAGTGCCTTAATCATCTGAATTGATTCAGTACATTGTGGACTAAACAAAGACGCTCAATGGAACTACTGGCTTTGATCAATACTAGCCTCCTTGTGAGAAGATAAAATTATTTACCCCTCCAAGTACTGTCTTTAGCCCGTGGTCATTGAACTCACACAGAATGCTGCAACTCACTTTGAAGCACAGTCAACCAGGACTAGGACATACTTCCCACTGGGTGACAGTAGTTCAAAAGGAACAATTATATCAAGCTCCAACTTGCTCAATGGTTTAACCGGAACTTCAACTGGGGATGTCCTTATAGATTTGGATGTATCATTACTAGCACACTGAATAAATATTTTACCACACACTCAGCTTGTCTGCCTAATCCAGGCCACAAATAATGCTTCCTTTCCTTGGCCTTAGTTAGTTCCTTCCTAAATGTCCTTCATGGGTGTAATCAATAATTTTTTCCCTTAGTTCAACCAACAGGAGAAATTGCCCGATGTCCACGGTACAGTTCACCATTAAAAGTGAGCAATTCATCTCTTCCTTACCAAAACATCCTTGCCTCATCCCTAACACTTGTTAGATTAGGCCAACCCGCTATCACATAATCCATAGCAGCATTCCTCACTTAATCTTTGCCAAACTTTGACTCTCACTCCATCTTGTTCAGAGCTGCTTCGTTGACCCACATCGCTGCAATGTCAGTCTCCATCAGTACTGACGTATCTACTAGTAACCTGTATAGAAAATCTGCAGGAATGTTCCTGATGCCAGGAAGGTACTTTACATGATAATTAAATCCAATCAGTCTTTCACACCACCCAGAGGGGTAATGTCAATGTGCCTGCAAGCCAGTAGCTGAAATAACGGTCTATGATCCATTCTCAAAACAAATGCAGTGTTCACAAGAAAACTTTAAAATAATGCAAAACCCATATGGAAACCAGGGCTTCCTCTTCAATAACAGAAAACACTTTAATTCCCTTAAGCAAGTGAGAGAGCGTAGTTTATATAATCTATATTAACATGAAATGTTTATGAATTAAGGTGTGATGCTGTCACATAGAAACTATAATAATAGTGATTATGCTTAGACGTGCGCTTGAATTGTGACCACGATGAGTGGCCATCAATGTATACATAGACTAATAATAATGACCAAAGTGATTATATTATGTTTAAATAAGCTTACACTAACATTTGCGTTATTAAATCTGTACTGAAAACCTCATAGGCCTTAATTTAGCATGAGCCGGAGCTTAGCTGCCTGGCTCTCATATTAAATGCATTTTTCTATTTTCCAGTGTGCTGACTCACAAGGGGCCATTACCCTGTTTATTCTTTTTCTTCGACTTGGAAGATGAATGTAACCATGTTAGATCTGTTTCTCACCCCTTCTTCTCATTTGCAAAATAAATGTTAAAAATTAATTGAAACAATGTAGATTAATGTAATGTACAAGGTCATTCAAACCGGTGAAGACAATGGAACTGCTGACCAAAAGATGTGTAAAGAATTACAGTAGGATGAAATCACACCGGACGTGCCAATAACATTTTGGGGGAATGTACAATGGAAAAGGGATGAAAACCCATGTCACGGGGAGTCATTTAGGTGGGTTAGGGAATGCTATTGATTTTATCCAGAAACTCTGTCACTCAGTTTGGTGACTTGGTGGGTTACTTAAAACCATTTTCGCCCTTAGATTGTCCATTTTTACACTTTACCTCCTTATGAGGAAAGTGCCATTTTGCCCCAGAGCTGAGCTTTGACTGATGGCGAATTGACTGATGTCCTGAGGACGAAGACTGAACCTGTGCGCTGACCTAAACCTTGGAGGGTAATTATGACAATGCAATTGTAATTTGTCTGTTTGCTTTTCCTTTCTAGGTACCAACTGCTTGCTTTTGACAGAGACCTAAGCTAGATGTTTTCCAAATTGGTGTTCTAAATTGCTTTGCATGAAGCCCAACATGCGAATGCTAATCAGTGGTTAGGACAGGTGTTCATCAAACTGACGCAACTAGACAAACGATCGAGACTATGCTTTGTTGAACTGACGCATTATTGACACTCTGCTGAATTTGACCTATGTTCACGCCGTGTTATGTTCTGATGTTTGTGATTCTCGCTTTGATGAAAGCTTACCAAAGTTGCCATATTGTGACTATGTTATTATGTTTCTTGGTGTTGAGATTAACGCATTTGCTATTAGACTGTAATTAATAGGGAATAAACTCATAAAATTCTACTAAACAAGGTGTGGTTATTCATGGCTGAAAGGTCATGGTAGCGTCTTTGAATTGATTAATGACTTTGACTAAAGTGAAATGCATTGTTGTGATAAATATTGATGATATTATTGATGTATTGACTGATATATTGATTAGCTATCTCGTCCTAAGGTGTCTCTCAACTGGGTCAAAAGATTCATTGGCCTAAAACGAGTCCTGATGTGTGATAAATTATCATAAAGGGACGCGTTAACACAAGCGAGAAGCAAAAGCCACAATTTTCTCCTCTCCATCAGCCATTTGAGACAAAATTGCCCCAAGCCCTTTTAAACTGGCATCAGTAGTCACAATAGTTTTTTTCAGAAACATCAAAGTGTCTAAGTGTTGGCATCTTAACAATTTCCTTTTTTATGCTCTTAAAAGCCTCCTCACAATCCAGGTCCCACCTAAAGCTGGAACCCTTCTTCAACAAGAATCTCAGAGGTTGTAATTCACTCACAAAATTAGGAGCAAATTTGCAGTAGTACTCCACCAATCCAAGGAATGATCTGACCTGATCATTGTCACATGGTGATGGTGCAAAACTAATAGGATTGGCCAAAATGAATTTGAGACTAATATCATCTGCTGATATTGTGTGAGCATACTGTGCTCGCACCAAATTTACACTTCCCTTTTTCAGAAGTGAGACCTTTATCTTTTAACCAAGTCAAAGCTTTCCTAAGTGTGATACCATGACTTATCTTTTCCATAAACTAAGACATTGTCCTGGAAAAACATCACAGTCTGAAATCCCTTAAGCACATCCTTCATACACCTCTGGAAGCAGGCAACCACAGAAGCCAAACCTAATGGTATCTTTACAAACATGAATGCTCCCAGGGGTGTGACAAAGGAAGTAAGGGCTCCTGAATCTTCATGGAGAAGCACCTGATGATAGGCAGTTGAAGGATCCATCACATTAAAAAAAATGCATGTATCCTTAGGCAACGTCAAAGCTTCAGTGATATTCGGCAATGGTTGACGATCAACCCAAATACACTGATTTGGATCTCTTAAATACACACACATCCGTATCTTCGCACCATTATCAGTTGGAGCCAAAACCACAGGGGCCAACCACTCTGAGGCCTCTATCTCCTCAATCACCCACAACTGTATCAATCTTTCCAGCTCGTCCTGTAAGGGCTTCAACATTAAATTGGCTACTCTCCTCAACATTTTCGGCACCAGTTTAGCATTATCCTTTAAGATGATATTATGCTTAAAATCAATAAACCAAGATCGTTCTTGAACATTTCTTTGAAGTCATTAACCAGTTCCCTATTCTCCCCTACATTGGCAACCAAAAGAACTTGTGGACACAGTTATCAAAATTTCACGCAGCGTAGCATAGCAAGCCACCTTGCTGTGATGTCAAATATGAAGGGCAGAAATGCGCCATTGCAAGCATAATACAGTGCATGCCTGTCCTTTTCTTGGGCTGGTGCACAATGTGCTACCTTGCGCCATGGTGCAAGGGTGCATGTATTGCACTCAGGACTGTTTGGTGCAGGAAGGGGCAAAAACAATTCTCAGAGGCATTTCTCTATTTCTATGTGTGCGGCAGAATGCAGAACATGTAGAAAGAGGAAGAAAGGAGGAGAAATGAAGATACTATGCCTCACTTGGGGAGGCGAAAGATTTTGATGCATTCCTAGGTCTACCAGTAATGATAAGTCTGGGAATGCGCCACAATCCATGGGTGGATGTGTGTGAATACCCACACTCTACCCATGAAAAGCCACCCTGGGGCAGAGTAACACAACACAGTGATTTGCGTTACTCCAGATTTATCAAGCCACTTTGGGCCACACAAAGTGGTATTGTGTGGATTGATAATCTGACTTAGGTTTTAGTCCCCTTGGTGTGGTGCAAGGGTGGTACAAAACAATTGATAAATATGCCCCTTGATCTGGAGAGCTGAGATTTAGAGTAATTCCGAAGTCCCTTTGATGACGCCACCCTAGGAGCTTATCTCCATCCTGAGTTACATCAATTTTGCCGCAGTCTGTCTTCCCTTGAAGTTTACGTTCATAGCATTGTAACCAAGTCAATCAATTTTCATGCCCTTGTACCCTTCAGGATTTATATCTGGTGGCATTAAAGTTATGTTATCATCACCATAGACCCTTTCCCAGATTTTGTCACCTACAAGACTAAAAAGAGAACCAGAAAAAGCTAAAATGATCAAGTTCTTCCTACCAATTTCAATCTCACGCTCTAGCATTTTGATTCACCCCACATCCACTTTCCTATTCTCATGTCCTAAACTAGACATTGAGGATAGTACTTGTAAAATGGCTTTTTGACTCATTTCGAGAGCCTCCATGATCTCATGGGACATACTAATAGTCAAACAGGCAAAACAAGAATCAGGAGTTTGGCCAAGAGCAAGTTGGAAGGCTCAAAACACAGTGCCAATCCATGTTAAGACACTAAGGGCCTGATTTAGATATTGGCGGAGGGGATATTCCGTCACAACGGTGAAGGATATCCCGTCCACCAAAATCTAAATCCCATAGGACATAATGGGATTTAGATTTTGGTGGACGGGATATCCATCACTGTTATGACGGAGTAATCCCTCTGCCAATTTCTAAATCAGGCCCTTAATCTCTTTATTAATCGAAACATTGTAGGTCACACCTAGAGCTCACTCTTCCTTAAATGAAACTTATGTTTGCAGGCTAGTGGTTGCTTCTGGTCACTTAGTTGCACAGACATATAATTTCAGTAGAGAATGTGTTTCTTATAAATGACAGTACCACCAGCTGTAGTCATATATTTATGAAAACAATATCTAAAATACTACACTGGGGGCCTCATTTACGAGGCCATAGCAGCACACTGTGTTGCTGGAGCATCACTTTTTTTTTTACGCTCCGGTAGTGCAGTGTGCCAGCCCATATTTAGAAGCCACACAAACCATCTAGCATGGCTTTTTATGCCATTGTAAATATTGACCCCTTTCATGAAATAACACTGCATGAAAGGGGTGTTCCATGGGTTTTGCTTGGGGTATTCCCATGTAACACCCATGGAACCGAAGAAATCTGACGCATTCCCAGATTTACAAGTCTGGGAATTCATCAGATTCCTAGGCCACCTCAGGGGATTATAGTTTTTAGTGGCTGTTTTTCCTTTTTCTATGTGTGCTGCATTCTGGTGTCCCTTCCTGCACAAAAACAATCATCCCCACAACCCAGGCACCCTTGCACCATGTTGCAACTGTTCCTGCGTTGGCGCATAGCAGCAAATTGTGCTCCAGAGTATGTGGGGAGGACAGAAATGTGCCATATCATGTAGATATGGTGCATTTCTGCCCTTTCCCTGTGGAGTAGGGCCTTGTAAATGAAGCTCTGGATCTCTTGACTACTCCCTTCCCCTCTCCCTCTGCTGATGAATGGGTGTGGAACAGTTGGAGCATTTGCTTTTCAAGCAGTACTTGGATTTTACTCAAACCCTATAACTGTAGTGACTGGACATCGATGACCAGCACCCCCACTCCTATCTGTCTTCGTAGGAGTCCCCGGGTACCTGAAAGACTGTGGGGCTCATTACGAGTTTGGCGGTCCCAATGTGGGACTGCCAAGCCCGCGGGGAGGATGCCACCGCCATGGCTGTGGCACCCCCGCCCTATAACAAGGTTTCTGCCAGCCTGACCTGGCTGACCGGCGGAAACCTTGAAATAGAGCATTCTTGTCATTTAGACCAGTGGAAACAGTGCTATGAGATAGCACTCGGCTCCCTTGAAGGAGCTGAGTGCTATCTTGTAGCACAGCGGGAGCCGACCAGCACCCTCGGAGTGTGCACTGTCTGGGCAGGGAGGCATGGGCAGTGCAGAGCACCCTCCTGTATCCCCCAGCACCTGTTCTCTGTCAGCCTTTTCATGGTGGTAAAACCACCATGAAAAAGCTGGTGGAGAAAAGGTTGTAATCAGCAGGGGGTCTCTGAGTTCATTGCCTCTCTGGCTGATTGCAACCAGGACCGCTGTCACCTCGTCATCATTTAGGATCCTGGCCAAGGAAGCGGTCGGATGGTGGTCCTCGCCAAACTCGTAATGTGGATGTCGGAATACCACAGCCAAGGCAGTCCGACTGCCACCACAAGGCTGGCTGTCTTGTGACCGCCATCCTTGTGATGGGGCCCTGTATCATTATGGGAATAGCATAGCTATTTCTGATGTGGATTTCTCTTCATTGTATTGTTCTCTTCTGATGTTGGCAGGTGTATTATTGGGTCATAGCAGTTTAAAATCTGGGAAAATCACAAGTGACAAAGAATAGCAGTGTAATTCTGTCCTCCTGCCTGTTTGGATGCAGATGGGTGAATTGTTGCATCTTTAATAAACACTGTTAGATCATAAAGAACAAAGTATTGCAGCTTTTAGAAGTCACAAGGAATAAATACTCTACATATTCAGATGAATTTGGACATTCGCTGACCCCTCTGGAGGACCATCAAAGACTTTTTTTCTTTTAATTTTGACAAAACTAGTATACTTGGAAGTGCTAATAATTTCTGTTTCTCCTATTAGAAAGTAGGACTCAGGAATGTTTGGTCCCAGATTAACCAATATTTTGTGCCGTAAATGTGGCACTTTTTTGGCGCAGCCACAACACCCAATATATTTCAGGATTTACAAACCAACAAAGCCCTAAACGTGTGGCTTTATGTGAATTTGTTAAAAAAAAGTAAGTGCTACCTTTCATTACTTTGCATTTAGGAGGGATTACATGGGCAGAGCATGAGTGGAGCATGGATCTTCAGGGAGGTGCTTTATGGGTGGAGCACGCATACAAAGAGAAATAGGCCTCAAAGCATAGTTTTTAAGGAGAAAGGTGTCACTTCCTGCACAAAAACCGCCCTATCCATAATGCAGGCACCCTTGTATCATGGTGCAATGGTATCTGTATTGGTAGTAGCTAGCTATAAGTGTACCAGTGGAGGAAGAAACCTGAACAGCACCATATCTTTGTAAATTTGTGTCAAAGCCCAGCTCACCTGAGTTCTTGTTCAGTTCTGATGGAGGTTGAAGACAATCCGACCCCACCCTGAAACTGCTTGTTCCAGCACACTAGTTTTTAAAACAGTGCACTAAGAACAGAAGCTCAAGGGAAGGGGGGAAGTGGATAAAATAAAAAAAAGAGAGACAACACCGTTCTTGCGTTTCCACTGTTGAAGTGCTGCACAAATCTGCGGCCCTTTCTGACTTCTGTGGAAACTGTGCCTAATGAAACATAAACAAAGAACAGATAAGTGCAACCTATTCCTAAATGGGTTCCTGACTATCCCTTTATTTATTAGAAATTCTCTTCTAAAAGTACCTCTTGGATCCTGGTCTCTAGTTTCCAGGTTTGGAATGTGTTACTGCTCTGGGATGTGTTTTCTATTACTGTAAAACTTTTTTCCCATATTTCCAGAATCTTTTATAAAACAAATATTGTACTTTTACATCAAAATACAGCATGTAATTTGTGCAAGTCCTTGATTTACTGTTTGCCTTGCTGTTAATGGTTTCCACTGTTCGATTCTTAAAAGTTCCATGAGAAAAAACAATGTTTGCTTCACAAAGTTCTGCAAAATATTCTTGTAACAAAGAGTTTGAATCACAATGTTCGTGGAAGGTATTTCGTTTCAAATTGTCTATACACGAATCCAGAAATTGTTGTCAAAGTTCTTTCAGGTAATAAAAGGTTTTGCACTTACTTGTTGCTGGCAAGAGATACTGATCAGTCTAACCTTGTCTTCTTTCTCTTTTGCAGGTTACTCATAGGAGAGAGGCTGAAGCAAGGAGGAACCGGAAACCGGAAGAAGGAAGAGCCAGGAGCTGCGCCCATTGAAGTCAATGAAAGTCTGTAAAGAGCAGGAGTGCCAGCGCCGAGGGATCTGTTCTCAGGTAAGCGGGAGGTAGACGAGCACAAGCACTGGGTGAGGCTTGGGGGATGCCTTTTATAGACAGGGCTGGGTGTGGTTTGAAGGGCTGGGTGTGGTCCTCACATGCTGCACATGTTCTTGGAAGGTGTGCAGAGCTGGGTGTGGTTTGAAGAGCTGGGTGTGGTCCTCACATGCTGCACATGTTCTTGAAAGGTGTGCAGAGTTTCAGTTATTATGCAAATGAGTTGGATTAACACATGGCCTAGGGAGGAGTGTTTTAAAGAAGCCTTGGTAAAAGCAAGGCCCAATGTGTAAACAAAACAGCACATTAAACAACATACACAGAAGCCTGGGGGGGGCGGGAAGGTGAGATAACAAGAAAGCTTTCAATAGTAAGTTTAAAAGGGAGCTATTATAGAACCCACTAATGCAGTGAGAGGGGACATGCTCTTTGCTGTGTACAAACCCTAACAGTTGCCCCCCTCAAAGGCCCTCCTACAGGACGGGGTTTTCCTGGATTTTTTAAATAAAACCGTCTAATCAGCTGTGGGGCATGTACATATGATGCTGGTTCCCATGAATTCTCAGATTCATCATATCCTTTCCATTCTACTAAATAAAACAGACGTCCACTAATTCTTTTTGAGTCTTTTATGCTTTTCACTTCATATTCCAGATTTCCCTTAATTGGTATGGGTGGAGGTGGTGGTTCAGGTCGGGTTTTTGAGTTGTACGGCTTAAGCAAGGACACATGGAATGTAGTATGTACTGGATATTCTTTTGGTAAATCTAATTTTACTGTTACTGGGTTTACTATGGCAGTTATACTAAAGGGTCCAATGAAACGTGGTTGCAGCTTTCGGGATCCCTCTATGTTTAGGTTCTTTGTGGAGAGCCATACCTTGTCACCAATTTTATACATTGGGGCCTCAGACCTGTGTTTGTCTGCTTGTCTTTTCATGCTTTCCTTGTACTTTAATAAATGTTTCCTGGCTTTGTCTTGTATGTCACCTAACCTCGTTAGTCTATCCGTTACTGTAGGCAACAGGGAATCTTCTAACAAAATGGGTATAGCTCTTGGATGATACCCCTGCAAGAAATAGAATGGTGAGCAAAGTAGAGCTGAATGCTCAGTATTATTATAAACAAACTCTGCTACAGGGAGAGCTTCCAACCATTCACTAGAATAATCATCCAATAAACAACGTAGCGTTTGAAGTAAGGTTTGGTTCAGTCGTTCAGTCTGTCCATCTGTCTCTGGGTGGAAAGCAGTGGATAAGGCCACATCTATTTTCAGTTTTTTACATAATTTTTTCCAAAATCTGGAGTTGAACTGGCTCCCTCGGTCTGAAACCACTTTGCTTGGCAAACCATGTAAACGCACAATTTCCCTTATAAAAATATCGGCAAATTCTGCCGCCGTGGGTAATTTCCGTAATGGTACAAAATGTGCCATTTTAGATAAAAAATCCACTATAACCAACACTGTTGTGAAGGATTTTACAGGTGGTAAACCTACAATAAAGTCTACGCTCACAGTGTGCCAAGGTTGTTTGGGTGTTGGCATTGGTATTAACAAGCCGTCAGGAGCCTTATGAGAAGATTTATGTCTTGCACAAATTGGACAGGTAGTGACAAATTGCTTAATGTCCTTTCTTATAGTGTCCCACCAAAAGTGTTTTTGCACATTTTCCAGGGTTTTTACCCAACCAGGATGACCTGCCAAGGGTGAGGCGTGATGCCAAATTATCACCTGTGTTTGTAATTCAGAGGTGGGCACTAACAGCATGTTGTCGTGATACAATAAACCTTGTTGTATTGTGTTATGGGAATCCTTTAACCAATCCTGAGGTGCTATTTGCATGTGTGCATTATATAGATCTGTGATGAAATCCTTCTGTTGTACTGGTGCCAACAACTTTTGGGGAGGAATAATGGGTTCTCCTATTTTATCTTGTTTCATGTCTGAGGTATGTCCGTATCTAGATAACACATCAGATTGAATTTGTTGTGCACCTGGTCTATAGGTTATAACAAAGTCAAATGTGCTAAAAAAAATTAACCAGCGCATCTGACGTGGTGTTAGTGCTTTGGTCAGAAAAGATTGTAACTGGGTACTTGGCTCCCATTAAATGGTGCCTCCATTCTGAAAAGGCTACTTTGATAGCTAGTAGTTCCCTTTCAGCCACAGTGTAATTTTGTTCAGCTGGCAATAACTTTTTGGAATAGAAGGCTATAGGATGTAACTGGCCATCTACTGCATCTCGTTGAGAGAGAACTCCTCCTAAAGCTACTTGTGAAGCATCCGCTTCAACAAAAAAGGGCAAGTCAGGATCAGGATGTTTCAGAATTGGGGCTGAAGTGAACTTTTGTTTTAGGTGTTGAAAGGCGTGTGCCGCCTCATCAGTCCAAAGAAATTGTTGCCCTTTCCGCAACAAGGTAGTTATTGGGGCCGCAATGTCTGCAAAATGTGCAATAAACCTCCTATAAAAATTGGCGAAACCCAGAAATTTCTGAATATCTTTTACAGAGGATGGTTCTGGCCAATCAGCAATAGCACTGATTTTCTTTACATCCTTAGTTATTCCTTGAGGTGACAGGCAGTATCCTAAAAAGTCCACCTTGTTGACATTAAAAGTACACTTTTCTAACTTAGCAAAAAGATGATTTTCTTTTAACTTTGATAATACTGCACGAACATGTTGGGTATGTTCTTCTGAGTTCTTAGAGTAAATGAGGATGTCGTCTATGTATACTATGACACAAACGTCCAGGAATTCGTGTAGGACCTCATTTATAAAGAACTGAAAGGCCGCAGGGGCATTACATAACCCAAAGGGCATTACTGTGTACTCAAATAAACCAAACTTTGTCTTGAAAGCTGTCTTCCACTCATCCCCCTCTTTTACTCGGACCAGGTGGTAAGCTCCCCGCAGATCCAGTTTAGTGTATACAGTAGAATGTCTTAATTGATCCAACAACACAGGTATTAGAGGAAGAGGATATTTATTCTTTATTGTAGCCTTATTTAGTCCTCTATAATCGATACACGCGCGCAGGGATTTATCCGGCTTCGGGATAAAAAAGAGTGGAGATGACACCGGAGATGTGGAATGACGGATGAACCCAGACTGTAGTAGGTCATCCAGGTAGGTTCTTAAGTATTTGGTTTCTTCGTCAGTCAAAGCATGTACTCTGTTATTAGGTAAAGGGGCCCCTGGGATAAGATCTATACGGCAGTCATAAGACCGATGTGGGGGCAGCACACTAGCCTTTACTGGATCAAAGACGTCTTTAAAGTCAGAATATTCAGGAGGGAGACTTGGTTCATCTTGTGTAACACTAGCACAGTGTAATACTGTGCTCTGTTCTGTACCTGCTTCTTGATAGCAATTGGTTCTACAGAAAGAGGAATCCAAAGTAACAGTTCTATTCACCCAATCAATTTTTGGGTTATGAGTTGTTAACCAGGGTACCCCGCGAATCAAACCAAAATTAGGAGTATCTATCAGATCAAAGCTAATCACCTCTGTGTGCCCGTTCTGACAGACCATAACAAGTGGACTTGTTTGTTTTGTGATTAATCCAGAGGTCAATTCTGACCCATCCACTGCACATACTGCTTCTGGACAAGGCTTTAGGCACATAGGAAGTCCTAAGATTTCAGCTAACTTATTATCCACAAAATTTCCTGTCGCGCCTGAGTCCAGTAGGACAGGGAGAGAATGCCTCACTTGGGCAGTAACAATTAAAACGACCTGAATTATGAAATGTCTAGGTATGTGCGGTACCCTGAAGGCTACAGCATTAGAGGTTTGATTAAGATGTTTTCTCGAACAAGTAACCTCTCCCCTTGTCGAGCTTAATCGTTTCCCGATTCAGTTGAGGAGGTGGAGGAAACAGCACCCTTTCGTGGAGTTTTAGGCTTTACTGGACATTCTCTGGCAAAGTGACCTGCCCTGCCACAATATAAACATAATTGAAATTTTCTCCTTCTTTCTTTTTCCTCTGATGTGAGTGGACCTCTGAGTGTCCCTATTTGCATAGGCTCTGGTTCAGGGAGTTTATTATCTGTGTCTTTCTTCTCGTGTCTAATAAAAGTTAACCGTGATTCCAGTTTGTATTTATCTCCCTTTCTTTCTCCTAGTCTATGTTCTAATTTCACAACTAAATCTACAAAGTCCGAATAGTCCTTTGGCAAATCAACGATATGAGCCAGCGCGTCTTTTAACTCGTCTCTCAAACCTTTATAAAAAAGGGAGACACGCTTTTCTTCTGGCCACTGTGTCTCGGTGAGTAAACGATTAAAACTAGTGAGATAGGTCAATAAATCCTTGTTACCTTGTTTAAGATTTAAAAGCTCATTATCACTTGCCTGCATGAAAGTGTGTTTTTCAAAAAGGCTGGTCATGGTACGTTTAAATTGATTCCAATTATGGAGGATGGGATCATCTCTATCCACGAAAGGAATTGACCAATTGGCTGCTGTGCCACCCAAATAAGACAAGACGAATGCCACTTTCGTATCATCAGTAGGGAACTGTTGTGGCTTACAAATGAAGTGTAATTGACATTGATTGATAAAAACATGGAATTTGTTACTATCTCCATGAAAACGTTCAGGTGCTGCTAAGGGCACAACATTAGGAACATTAACAGTAACCTCAACTGGGGAAGGCAAAGTTGTATGTTTTGATGGCGCCCCTGTCTCTGAGGAGGTTTTAAACAAAGGCGTAGAAGCTGTGTTCCACTGAGATCCCCTAAATTTATACCTGCTTAAATCCTGTTTTAAAGAGGTATTCTCCATCTTTAATCTCTCTATTTCCTCTTGCATATGTTGCAAGATGCCAGACACTGATTCATTATGAGCCAAGTCCTCATTTAGGGCCTGCGCCATATCCGTGACGACAATGCCCTCTATTTCTTCCCCGGTATTCATCGTCCACCAGAACTGAAATTTTTTAAAGGCTTGTGCTTCTGTCAAAGCCCAGCTCACCTGAGTTCTTGTTCAGTTCTGATGGAGGTTGAAGACAATCCCACCCCACCCTGAAACTGCTTGTTCCAGCACACTAGTTTTTAAAACAGTGCACTAAGAACAGAAGCTCAAGGGAAGGGGGGAAGTGGATAAAATAAAAAAAAGAGAGACAACACCGTTCTTGCGTTTCCACTGTTGAAATGCTGCACAAATCTGCGGCCCTTTCTGACTTCTGTAGAAACTGTGCCTAATGAAACATAAACAAAGAACAGATAAGTGCAACCTATTCCTAAATGGGTTCCTGACTATCCTTTTATTTATTAGAAATTCTCTTCTAAAAGTACCTCTTGGATCCTGGTCTCTAGTTTCCATGTTTGGGATGTGTTACTGCTCTGGGATGTGTTTTCTATTACTGTAAAACTTTTTTCCCATATTTCCAGAATCTTTTATAAAACAAATACTGTACTTTTACATCAAAATACAGCATGTAATTTGTGCAAGTCCTTGATTTACTGTTTGCCTTGCTGTTAATGGTTTCCACTGTTCGATTCTTAAAAGTTCCATGAGAAAAAACAATGTTTGCTTCACAAAGTTCTGCAAAATATTCTTGTAACAAAGAGTTTGAATCACAATGTTCGTGGAAGGTATTTCGTTTCAAATTGTCTATACACGAATCCAGAAATTGTTGTCAAAGTTCTTTCAGGTAATAAAAGGTTTTGCACTTACTTGTTGCTGGCAAGAGATACTGATCAGTCTAACCTTGTCTTCTTTCTCTTTTGCAGGTTACTCATAGGAGAGAGGCTGAAGCAAGGAGGAAGCGGAAACCGGAAGAAGGAAGAGCCAGGAGCTGCGCCCATTGAAGTCAATGAAAGTCTGTAAAGAGCAGGAGTGCCAGCGCCGAGGGATCTGTTCTCAGGTAAGCGGGAGGTAGACGAGCACAAGCACTGGGTGAGGCTCGGGGGATGCCTTTTATAGACAGGGCTGGGTGTGGTTTGAAGGGCTGGGTGTGGTCCTCACATGCTGCACATGTTCTTGGAAGGTATGCAGAGCTGGGTGTGGTTTGAAGAGCTGGGTGTGGTCCTCACATGCTGCACATGTTCTTGAAAGGTGTGCAGAGTTTCAGTTATTATGCAAATGAGTTGGATTAACACATGGCCTAGGGAGGAGTGTTTTAAAGAAGCCTTGGTAAAAGCAAGGCCCAATGTGTAAACAAAACAGCACATTAAACAACATACACAGAAGCCTAGGGGGGGGGGAGGTGAGATAACAAGAAAGGCTTTCAATAGTAAGTTTAAAAGGGAGCTCTTACAGAACCCACTAGTGCAGTGAGAGGGGACATGCTCTTTGCTGTGTACAAACCCTAACAATTTGGTGCAGTTCAGCTCTATTCCAGTCACACAACACAATCAGCAATTTCCCTTACAGTGCTGCAGTTTGTGAACAGCTAGAAAATCCAGGCCTTGATATTTACTCTGCTCCACTCCTTTTAAATACTACAATTCAAATATACATCCTCTGCTTCAACCACTATAAACCTTTTGTAGAAGAGGAGTAGTCAACGCTTCTCAGTTGTTCTAGCAAGGTGACTTGTTTCTTGCATGCAACCTCTGCACAAGAGAGGTTTCTCACCAGTTCCCTCTCAAGACCACGTTGAAGTCGTTGAAGTCTTCATTTTTTCAAAGTAATTGTTGATTGTACCCACAAGGGCATTATGAAATGCAGGATCATCAAGCACGGAGT
The DNA here is from genome assembly GCF_031143425.1 of Pleurodeles waltl. Taxonomy (NCBI): domain Eukaryota; kingdom Metazoa; phylum Chordata; class Amphibia; order Caudata; family Salamandridae; genus Pleurodeles; species Pleurodeles waltl. The sequence goes on along the minus strand of NC_090442.1, from coordinate 485,609,790 downwards.
ACTGAAGTACTGAGTACTGCACTCCACATCCATATAGGGTGGAATTGCACTTCTACAGTCAGTCCAAACTCTAATCCATTGCGGTTGGAGATGGAATCACATATTTTCACTTGACAAATCGAGGGGGCATATGGACTTTGAGCACACTATTCAGTCCAATCTGACATGAAAGTCATGGGTTGTCAGGTAGAAGGAAAATTCCATGATTCCAGTATTTTTAAGTCTACATATGTCTTTAATGGTGCAATGATGAGTCCAGTGAGCCAGGACTTTCGGAATATGAAGCGTAGGAATGTGAGGGACTGCGGTGTGATCTATTCAGTGCTAGGTCAAGTGCACTGCTAAAGTCTCTTCCCAAAATCCATGTCATGTACACCAAAGGGATAAGTTGATCTAATAAATGATACAACAATGTGGATTGTTCAGTGTTTAGGTCATATATGCTGCCTCGGACAACAGCCCATCCAGCGTGGCAACATATTAGGATATATCTGTCTTCAGTATCCAGCACTCCTGTTAGTGGTTCAAAGGGAACATCAATCCCTGACTCAGATCAATACTCCTTTCAAAGATGCTGAATAATTTATGGTAAATACCTGGCCCCTTGACCTTCTTTTTAGTCTAGCTTCTTCCGTCACTGTTATGTGTACAGCAGTACAATACTAATGCTTTTGCTCCTGTGAACCATTTTTTTATCATATACATTACCCTGAGGGGCTGTCTGGCCAGTGTGTCTAGGAGTATGGTTGGGCTACACTGCTGCTTGTGAATAGGAGTAAAGCTTGGGCCTGACTGTTCTATTGTTCACACCTGTCTGGGCTTACCAGTGCATTTCTTGAATCAGATTAGTGGGCAAACGACATACTGCCCAAACAGTGAGTATAAACAACTTGAACAAATTCAAATATTGTGAGGTGTGCTGCACAGCTGCACTTAAGTGAAAATTTCAACAATCTTGGAGATGACCTATTGGATGATGCTGCATTCTATAAGTTGTGTTTACAGTGAGGGTGGGATGGACAGGAAGTGCCCCCCAATTAACTCATATTTATGCCTCTGGTCATGAGATAAATTTGAGTACCAAATGAGGTCTCATGAGCTGCGTGAGATGTAGATGAGAACAGGCCATGTTATGTGTGGTATGTAAGTCATACACCAAAGTGGGACATTCAATCACTGTAGTATTAATAAAATACTTCATTTCCTATACTACATTCTTATAGAAATACAAAAAACAGGTAATAGACTAAAAAGGAATCTCATCTGTAGCAACATAATGTACGTTGCAATGCAATTGCAGTATCAAAAGCCTTCATTGAACACACAGTGAATTGTGTTTCTTTTCGACTTCTGATTCCATTCTTCCTAAAAACTGGGTGAAGAATCTTTTTCCTCTCACTCAAAACTCAAGGACAATTGAGAAATAAATGGTGGGGTCCCCGCCATGACAAGGCAGGTGCACTGCCCACAACCATGTCATTAACAGTGCAGGGGCCCCCAGCCAAAACCCTTGGAATGCGCACTGTCTACTATGCAGACAGTGAGCATTCTTTGGGTGCTGGTGTGCTCCCTAAGGGAGCTGAGGCCAATACTACTGCATTGTTTCCACCGGGCTGACTGGTGTAAAGGAGATCAGGCTGTCAGCTTAACGATGGTCTCATCTTTGCAGGTTTGACGGACCGACGGTTGGACTGCCAAACTTGTAATCAGCTCCAAAGTCTATCTCGAAGTGCAATAGATTCTCTTACACACTCTTTAAGTACAGCCTTCAATTTGTTAAAGGACTTGCATCTTCTCTCTCAAAGATGTCAGTTACCAAATCTTAGTTGACAATACATTTACTGATAAGCTGTGACAACTCATTAACATGGGGTACTATGTCTCGCAGGGGTTTGGACAAAATATTGAATAAAAAATATTGGGAAACAAAAACATTGTGTCAAGAATATTTTGATGTAAAAAATACGGTGCACAGAAAAATCATAGGTAAGAATATTGTTTTAAGTGCTGTTTTTAATCATAAAAAGTAGTGTTTTCTGAATTATTGGTGTATATAATATCGTTTCATAGTTATTTGATTTTTTTGGTAGCATTTTTTTTAGTGTTGTATGTTTATTAGTTTGTTAATTCTTGTTTCTAATTTATTTAATGTAACATGGAAACACTTTAATTAATTGTTTAAGTATTAATTAGAGGAATGCTGGGTTTTTATAAGTTTTATAATGTTTTAAGAGCAGCATGTTGGGTTTCCAGGGGAAAGGGTGGAAAGATTTTTAAAATATATTTGTATTCATTTTATGTGAAATTTGGTATTTCAGATAAATTATTTTTGATTTACTTTGTAATTTCAAATGCAACATTTTCTATTTTATAAGAATATACTTTTGAAATATTTTCAAAAACATGTGTAATTAAAAGAAAATTGTGATATAGTTTTTTCTTTTTAAAATATGCATTTATTTTAAAAAATGTGATAGAAAAAAATGTTTAAATATTTTAATTTCTTTTTTCTTTTGACAAAATGTAAAATGTTTGATTTTGGTTAACTGTTTTGAACATTTATGCTTAGTATTCTTAGTATTAAATATGTGATAGATTTTGGTAGAAGTTATATATTTACAGGTTAATAGAATATTTCATTTATTTATTATATTATGAAGTAATTCATATTATCAAAAATGTTTTAGTTTCTTTATGTATTTGTAATGTTGTAACAATTCAAATTATGAAAAGGATATTATTTAGAATTCTATGTAGAGTGAAAGTCACATTTTCATATTATATTAATTTATAATTTATAGCAATTTCATTTTTTAAATATATATTTTTATATTTGATCAAAAAAGATAAATGATATGGGTATTTGATTAACATGCTTTTAAGTGTATTGTACATCAATTATAGATGCTTTATGTGTAATGTTTAAGTTTACTATTATATTATTTTTTAAATAGTACACAAAAAACAATTTTTATTATTCATAGTTTTGTATAGATTTTCCCTTAAAAGTTGGATTATAAAGGGTAACTATCTAGCTATTTGTTGAGTCTAATGTACTATTTTTTACTTAAAAATGTGTGATTAAAAATTACCATATATTAATTGTATTTATGAAATAATAAATTGTTTCTTATTATATAATTTAAAATAGTTGCATTTATATGATTTAAAAAATGATTTCAATATTAAATATTTATGTTTTGTACTGCAATTTTTAAACTAATATAATGTAGTTAATATAATATTTTTTGGCAATGATAAATATACAAGTGCTGTGTTTAGTGTTCAACACCTTTAAAAAAAAAAAATTTAGATTGAACTTGGAAAAGGTAATGTGACCATATTAGTGTCCAAAGCTTTCCTCTAAATTGTTTACACTGGACTAGGAATGGTAAATCTCACACCTTTACTGTCCACAACCTTCACATAAATGGTTTAGAGTGACAATAGTAAATATCACTCCTTCAGTGTTCAAAACGTTCCCCCAATTGGCTTAGATTGGAGTAGAAATAGGAAATGTCACCACTGTTGTGTCCAACAACAACCCCTAAATGGCTTACATTGGAGTGGGACTTGTAAATGTGACCACTTTAGTGTCCAACACCTTCCTCTAAATGGCTTGGATTGGAGTAGGAATATAAATCTCACCCCTTTAGTGTACAACATAATCCCTAAAACTGGTTTCAGTAGTAGCAGATGTAGTAAATTAAACTATTTTAGTGTATGTTGTGTTAAATCTAATATGTTATATTACAGTGTGATTATTAGATGTAAAACTTAAAGGATTGTATTCTTCACATACTTCATTAGAATGGATTTTAAAAGGTCAGTAAATGGCACCATTTTTTATTTCTATATTTTTCTTTATTTGTTTTTTTTTCTTCTATTTTATTTAATGTATATGTTTAACGTTTTTAAACATATAGTTTTTCAACCCTAAAATAAAAAGGTTTAACTAAATTGTTACATATTTTTTTTACATAGTTCCACATAATGGTATTTGTCAACATGTTTGCAAATATGGTAACTTTTTAACCATATACATTTGTTATAAATACATTGTTGTTGTGACAGGTTTGATAAACCTTTTAAAGTATATCATAAATGGTACTAAAATATATTGTTAGTTATAGTATTATTTGTTTTATACTATAATTATTCATATTTTCATAATACATTTATTTACATTTTTGTTACATATTTTTTAAACATTTTTAATAGTTTCATCTTAAAGTCCTATTGATTCCTAAAGGGATATAGGGCCTGATTACGAGTTTGGTGGTCGGACCACCATGTTGGCAGTCCTACAAAGACCACTGCTTCGGCTGTCCCCTAGCCCACTGTATTACGATGGAAACAGGCAGAATCGCCACCTGCCAAGCAAAAAGGCAGACTGTCAGTGGTGTGGTGGTCTGCTATCTAGGCGCTCCAACCTCCAGAGCCATCAGTGCCATGGCCAACCACCGGGCCTGTCACAAACACACAGTTCCCATGGCAGTCCCCTTGCAATGGTTAGCCAATAGCGGTCAACTACTGTGTTCAGAAAAATAACAGACAGGTGCACATTGGATGAATAAAAAAACAACATAGCTGACACACGTTGGTCCAGTGGACACACTGCAAATCACACTATAAAACACACCTTTTTACAGACCACAATCCTTTGCATCACCACTGGAAGACAAGGAACACCGACCACCATTTTTTGAATTTTCCATAGATTAGGCACCCCTTTTTTCATCATCCCATTTAACACCTTGCACACATTTTTGTCCATTCATTCCCTATTGCACTTCCCCTGTTAAGTTAGTCCCTGTCACCCACTTCAGTTGTCCACCATGCCACATGCCAGAAATCCCTGTTTTGTGAAGGTGAGTTGAGAGTCATGGCAGATGAAATCATAAGGGTAGAGACACAATTGCCTGGAGCCCAAATCCATCATACACCTCTCAGTAGGAAAATGGAACTCTGGAAAAGAATCATCAGCAGAGTGAATGCTGTAGGTACCACTCTGCATACAAAGGAGGACATTAGGAAGAGGCGGAATGACCTGAGAGGCAACGTGCATTCCCTGGCCTCCAGGCAACAAAAAGGAGGCCAACAAGACTGGCAACCATACGTTGACTATCTAAGGTACTGGTGCAAGCAGGGATATGTTGCATGTACACGGTGTCCAACTCAGGATTACAACCATTCCACACAAGCACATACATACAAGTTTCTTGTCAAAGAAGAACTGTTATTACATTGTTCAGCTGTCATAGGCTGTCAGTATGTCTGAAACATAGAAAATCATACATGAGTGAATCATACTGGTTAAACAATCAAATTTACAGGTACAGACCTCCAGACCGTGGAAGGAAGGGATTGATGTCATCAGCTGGAGCCATATCACCTAACACACAAAAGTAATCCAACATCATATAATGCAAGGCTCAGACAGATGGCAGTACAACAGTTTCTGATCACAGGGTATTTACAATCCAGTGCTTCCGCATCTGGTTGTGTGACACAAACAAACGTCCGTGATGTGCCACAGGCACTTTGGCCTACACTGATGAAACACATCAACAGCAACATACAGTTCATACACAAATAGTGTTTAGTCAATCTACAACAGTTTCTGATCACAGAGTCATTATAATCCAGTGCTTCTGCATCTGATTGTGTGACAAAAACAAATTGGCCTACAATGATGAACAGCTACATACAGTTCATGCACAAAGAGTATTAGGCCAATGTGAAGAGAAACTAACATGATCTTGGCCTACAACTACATATTTTCTGACCACATGATGACACATGATGCATCAGGGCCACCACACAATAAGGAATAAGTCCAATGGAGTCTTCTAAACTCCCATACTATCACTGTTGAAGCTGTCTTGACACAGGTCTTCTACACCCAAAGTCTGTGACTTACATTCCCAGGAACAACCCATGCGCACTTCACATGTCCAAACAGCATCACACTTTCCTATTTCACAACTTTGAAATGCCCACATGAAGATGTCATAGAGATGGCACCTGAATAAAGAACAAGACAAGGATTTTAAATATGAAACCATACATATGATACAAGCCACATAGCAAGCACCTAGAGAACTAAGTACATTACAATAAATCTCACACAAACAATGCAACACGCTTTCACTCTCCTGCCAGGATTAGTGCCTGACCGCAACACCAGGTCTTGTAGTGTCCGCTACCATGGCTGCTACCTAAAAGATCTCCGGCAAAGAGCCCCCTTACGGGGAGCCCGTCAGACATTGCAGCGCCGGTCTGACGAGGAGCTACCTGATGATGAAGCATGACATCCTCTCGGATGTGTGAGGGCTCTTGCTCCTGAACTTTAATGTTCCCCTAGTGATTATATTTTTCCATTTGGAACAGTGTACACCTTTTTTGGATTTCCATAGGGTGTCATTAACCAGGGCTGGATGACATAACCTTGGTCAGCTGCAATGGAAGAGAAGCGACAGTGTCAGAGTTGCTTCTGGCGTTGTGTGGTTTCCTATTTCCAGGCATCGTATTTGTGTGTGATAGTGCACCTTCTAGTCAAGGATACAGACTTATGGGCTTGATGATAGTGTGAATTGTGTGGCATGACAGTTCACCCATGCAGGTTGTGCGTGATGTTACAGATGCTTGTACATTTGTACAATAACATGGGACATGCCAATGAGCCATGCTGTGTTATGTGGGCCATGAGAAAGGTGTTGTGCCCCGTGTGCTGCATGTCCCCATCACCACCCCCTGTGGACATTGTACACCTCCTTTGCACACAGAGCTGTTATCCATATTTTCTGGCAGACATGCATGCGTATGTGTAGACATCATGCGAAGTGTGGCATAGTGTCTTCAGATCTATTGTGATGTCTGCAGCTGATTCACAAGGCCCTGTGGCATAGGGCAGAGAAGGAAATGTGTTGCTGCACTACCCTGCACCACTGTGAAAGGCCAGCACTGCATCATATTCACCAGATACAGTGCATTTCTGTTCTTAGCCCCTGCACTGGCATGGAGTCAGTACCAAGCTGCAAAATGGGAACCATAGCATCATGGTGCACAGATGTCTGTGTTGTGGCTGTGATTGATTATGTGCAGGGAGATGTTCCTTTCTGCACATGACAAATCAATGATGGATATTTAGTATTCCTATGTGTGCTACAGAATGTATCAGACATAGGAAGATGGAAATTACTATTGTGAAAGCAGGTATTTCTCCTGCTTGCACCATGGTAATTGGGTGGAGTGTACATTTTGGAGTATACATTTTAGATGCTGCATTATGTTACCATTTTTCCGTAAATGTGGGGCAGTGCAAAAATGCAATGGGTGTTGTGGATGGAACACCCACAGCAACACCCATTGCACGCCCTGTCCACGCAGAGTGCTGCATGTGAAGGGGCTGTATTCACAAGGTGGCATTAAGCTATAAAAGTGGCTTACCGCCACCTTGTAAATATGGCACAGTGGACAGCGCCACCAGACCTTCACAAAAAGTGATGCTATGATGGCACTAGGGGCTTGTAAACAAGTCCTTAAGGGCCACTTTATTAGGACAGGGCGTGCTCATAGGATTGCATTGCACATGCCCTGCCTTATGTGTAGGGGGTATTGTCTGGTTTATGAGGGGTAGCGTAGGTATGTTGGTATGGTTGTAATAATAGTGAGAAATGCTGCTTACTGGTGTAGGTGAATTTTTTATTATCATTACAGAAAGGCCACTTCTAGAAAATGAGAATTTCTCTGTGCTTATGACTCTGGTGTTTTGCAGCTTGACTCCAATCCACGTCTGGGCAGAGTGACAGTTGGGCTTTGTGCATATTTTTCAGACAGCTTGTACACAGGAGGGTGGAGGTGTCACACAAGTGCATCTACCTACTGAATAGTCTTCCTGGGCTGAGAGAAGGGAGAGGCGGGGCACGCCTGCATTTGTAAAGGCTGTGCCCTGGCCTCACACAATAGGGTTGTTTACCCCCAACTGATGTTTGGAGCCTGTGCTGGAGGAGAAAGGGGGCACTTCCAGAACCAGTTGTAACTGGTTGGAACCTCCACTCCCCTCTCTTTGTGAAACCCACTGTAAACTGAGGATTTTTCCCCACAATTCAGACATGAAGAGACTTACTTGAAACTGGACACAGGATGCTGCTGAATGGGACTCACCAGGGCCCACCTTGAACTGCTGCTGCTGTGCTGACCTGTAACCTGCTAGGTCACTAGGAGGAACTGCCACCATCTGCATCCCTTGTGCTGGCCTGTTGTTGGGCCTACTAGCCTGTACTTCCCTCCCCTCTTCTGTCTCCAGTGGCAGGATGGCATGGCCCCTGACCCCTGCAACTACCTAAAGCTTGAGGAGGGCTTCCTTTCATATAGCGCCTGGAGGGAGCTTTGACAAACTTGTCCTGAAGCGCTTGGAAAGTACTCCTTTGCTGGTTCATTTTTGTGCTTAAAATCACTTCTTCGTGGTGGCCTTTGCGCTTGGTAAAGCACAGTCTTGAATCAAGAAATCACCGCCACAACCCAAGCTGGAGGAATGCCCCTTGCGCTCTAAAAAGCGCCTGGCGTTGTTTTAAAAGCACGCCAGAGTCGCAATGTCCCCAGTGCCCTCAGGGCACCACCAGATTGAAAAAAAAGGAGCGAGCGTGCTCCTACCGTCCCTCCAGGGTGAAGCGCGCTCTGAGGAGCAGCACCGGGGCACAAGCAGGCCCCTGCTTCAGTGCCTGCACACTGCCACTGCCTGGGTGGGCCAATCTAAGCAAGGGACGTCGGGGGGGAGGAAGCCTCGTCTTGAGGCTCTCCGCCCCACCAGAGCTTCTGCTGTGTTGTGGATGGGCAGGGGGGAAAGGAAGCCTCATCTGAAGCTCCCCCTGCCCCAACGAAGCCCTGATCTCACTTGTGGAGACCGCGAGCGGGGCGGAAGCCTCGACGGAGGCTCCTGCACCGCAAGTCCCCCATTTTGCAGCCCCCACTGTGGCACTTGTTGTTGGTTTGGGCCTGCCTTGCCCCCCTCACCCCCCCAGGAGGGCCAGTCGTGGTCTGGGGGGCCTTAGAGATTGCGGGCCCCAGGAAGGGCCCGTTATAAAGACTGGAGGGGGTACATGCTGCCCCCTCCCTTTGAAGCAACAAGTAGAACCCTTTGATCTCCTGCTGGAGTTGTTGGGTGTTAGGCAAGAGGATGTGGCGGAGAATTAGACGGATGCTGGCATCTAGTACAGTAGGCAGGAATTGCGCAAAGGGCTTCTGCAGTCGTTTTGAAGGACCCACAGGCCAGCATGTTCAGCACAGCCAGGAGCTTTGTGATGGGTGGAATGTTGGTTTGCCTTTCTGCTCTTGCTGTAATAGCGGGTGCAATTTCTTGGAGCAGCCAGATGATTGACTCCAGCTTCAAACAGTAATATCTTATGATATCTTATGATATCTTCTTCTCGGGACCCCAAATATGTTTGTTTTCTGACGATATATGCTCTCCCTCCTTCTGCGCTACCTTTCTGGTTGCTGTGGTGGTGATGTTGAGTCATGCGGTGATGCTGGGGGTTCCTGGCATCATCACTGGCGTCATCTGCTGGTTCCAAGTTGAAGCAATAGCAGGTCCATGGTGTACTGTGGGTTGCCAAAGTGTTTTGCGAGTGTTCTCTCTATATATCTGTGCCTGTGTATCATTTTGAAGCCTGGTTTTACCAGGTATTAACATTTTGATGCTAAATAAGGCTAGCATAATTTTTTCTTATTGTGTCTTTTATCAAGAGACATGTAGATCTGATGCTAGCGAGCTAGCATTATTTTTTACGAGGAAACACCTACCTTGCGTATAATTTTCGGTAAACGATGCAAGGTGAGGCAGCGCTCTAAAAAAATTATGTAAGCCCTGTGAAAGTGGAGCTACTTTGTAAATATGGTGCTGGGTTTGGACCACCATTGCACCCCAAAAATGATGCAACAGCAGCTCAAACTCTTTGCAAATCTGGCCCTCTATGTTTGCATGACAAAAGGAGACAGTGATTTGCCTTCACATTGAGCAACATGTTAAGTGCATTCTACTTGAGAATCCCTGGGCCACTACAACATTCAAAGGACTATTGACTTCTAGTGATGCAAACAGAGTATGGGATTGTCATGAGTACCAATCAAGACAGGTGATTTCCCTGGGGCTAGCTGATTCATTGTGGTGTGGATTTTGTATTTCTTTCAGCAACATGACTGGATTATTTGGACATCTTTTTTTCATGATGTGGATTTGGGTATATGAAGATTAGCTGAATGTATGGCCTTGTTGGGATATGTGGAATTTAACTTGGTATTGTGTTACTATTGTGTGACAACAGGTAACTGAGGGATGCTACATGTTGGAAACCATTGAAGGTGATGAGGTGTCCTAATTTTTCAATAGGTACTGGCATTGCACAACTTCACCCATTAAATTGGAGTTTTCTGTGATTCTGAATGTCCTATGGGTAACTCTTGACAGTTCATGTAGCATGCATGCATCTGGTGTTGCAAATGTTGAAGCCACTTTTCTCAAGCTTCTGGCTGGTGGCTACTGTACGTGATGATAATGTTTGCTAATTACAGCTGTTGTTCAAGTGTGATCAGGAACATGTAGTGACCCTATTTGTCTTTTTAATTTCAGCATCTTCCCAGGCAAGCGGAGGAGACAGGGCAGAAGCAGGTGGGAAAGCAGCTGGCCGCGGTACCTCCAGTCATGAGAAAACTGACATGGGGGATCCAGAGGCCCAGAGGGTGACGGGAGTGCCATGAAAGACACAGGATCCACGTAATCATCTTCAGATTCTTCCTCCAGTGGCCACTTCCTAGTGGTGGCAGACCCATCAGGACCTGCTCCAGCCTTGTCCACCGTCCCATTTCCATCGCCATCCGCTCTGTTGCTCCTTAGCCAGCTGGCCTTTTCGGCTCACCCAAGAGGGTGGGTGTTTCCTTTGCACCAGACACCTCACCGTCTGCCCCTGTTACCCCTGTTGCTCTGAGTGAGGAGTCTATTGACCTCCTGAGGAGTATTTCTGTTGGTCAGACTGCCATTCTCAATGCCAACCAGGTGCAGGGCAGCCAGCTGCAGCAGATGGTTGCATACCTGGAAGGCATTCATAGTGCTTCCCACTGATGGCAGCCATCCACCCCCACAATCCTCCCCCTCCGCCTAACTCTTCCCCACCCAATTTCCCTGTCCCCCTACCTGTCCCAAGCACACAGGCACATCCACCAACACCCACCTCAAAACACACAAGCAGCACACATAAACACAAGTACCATGAGACACACAAGCACGCAAGCATTCAACATTCACTCACACATACCACAACAACTACGATTCTCACAGACAGCACCCCCATCAACCCACACACCACAACTGTCATACCCACAGATACCACTCCAACACCCACTGGCACATCCCCCACACCCAACATACCCCAGACACTACTTCAACACCCACAGACCCACAGACCCACACACCACAGACACCACACACCCAGACACCACCCCAGCACCCACAGACAAAGCCACCACTCACACCATACCCCAGACACCACTCCAGAGCCCACAGACACAGCTACCACATCCACCACATACCCAGCACCTCCACCTCACAGACACCCAAGAAACGCAAACACCCACACTGACATACGCAAAAGACACCACCCGAACCCAGGCATTCCTCAGAAATGCACACACCAGCCACATCAACACCCACAGGCAAGACAAATACTCACTCAACCTCACAACCCCTAATCCCTTTTGCAGACCGTACCCGTTTCCCCCCAAAAAGTTTTCTTTTTGACCTTGCCCTTACCCCTGTGATTCCCTACCCTCCAAAATGAAAAGAACCCCACCCACATCCTAACCCAACCCTTTTACATCCAAGTCCTCCCCTGTCACACCTGCCCCCACAGCAGCCATACCCCCTCCCACCCGAAGAGTGAACCCAAGGTGTTATTTTTTGGGTACACATTTGTGCTGCCATTACTTTTGTACTTTTTTGGTGTTTTCTGAGTAATTTGTGTTGCATGCCTACAGCTGTGTGTGTTTCAACCTGATTGCTGATCCATTTGCTGTGGTTGGCAAGATCTGGCTTTGGGGGCAGTGCTGATGTTACCCAGGACAAGGGTAGATGTTCAATGTACCGCTATGTGGGTGGTAATACAACTGGGGTGTCCTTGCATTGTGTTTTGTTTGATATGGTAGGTATTTCATCTTTGCTTCGCCAATTTCAAAATGTATTGTGTTAAACTGTCCCTCTGATGTTGATCGGACATTCGTCTCATGTGTGCGTGCTGGAGTTTTGTTTGTCCACACATGAAGGGTGTTCATTTGTGCTACCTTCCTATACATTTAACTGACCATGTGTCCATTTTCATGTGGGTACCTTGCAGCTGCTGTTGCTGTTGTATTTAGGCCCGTATTTATATTTTTTTAGCGCCGCATTTGCGCCGCTTTTTGACGCAAAAGCAGCGCAAACTAACAAAATACCATTGTATTTTGTAAGTTTGCACCGCTTTTGCTTCAAAAAGCGGTGCAAATGCAGTTCTAAAAAAGTATAAATATGGGCCTTAGTTTCTTGACTTGCACCTACACATTTGGCAGATTGGCATGCCACTTAGCTCTACTATAGGTTGTCCCTGAAATACAAGAAGGGCCATTTACTGTGCAATTGGTGTTTTGGGACATGTGCAAAATGAAATGTGTCCCAGGGCATCATCCTTCCTGGAGTGCCCAAGATGCCACCATCTCTATTGTGCAGGTATTGTTTACGTTATGAGCTTTGGATATTGTCTCACAAAATATTGTGCATCCCATTGATCTTCCATTGAGTTACAATGTGGGTAATATGTGTGGGTCCATCACAAGGATGTTGCATGGAAGGTGTGTTTGGGTTAAATGGCACATCTATACATATGTGTCTTCAATGCCATGACAGGCCATGGCATGTGAGGAATATGAGGGTGTCTGTTTAAATATGTGTGATGTGATGTTGCTGTTGTCTGACACAATGGGGGTCATTTCAACCCTTGCGGTCTTCGACCTCCAGGGCTGTTTTGGAGGAAGCACCGCCAACAGGCTGGCGGTGCTTCCAGGGGTATTATGACCTCGGAGGAAGCACCGCTGTCGCACCGCGGGGACTGCCGGTTTTCCGCCACATTGGTCCCGGCGGTTTAAATCCCCCAGCAGCGCTGCCCAGGAGATTACGAGTCCCCCTCACGCCAGCCTATTCATGGTGGTAAGAACCGCCATGAAAAGGCTGGCGGAAAGGGGAGTCGTGGGGCCCCTGCACTGACCATGCCTCTGGCATGGGCAGTGCAGGGGCACCCTGCCACGGTCCCATGGAGCTTTTCACTGTCTGCTATGCAGACAGTGAAAAGCGCGACAGCCGCAACACCGCCGGCTCCATTTGGAGCCAGCTCCTGTGTTGCGGCTGAGATCCCCACTGGGCCGGCGGGCGGAAACCAGGTTTCTGCCCGCCGGCCCAGCAGGGATCTCATAATAGACCCTGCGGGAGTGCGACTGCATTGGCGGCCGCCCAGCGGTTCAACCAACCGCCGCCCTCCAAGGTTGTAATGAGGGCCAATGTTCTGTACACTTCACTGTCACTGAAACTGTAATGAGCAGACGTGTGTTTTGTGGAGTGTGGCAGTGCAGTGTCAGTGACCTGCCCAAAGCGGACGTCATGTAACTGAGCATGGGTCATTCACTGTGAACATCTCTGACCAGGGACGCAAAAAATGTGTACTTGTTCCACAAAGCGTAACCCACATACCAGCTGGATTAGGACTCGTAGATAACTTGTTGAGTTTTGGAACACAGGTAGGTGTGTGGTCTTACTGTTGGTTAGCATCCACAGCGTCGATGATTTTTGGCTCCCTCTATCAGAAGCAGCAGAGGCAGGCTGTGAAGGATCAGCTCCATGGCAGCACAGGATGTGTGACCCTGTCTACAGGTGAGTTCTTGCCTTTTACGCCTATTTCCGCCAGCTGAGACGTGGTGGTTGGACCGCCACAGTCACGTTTGCAGAAGTCAACACTGGCTCCGATGGCCTCGTTGGCCTATCTTGCCACCGCTGCGGTCTACACTGCCTGGCAGTCCCGACGGGACCGCAACGGTCTTTCATCTATGGAACCGCATGCATCGTAATACGGTGGCCCAACTCCCAAGCCAACGGCGGTCGTACCATCACCCCTATGGCGCACCACGGACCGCCAAACTCGTAATCAAACCCATAGTCTTTTATGGTTTTCATTAGCAGCCATTTTTTACCACTAAGTGTACGTTAAATGTAGTCTATTTTTGTAATTTTTCAACCTATTTTCTGGGAGTAAGTCGTAGTTACCTACTGCTGATCGTTGGATAAGATAAGCCCTTTTTGTAATATGAGGCTTAATATTTTGCGATATTAGTTTAGCGGCCATTGAACGTTTCAACATTTCTGACTTTTTTTATATTTATTTATGTGTAACACTATTTTCGTTTGCAATATTTGTGGTTTCAATATTGGTAGAAATCAATTATCTAAAGCAATATTTTGGTCAGCAATATGTGTGCGGTTTTTATTTAAGTATAGCAAGATGATATTTTTTCTGATATTTTTGTGAATCTACATGGCTTTTTACTGTATTATGCTATTGATCCTCTTGTAGCATTTACAAGGAATTCCTGCCTCATAGCTTGTCACCAAATTTTTTGGGAGGCTCAATAGAGTGTTTACACAGGCTTCTAAAACACTCCCAATCAACACTCTGAACAAGAGTTAAAAACTCTGCTCTATAAAGTCTCTCAGATAAGGTTGTCTAGGATGGCTTTCCTAGAATGTTCTAACAATTGAAACCTATACTGAGAGTAAAACTTTTTCAGAGCATTACCAGCAGCCATAAGTGAAAGTCCTATCTTTCCTTGTCCCATTAGAGATTACTGGTAAATGTGAGACCTTAATACCTATTTTCAGTGACCTGTTCTAGTGGAACATTATTTAATACCAGGAAAATTTCTTCAAGCATTTCAAAAATATCAAGGTGTAATTTTTTTTTAACATTAACATTGAGTTTTTTCAATATACAATAGATTTACAGGCTCTGAAATTTGTGCTGTAAGCCAACAGGTAGACAATCCATTATACCGAAGTCGCCTGCATACATGTGACAGCTGACATGGGAACTCCCTCTTTTGGATGAAAAGGAAAGAGTATCTGGTAGTGCAGCTGGAAAGTCTGAAAAAAATAGAGTAAAGAGGAGGAGAAGGGCTACAACATACCCTTGCCTTAGACCATATTCCACAGGATTTTTTTCTGAGCTTATACTTGAGCTATTTAAATCAACCTGAACCCAATTATTGATGCAATCTCTGGATCATAAGTAATAGCTCTAAAGGCACACCCTATCTGAGTAATTTCTCTTATTGGATAACAAGGTCAACCCAGTCAAAAGCAGCTTGAAGTTCAACAGAGTAGCAGCAAAGCTTCCCAACTGTCACTGTTGACCTCCTGGCTGCTCCCCAAAGTGTAAGTTAATTTGTCTTAAATCCCCTTGATGCTTTGCGATGTTCCCCGAGTCAAAGGCACATGATTCAAGATATTTTAACAAAATATGGGCATATGTTCTGGAGGATATCTCCAAGAGGGAGATCAGTCTATAATTCGCTGAATCATCCATTTACCCTTTCTTACAGATGAACTTCATAACTGCTCCCCTCTGTGTAGCAGGAATTCGCCCTGTCAATGAAACCCATTTAAAGAAGGCACTCATGATATTAGCTTACCAGAAAAATTTGGATTTAAATACTATGGTGGGCTCATTATCTGGGCTCACTACTCATGATGTTTTCATATTACCGATTATTTTGGGGACTATCTCAATGCCCTGAAACAGTATGTGCTAATTTCTAAATCAGTGTTGTATAGATACCAAATACATTTAAGCCCTTCAGTTTCAGTTACTTGAACCTTGAACTTGAGATCAAGAATTCACCATTTCCCAATCAACAAAATAATTACTCTTCGAAAAATGCTTTGTGCATAATATTACAGTTGGACTCATAAAATGTTATTTTTTGACCAGCAATATTTAGTACTCATTCCGAGGGGCTCTAAATTCCAGTCTCACAATTTCTTCCCCTCCATTAACTCCATGTTATAGTCTTTTTAAGCCTTTCATAGCTCCTTACTCTCCTGATTAACCATCCTTTCTGGATGTCTTGGTTCCTGATGCCTCCTTTGGAGTGTAGTTTATAATTCACTTTCAGGATAGATAATACTCTCCCAATAAACTGTTTATACCACTCAATACCAGTCTCAAACTTCTTAAGCAATTTCTCATCAATTTTGATCTTAAATAATTCTTGAAGAGTTTCATCAATAATTGAGACACATTAGGTCTGATTTAAGAAAAGTGGCACTGCGTCCAATACAAAGCAGACAGTAAACATTGTGACGGTGCATGAGCAGTGCAGGGCCCCCCGTGTTCCTTGCACCTGTTCTCTGCCTGCCTTTTTTATGGCTGTGTTACCGCCATGAAAGGCTGGAGGAGAACAAGGTCATAATCTGCAGGGCAGCGCTGCATGCAGCGCTGCCCTGCCAGATTATGATCTCCACCACCGCCAGGGGCAGGGGTCATGGATCCTGGCAGTGCTGGTGGTTCCCTGGCAGTCCTGACCGCTACCACGAGTGTGGCAGTCTGAAGTCCGCTACACTCATAATGAGGCCCTAAATCTCGAGAGGATCCTATTTTTTCCATATATTTCCCACACTTATAAATCAGACCTGGGCACCGAGATGTAAAAGTATTATGTGCAACAGATCTGATCTCAGCAGTCTTCAAAGTGTTTTTTCGATTTTACTATGATCTACCTCTGCATCTTCACTTACAACAGCTTTGGCCTCATTTCGAGTTTGGCAGACGTGAAAGCATGTCTGCCAAACTCCCGACAAGGTAACGGCCACCTTTATTATGACCATCCCACAGGAGTTATTAAGAGTATCCTGCTAGCTCCGCAGGTGGAAACCTCAGTTTCCACCTGCCGGCCTAGCAGGAAACAGGCTACAGCATTATCTCCAACTCGTAATCGAGTCAGTGGCAATGCTGTAGCCCACAGGGTGCACTAGCACCCTCGCAATGCTCACTGTCTGCCAAGCAGAGTGAACATTACAACAGTGCTGGGTAGGGGGGCCCGCACTGCCCATGCCTTTTCTCCACCAACCTTTTCATTCAGTGTTAACGCCACGAAAAGGCTGTAGGAGAACAAGGTTGTAATCCGCAGTGCAGCACTGCATGAAGCGCTGCTCTGGCCGATTACGATATCTGCAACCGCCAGGCTGCAGGATCATGGATCCTGCTGGTTCCCTGGTGGTCTGACCACCAGGGTTTTAATGTGGCTGTCGGACTGCCGCAGCAGGGGCGGTCCTGACTGCCACAGCAGCGGCAGTCCTGACCGCCACCGTGAGTATGATGGTCTGAGGACCGCCACACTGGTAATGAGGCCCCTTGTATTTGATTGGAGACAGATTTCTCTAATAGCAAAATCTGTTTAGCGTTTTGTGACCTTTAAGACCAGGGTTTTCAACATTGACTGAAAAGTAGCCTGCATTTAGGAAAGCAAATTTAACTCCGAAAATTCTACTGAATTAGACAGGAAAAACGGAATTCTTTAAGTGGGGGTGAAAATCGGTCCTACATCACTCTTGTGCATGGAATAGGTAAAAAATACGAAAAGTGATGCATCAGTGGGAAAACAATTGCAAACTTCACTGAAGGCAACCATGAAGCAGGCAGCAGCAGCAAGGACAACAACCCAAGCACCAGCCAGGATGTCAATACAGATTCACAGGGAAAGAGGAAGTCCAACTTCAGTGAGGCGGAGAACCAAATCTTAATCACTGATGTGAGAGAGCACCAACATCAGCTCTTTGTCACCTCTAAAATTCCACTAGGAAGGAAAGAGGCAATTTGACAGGCCATTGTGGAGAAGGTCAACAGCGTGGGACAATCAAAAAGGACTGTCATCAATTGCAAGATAGGAGAAACTGGCAAAAAACCTGAAGACAGCAATGCAGACCGGAGGAGGGAGCCCTACACCCCAGAAGGGGCTGGATTCCTTGGAGAAGTGGGTGGCAGCTGTCATTCCAGACGAGTTGGTGGCTGGAATCCCTGGAAATAGTGCAGCACACAAGGGACAACCACAGGCACAGGCTAAATATCAACAAGGGGCAATGAGGGCTACAAAGTTAAGTTGTGAAATGCTCTTAGCTATGTCCCAGCACTATTATTCGCTGTCTCCAAGGCAATATGCTGCACAGCTCAATCAGTATGTGACACGTCTAACCATTAAGGGGCATATTTATACTCCGTTTGCGCCGGAATTGCGTCGTTTTTTTTTACGCAATTCCGACGCAAAACTAACTCCATATTTATACTTTGGCGTTAGACGCATCTAGCACCAAAGTCCATGGAGTTTGCGTCATTTTTTAGCGTGGACACCTACTTTGCGTTAATGATATGCAAGGTAGGCGTTGACGTCTAAAAAATTTACTCCGAGGCATGTGCGCCGTATTTACACTCCCGGGCAAAATTCACGCCCGGGAGTGGGCGGGTCAAAAAAAATGACGTACGGCCGCTTTTGCGCCGTTTTTTAGCGCCTGGAAAAGGCAGGCGTTAAGGGACCTGTGGGCTCTGAAGGAGCCCAGAGGTGCCCTCCCATGCCCCCAGGGACACCCCCTGTCACCCTTGCCCACCCCAGGAGGACACCCAAGGCTGGAGGGACCCATCCCAGGGACATTAAGGTAAGTTCAGGTAAGTCATTTTTTTTTTTTTTTGTGGCATAGGGGGGCCTGATTTGTGCCCCCCTACATGCCACTATGCCCAATGACCATGCCCAGGGGACAGGAGTCCCCTGGGCATGGCCATTGGGAAAGGGGGCATGACTCCTGTCTTTGCTAAGACAGGAGTCATTTCTATGGGGGTTGGGAGTCGAAAAAAATTACGCCAATCGGGTTGAGGCGAAAAATTTGCCTCAACCTGACGCCCCATTTTTTGACGCCCAAGACCCATATCCCCCTACGCCGGCGCTGCCTGGTGTACGTAGTTTTTTTCCACGCACACCAGGCAGCGCCGGCGGCTAACGCCGGCTAACGTCATTGATTAAATACGGCGCCCGCATGGCGCTTCAGAATGGCGTTAGCCGGCGCTAATTTTTTTGAAAAGTATAAATATGGCCCTAAATGTGTGAAGTACATCACCAGTCCATGTCTACCAGTGTCTAATGGCATGTATACTGTATTGCACAACATGAGTCACCAGAACAGTGTGCCTCATTTACTACCTTTTTGTGCAGAGCAGCACCGCAAGGCTTCTTGCTGCACTGCCCTGTGACCAAAGAAAAGGCCAGGAATGTGCTGTACCTCTAAGACACAGCACATTCATTTCCTTGTCTCCTGTGCTTGTGCACAATGGTCTGCCGTGCGCCAAGACATGCACCCTTATGCCATGTTGCAAGTCTGACTCTGTTGAAGGGATGATTGTTTTTGTGCAGGAAGGGACACCTTCCTCTTTCTGTGTGTGCTGTAGAATTCAGAACACATAGAAAAAGGTAACAAAATTAGGAGATACAAAAGTATATCACCTTGTTGTGCTTCCCTTACGACTCCCCTGGGGAGGTGTAGGCTTTTGACGGGTTCCCAGGTTAACAATATGTTGTAAATCAGGGAATGCGTCAAAATCCTTTGGTGCTGCGTGAAACACCCACCACAATACCCACTAGAATGCCTTTTTGATGCAAAGTAAGACAAGGCAGTGACTTGCGCTGTGTTGACTAGCTCCGTATCCACAAGACCAGGAAATGCCAAAGTGGCTTTGCGTGGCCTTGTAGATTTGCAGCTTACCCCGCTTGTGTGTACTGGTGGAGGAAGCTGCATGTACATATACACCATGTACTACAACAATAAGTCATGCATGGACACCTGAACCATATACAACCTGATGGGAACAAAACAGGCCCACTTGTACCATGAGGCCACTCTGTCTGACGTGGGCCCATAAACATGCAGTGTTATAGAAGCCAAGGGAATGTGTCTGTCAAAGGAGAAACAGGTCAGCTCATTGTGGGGTCAGGTGTGTCGTACGTGAAGTATCAGCACATAGAAACATGCCAAGAGCCACATGTAGATCATTTTGTCATAACAATGCATATCACTCAGCTGCCCTGATGTGTCATATGACATCATAGAACCAAAAGAACCCATGTCTTGTACCAAATATAATTGGGTCTGGGAAATGCTAGTGATAGACATCAGAGGCCCATGTGTGTGGAAAGCAAAGATGGAGTCATGTCCTGGTGGGCCCATTGATGTGGAGTGGATAGTCGGTGATGGCTGAATAGTTAGAACTACCGCTGTGTCTGAATGTGGAAACATGGTTTAGCAAGATGATCAGAATGGAAAAGTGTATTGCAAGATAGCCAGACCTGTACTAATGTGCTGCTGTGTCTGGTAGTGTCACACTTGTGTTGCACCTGGGAAGTCTGAATGCAAATTGTCTCATAATGCCACATATGTCTAATTTGGACAATGTGAAATAGGGATCTGTCAAGTCAAATCCAAAACTAGTCCACCACCACACAGGGCATCAGTCACCAAAGGTTGGAGACTAAGGTAGATGTACCCAGTCATGTCTGAAAACTGGGTAGATACTTATCTTTGAAAAAAAATATCCACTACCATGTGGGATACAGCCTGATCCACAGGCCTCAATAACAGCAAGCCATGTCAGTACTATGGACATGGTCACACATATTGTTGATGTTGTAGGCATATGAGAGTTAATCTATGATCTGGGTTAAATTACTTTGTGGCAGTAAGTTGAGTCCCTGGACTTAATCGAGTAGTCAAAGAGTAGGCATGTACACGTGCAAGTGAGTTACTCTGGGACAAATGATGTGTCATACTATGTAGACATCCAAATTTCGTAAACCTCAAATGGGGTGAGTGTCTGTTCCAGTACCTAGTGTGACATTGACCATAGTCCCACATCGGAGACACAGTGCCCACTGTCCCCATTAATGTTGCCAAAATGGAATGCAATCATTCAATCTGCGGACACAGATAAAGGAAATACATGGGAAGCACATGTCCTCACACAGTCATGCTGTCTCTCAATGTTTCTTTGGTGTGTAGATTTGGTCTGAATAACTATAATCAATTCAACCCTTGCCCACAAGAATGCAAAATGTGATTGTAAGGCAGCACAAAAATGTCAGCACGATAAAAAGAAACCCATATGGCAGACTGTTCATACATTTTTGACCAAAGCCACATAACCTCCACATGAGCAGTGGGTAGGATGATGGCCACACAGAATGCAGCTATGAAAGGGATTATTTCAAATCTGAACCGAAGTAGTGCCCACATGTCAAGACACAATCATTGTAGGCTTCCCAAGAAAAAATGCAAATTACCTTGTCGAATGTGGACATGATCTCATCTTATAACTGCAAGAATGGTAGGCCTACTGACCTGGGTAACTATGTTGCAATGTGTGTCATGACAAAAAAAGTCTGCCTTGTCAGTCACACAGTTGTTGTTTCAAGATTGTAGAGATACTGCCAGCTGAAATGTAACGTAAATGCAAATTAGACTCCATACCTCTGAATAACATACATCTGATGCCTCAATGTTATAATCAATTAAAAACTTTTGAAAATCTGAAAGACATACACATTAGTCATGTCAACATCTGACCTAGGGCACCGTGAACATTGTTCTTTCACATTTCAAAGAATGTACCTATAACTCCTGAACAGCTGCCTGTCCAGTATAAAGTTCTGGATGTGGATGACAGCCTGCCAACCCTAGAACAAGGCACCCTCCGGGAAATCCTGGGCTCCTTTAACACAACATCTCCAGCTGCGGGAAGGGCCAACAGCATAGTGGGGTCTCCAAAGGATCCACCCAACAGACAACAAACAACACCTGCTACACTACCTCCAGCCCAGGACTATGAGGACCCACAAATAGAATCTCAGCGTTGTGTGGTAGGAGTCCAGTGGGACATGATAGATTTGGTGTGGGTGGGGATGGGGTCCTTGGCCAGCACCATAGAGGCATTGTCCATAGGTGCCTCAGTCCAAATAAGGACACCTTGTTTGCTATACGAGGCACCTATACTCCGCTCTGTGGACTCCAACAGTCCCTAGCTGATCTCGCTGGTATCATGAGGCAGAGGCACGTACAACTGCCCTGCCAAAGTGGTGCCAGCGAGGTTGCCAAACAGCTGGGGAAAATACGCAGAATCCTGCAGTCCATGGAATGGAAGCAGGACACAAACATCACCACTATGGGTGCCTACCACTGCAGTGTTGGAGGTGTGCTGGCAAGCATGCAGGCGTTCCTCAGTGCAGTGCTGCCTCACTTTCTGACACAGAGAAATGCTGCTGTGGACAGGGGACCTACATCTTCAAGCTAGCCTGGTGGATGAGGGGTGATGCCCTGAAGCCAGTCGGCATGCCATTGGTTGAGTGTGTTGATTCTGTCGGTGGGCATGCTGTCATTCTGTTGTAGGTCATGTACAATCTATCTAGGGATTAAAAGCCCAGAAAATACACATTGGTTAAGTCATTTAGTACCTTTGTAGCTGTATGCAGGAGGCTGGCCTGGTTTGTAGTGGGTACCTATAATACTTACACCTTATACCAGGTCCAGTTATCCCTTATTAGTGAAATGTAGGCAGTGTCTAGAAGCCAGGCTCTCTAGAGGTAGCTGTCGATGAGAAGCCATGGCTTACCTAGGAGACTCGAGAAGCTCATGCAATACCACTGTAGTCACTGTACCGCCTGCAGCATAATGACCCCACCTACCGCCATGGTTTCCATGGCTTTGTTACCGCCACGAAAACCATGGCAGTAGGCACTATCAGTGACAAGGAATCCTTTCCATGTCACTGAGAGAGGTCTTCCCCACCCCCTCTCCAGATACCCTCACCCCCCCTTATTCTCCAAACCCCCCTACATTCACACCGCCTTCACACGCACCAACACACACCCATTCCCACATGCTTCCACGCATGCATACATCAATTCACACACACATCCGTACACATTTCATACATACACACAGGCATGCTTTCACAGAACACAACATACACGCACTCACACCTCCATAAATGCACACACATTCAACATGAAACACACAACCACATACACGCATGCACAACCATTCACACACACTCCCCCCATACACACAGCACCCTGCTCCCCTGTTGGAGCACCCACTTACCTGTGTTCAGGAGGTCCTCCAGCAGGAGACAGGACAGGGCGCTGCTGCCAGCAGCAGCGTCCGCAGCAGAATACTGCCAGGCCATATTATGGGTCATAATACGGCTGGCGGCGGCCTACTGGCATGGCGCTGCTAGTGGCAGCAGCGCCACCTTACTGCCATCTGCCGGCATGGCTACAGCCGGATTTCCGCCATTCTTCTGGCGGAAATCCAGCTGTGGTCATAATACGGCAGAAGACTGGTAGCTGCGGCTATGGTCTTTCGGTGGTCTTCGTGGCGGCGGTAGGCGGTTTTTACCACCAATATCATAATGAGGTCCTCAGTGTTATAAAAATAAAGGTACTTTATTTTTGTGACACAAATACCAAAAATACCATAGAGACTATATTCCCCTAGGAGGTAAGTAATACGCAAATAATATACACTAGTATGCAGAAATAAGCATAAAAACAGTTAGAAAACAGTGCAGAAAATCAGCTAGAAATGGGCGTAGGGAGAACACAAACCATATACTAAGAAAGTGGAATGTGAGTTTTGGTTTCCCACTTAGGCAATTGTAGTGTGTAGGGGGGCGCTGGGAATACTAGAAAACCCCAAATGTAAGTAAAAGATCCCACCTCAGTGCCCAGGAAAGCAGTATTAAAACCCAGTAACTTTCCCAGAACACAGAAATGAAAAGAAGGATTATGCAAGAACCAGAATAGACTGCAAGATACCAACACTGGATTTCTGGACCAGAGGACCTCTGGATGAAGGCGACCATGTCCAAGAAGCACAGAAGAGTCCAGAGAGAACAGGAGCCCCTGCTAACCCAGATGAAGGTGCAAAAGAGGAACCAATTGTGAAGAAGAACAGTCAGTATTGCGCCCACAAAGACGAAGTCGGGTTCCTGCTTGGTGCAAGTGATGTCCCATGCCGGATGGAGGATTGCAGTCTGGTTCCGCTGGAGTCCGCCAACAAGCCTTGGCACATGCAAAGCTTGCGATTAGCGGAAAATGGCTCTGCCCGAGAACAGGAAGGACTAGGTGGACTCCTCCCAGGGGGTGGGGTCAGAGGGGGCTCACAGCAACTCAGAGAGCCCACAGAAGACCAGGCAGTGTGTACAGGAGTCCCACATCATGGAGACAAAGAAGGTGCAAAAGGAGGCCCATGCAGCACTACGACAAAGGCTCCCATGCCGCCGGAAAACATTCAGGAAGATGTGCATCACAGGATAGAGTGCTGGGGCTGGAGCTGTAAGATGCACAAAGAACTTTGTGGAAGGATGCCAACAAGCCTTGGCAACTGCAAAAGACGTGGTGCATGGGGGTACTGTCTTACATGGGAAGGCAAGCTCTTACCTCCACCAAAGTTGGACAGTGGGACGTCAGGACCACTTCATTCCACCACCCATGATGCAAGAACCACGCAGCTCAGCAGGAGAGGGTATCCGCGCTGCCCGTTGTCATTGCAGTACGTGCCTGCTGAACCATGGGAGTGACTCCTTCACCCCAAGGGACATTCCTTCGCTCTTCTGGGGCAGGCTGAAGACAGGCTGTCGTCAGAGGATGCACGAATGTGAACAAGTTGAAGTTGCTGGCAGGAGCTGAAGATACAATGTTGCAGCAGGCATCTTGCTTCTTTGTTGCAGTTTGTAGAGTTCCTGGAGGGTCTAGATGCAGTTTTTTGGGTGAGAAGTTGAAGGGGGGGATGCAGAGGATTCCTGATGGAGTATTGGAATCCAAATTTAAAGAACCACCCAAAGGAGAGACCCTAGATAGCCCTGAATTACAGAATTGGTCACCTAACCAGGTAAGCACCTATCGGGGAGGGCTCTGATGTCACCTGCTGGTACTGGCCACTCAGATGCTCCCAGAGTTCCCTGCCAACCTTAAATCCAAGATGACAAAACCCAGGGACCCTCTGGAGGAGCTCTGAGCACCAGCCCTAGCGTGGTGATGGACAGGGGAGTGGTCACTCCTCTTTCCTTTGTCCGATTTCGTCCTTTGTTCTGCCTTCCTGGGCAAGCAAGAGGAGGGCAGAAACGCGTAAAATGGCGTCCCTGCACTCATGAAGTCTGGGAAAATGGTCCTGGAGGTCATGGGGGCATCTCTTCTAGGGTAGGGGTGCCCTCACACACAGATACCTTGCACCCTGCCCTGCTATAGGGGTGACTTATAAGTGACCTGGTGCAGTGTAAATGGCACCTTTTCACGCAGGCTGCAGAGGCCTTTGCATGGTCTCCCTATGGGTGGCAAAATATATGCTGCAGCCCATAGGGATCCCCGGAACCCCAATGCCCTGGTTACCCAGGTACAATATACTCGGGGCTTATAAGGGGGCATCAGTATGCCAACTGGGGATGAAATACTGTGTTAACAGTACGTGACAACCTAATTTAATGGAGAGAGCATAACTATTGGGGTTCTGATTAGCAGGATCCCAGTAGACACAGTCAAACACACTGACAAACAAGCCAAAAATAGGGGTAACCAAGCTAGAAAGAGACTACTTTCCTGCACTGTCCGATTATAACAGCGGAATAAATAGGACTTTACATTTTCATAAGATCTCTTCAGCTGATGAAGAAATGCACTTCTTAATTAAAAAAAATACATGTTAGTATGTTAAGAGTAAGCCCCTGATCATTTTACTATGTGCCTAATTTGTTTAAAAATCTATTGTACGCTGATATACATTGTGCACATTTGAATGATAATTACTTTTATGCTTTTATGATCGTTTTTAAAAAGATAGGTAATTTTTCTCTCCTATTGCGAGGGCAGGGGGAATTGTTAAGCACCATAGAATTGCAACTGCACCATAGAAACGTGAGCCGAGGGTAGAGCTCTAGTTTGTAGAAGCTGACTACCATAAATGTCATTAACGGGGCCAGGACCCCTGGTCCAACTGAAAAAATGAAGGTTAGTTCTACTGTGGATACCTTACTACTTTTGAGGCCCACCTCCCCATCCCAACCCTATCCCCCACATGGTTTTGATGCTGGGGAAAGTCATTGCTTCCTTTGTAACTTTATGTTGACTGGAAAGGAAGGCAAGAGAATGGCATAACTTGTGTATGGAACTTTGGCAAATCTTGTGTATGGAACTTCGGTCTTATTAACTGCAGATCCATCCAGATCCGTCCCTTGCCATAACTAGAAGCTTCTTTACACTCATAGAGAAAAAACAGTTTGACGCCTTTTTCCTCATGGAGACCTTCTTACATGACTATTCTATTCAGGACATCAACCAGGCACTCCCCCGAAGAGACCTACTGCAGAAAAAAGGAGTAGGAATTAGCATCATCCTTAAGGGCATCTATAAATGTGTATACAACTCCCTCGACATATCAGACAGTGAAAATCTGGACTTCACTATTACTCTCTCCCCACCCCCACAATCTCTCCTTTTTGGGGACTTTACTGTATTGTCCCCCTGGTCCAAGCTTCAGGTTTACGGACACCCTGCCTTAAATTGTGGAAGGTCTCATCATAGGAAAAACTAATTACACACTGTTTGGAGATTTTAATATCCACCTTGAGGAAATTAATAACCCTCAAGTATCTAAAATCCTGTAATGCCTGGATGGGATGCCGCTAACTTAAAGGGTTAAAGGGCCTACATATGTCAAAGATCATTAGTGCTTAGTAGTAAGGCCCACTTTAAAGTCAAGAGCCTTCAATAAATAACACCATGGAGTAACGGAGCACTCCAAAAATATGTCCAAAGTATGGAAAAATATTTTGTTGTGCTTTAATCAGACATGTTAATTAAATAGGGACGAAACACGTGTCAGCTAAGTCTCCAACTTGACCTGAAACACGTATAACGATCACAATACTCATTTATATTATGATAAAAAATAATCTTTCATCTCAAGAATCATATTAAGTGAAAAATTTATCTAGAAAAATTGGAATCTGTAAATTGATACCGTCTTACTGAATTTTATTGATTGTGTTCTTCCTGTTTAATTAACATGTCTGATCAAACCACAACATATTTTTGCAGACTTCTGAAATAGTTTTTGAGTGCTCTGTTAATCCATAGTGTTATTAGTAATCTAAACAGATTTTCTGGTTAGACTTTTCACATCATGGCAACAGATGTGTTGTAACGTAAGAGCACCAATAATATGATTTTTTTAAGATAGCGGGATGTACATTACTGTGACCATTGTTGCCTTTCTTATGATAATAAGCCTTCAACAAATGGCATGGACAGATACACTTTATAGTATTCCCTTTGGAAGGTCCCCCTACAGGCCCAGAAGCTAAAACTAAGCCTAGCCAAGGCCATATGTGGTCTAAACTGAAGAAAGAGACCTGGATGCTGGCACTTGCTAACACCAGACCGGTGATAGGCAATGATCTTGAGGTAGCTAATACTAGAACAAACTCCTGCATACAACACTCACTGGATGCCATAATCCCTACCATAATCCCCATCTCCACTCTAAGAAGAGGTAGCAAAGAAAAGTCTGCACCATGGTTCAACTAACAGTTAATGCTCCTGAAAAAGGAGGAAAGACATTGGAGAGAATATGGAGACTTCATTATGACAATGAGCCAAAGGTGGCTTATCGGACTGACACTCATTTTTACCACCAAGACATCAGGAGGGTCCAAGCCCGTTAATGCAAAGACCTATTGGTCAAGGCAGCTTATGTCCCCAGGGAGCTGTTCCAGGTTGTACAATCTCTGAACACCCTCAAATTGGGAAATCCTCCCCCTACTCCATCATATGAACACTGCATTGAACTTGCAGCCTATTTTCAGAGCAAAGTCGCTTCAATTTATAGCGAACTACTAAAGGGAAGAGAGGTACCATCTACAACAGTATTGTTAGACCTGATAGCCTTAGAGTGGTCATCCCCCTACTTTTCTGACACTGATTTTGCTGGTTTTAGGTCTCTGCACACTTTACCACTGCTAACCAGTGCTAAAGTGAATTTGCTCTCTCCCTTAAACTTGGTAACATTGTTTCATCCCCAATTGGCATATTTTGATGTACTTAGAAGACCCTACTAAAGTGTACTACATGTGCCCACAGCCTACAAATTTAATGCTACTAGTGGGCCTGCGGCACTGGCTGTGCCACTCACATAAGTAGTCCCTTAACCATGTCTCAGGCCTGCCATTGCAAGGCCTGTGTTTGCAGTTTCACTGCCACTCCAACTTGATATTTAAAAGTACTTGCCAAGCTCTAAATTCCACTTTTTCTCCATTAACTCACCAATGTGGTAAGCCCTAGATAACCCACAGGGCAGGGGGCCATGTAGGTAAAAGGCAGGACATGCACATGTGTTTTTATATGTCCTGGTAGTGGGAAACTCATAAATTCATTTTCCACTACCTACTGTGAGGCCCGCTCCTTTCATAGGATAGCATTAGGACTACCCTCATATACTGTTTCATTGGTAGATTCTGATCAGAGGGTTAACCAGGTCATATTTAGTATGGCCAGAATGATAATAGAAAATCCTGCTTGTTGGTGAGGTTGGATTTTATATTACAATTTTAGAAATGCCACTTTTAGAAAGTGATAATTTCTCTTCCCTTAAAATCTATCTGTGTCTTACAGCCTACCTCCAATCAACATCTGGACTGGGCTGGTTGACAGCTTCCTTGTGCATTTCACCCAGACAACCACAACCACAAACACAGGATACTCAGTCACACCTGCATTCATTTGCATACTGAATGGGTCTTCCTGGGCTGGAAGGGTGGAGGGGCTGACACTTACATTCCAAAGGCTAGTGGCCTGCCCTGACACAATGGACTGCCAAACCCCCTACTGGGACCCTGGCAGACAGACCTGTACTGAAAGGGGGACTTGTGCACTTCAAAACCACTCTTTGAAGTCTTCCCCACTTCAAAGGCATTTTTGGGTATATAAACTGGGTCTCTGACCCCACCAACTCAGACACTTCTGGACCTGAACCTACAACCTGTCAAGAGGAACTGCCTGGCTGCCCAAAGGACTCATCTGGACTGCTTTACTAAGAAGGACTGCTGCCCTGCTGTTGCCCTGCTGCCCTCTGACTTTGCTGAGAAGTGCTCTCCAAGGGCTTGGATTGAGGTTGCCTCCTGTGTTCTGAAGTCTCGGAGACAAAAAGACTTTGGTCCTAATTATGACATTGGAGGTAAGTCCCGCTTACCGCCATGCCGACTGCCGGCAACATACTGCCGCCGCCGCGGGTATCCGCTACCCATGTTATGACACACACATAGCAATCCTTCACTATACAGACACACACACAAGTCCGCCAGCCCAAAGGTCAGTGATAAACTAGCAGTATCAAAACCCACACCATCACGCCAACAGAACAACGCCCATCACATTATAACCCATGAATCACCGCGGCGGACATTCAACCGCTGTAAACCATTGGCGGTACATACCCCACACTCAAAATACACACACTCAAACAAAACAACACTACGTTGGACAATTCAAACTACACATACCTGACACACACCACACCCACACCACACCCACACCACTATAAAGCACACACCCACATTACCCACAACCCTTTACAACTCAAAAGAATTGACAACTGAGAGAGAGACATACCAAGAGCACCCACAGAACCAGAGCCACAGAATACAATCACCCATACACCATCCACGTACCATACAGCAAACACCCCAACACATCCCCTCACACACACACTACTCATACTACACCCATGGCACCACAAAGACACCCCAGTTTCTCAGAGGAGAATCTAAGGGTAATGGTGGAGGAAATCATCCAGGTAGAGCCACAGCTATTGAGATCACAGGTGCAGCAGACATCCATTGCTAGGAAGATGGAGCTATGGTGGTGAATTGTGGACAGGGTCAACGCCGTGGGACAGCACCCCAGAACATCAGGGATGACATCAGGAAGAGATGGAACGACCTACGGGGAAGGTGCATTCTGTGGTTGCAAGACACCAGATAGCTGTACAGAGGACTGGGGGTGGACCCCCACCTTCTCCTCCACAACTAACAACATGGAAGGAGCAAGTTTTGGCAATACTTCATCCTGAGGGCTTGGCAGGAGTAGCAGGAGGAATGGACTCTGGTAAGTCAAATCTCTATTACTATCACACCCCCTACCTACATGCCATAACATACCCCCACCCCTATCCTCACCCCATCACTCCACCACCTCACATACACCCCACCATCACAACCTACACATCTCAATACCAAGCCCTACACATAACATCAATGCACGGAAACCCTCTCACAGATCTGCATGGACACCCATCACTAAAGCATGCACATTAGAGACAATCACCTAGCCCACAAAATCACTACCCACACAAGGCAAAGCTGACAGGGCAATCACAGCCATACAGGGCAACACACCCATGCACAAGATGTCACACGCAGAAACAATAACACTGCATTTACATCCCCACAGGTCCCCCACCCAACATCACAGGAGAGGAGGTGCCCACAATATCCAGTCCCGATGCAGAAGAGGCCCACAGTGATGACAGCAGCTCTGGTCGCCTGGATCTGGATGACCAACTTGGCCCATCAGGGATCTCCGGACAGTCGGTTACCCAGGCACAGTCCCATGTCACCACAGAGCCTACCCCCCCCCCCCCCGGAAACATCACCACAGCACCCACACAGCAGGGCTTATACCTCTTTCCCCAGGACACGTCAATCAGCAGTGTGTCCACCACTACAGGGACCCCAGGGCACACCACAAACACAGGATGATCAGGGACCTACAAATTGAATGCTACTAGTGGGCCTGCGGCACTGGTTGTGCCACTCACATAAGTAGTCCCTTAACCATGTCTCAGGCCTGCCATTGCAAGGCCTGTGTTTGCAGTTTCACTGCCACTCCAACTTGATATTTAAAAGTACTTGCCAAGCTCTAAATTCCACTTTTTCTCCATTAACTCACCCCTGTGGTAAGCCCTAGATATGTCACGGTTTCGGGCGGGTCTGATCAGGACTCTGGTTGGGACACCCCTTGAGGTCACCGAATATCCTAAAGAGGTAGTATACTGGGGCAGAAGAGCAGCTAGAGGCATACACGGAAAGGACAGCTATGGACAGACACAGGAACAGGAAAGTAAAAGCAGAGCAACCCTTGTGTGAACAAATATGAAACGGATTACTAGTGGACAAACACACCGGGGTTGTACACAGAGTAAGGCGCAGAACCTCCCACAGTGACAGGTAATCTCAATGCCTCTGTGCAGTTTGCTCTTACAGATAGTCACCCTGCCAGCCCCATAGAATTGAGGCAGCAGAAGTGATTCTGTCTCTGGACCCTAGAGCACAAACAAGGATAGTACTTACATACACAGGACACGCTCTTGTGGGTCCAGCTGGAAACACAGTGGCGATTCCTGAGAAAACAGCAATAGCACACTGTCACTGTTAGGCACGAAATACAACGTATAACACTGGACAAGGATGGGGGCTGGAATTGCCTCCTGGAAACCAGGAGCCAACCCCAGTACACAGGAGGACACGTATACACTGGTGAAGACTGATAGAACACTTACCAGACACAAAGAACCAAGAAGAAACAGAGACAGAAGGGAACAAAGAGCCAGAGGCAAGAACTAGGAACAGGCTCAGAGTGAAGCAAAGGCGGGACTAGGACTTGAAAACAGGGCGCAAACTTCTGGCTGGGACAAACAGAGACAGGACTGGGAAACTGAGAACAGGCTCTGGCTGGAACAGGCAAGGACAGAACTGGAATACAGGGAGTAGGAAATGAGCAGTAAACAGGACTGGGAAACAGAGAGAAGGTTCAGGCTGAAACAAGGCAGGAGCAGGGCAGAGAAACAGGGAGCAGGCTCTGGAAGAAACAAACAGGTATAAGGCTAAGACGTAGGGAGCAGACTCTGGCTGGAACAATCAGGAGCAGGGCAGAGAAACAGGAAACAGGATCAGACTGGAATAGAACAGGAACAAAACTGGAACACCATCCAACAAGGGGTCTGTAACACAAAGGAATTGAAGTCCGATGCACGACGGGGAGCTTGAGGAAATGGCTGCTTATAAGCAGTTCCAAGCTGGGCTGCACAGGAGAGGTTTCAGGTGTGTGTGGTTTCGGACACTTGCAAGTCCTGGAGGAGAGGATCCAGTGAAAAGGAGCAACTGGACTTCTCCCATAGAAGACAATGGGAAACAGAATCCGGGTTTTCCTGACTACCAAGCTGTGCATTATGGGATTTGCAGTCCCAGGAAGCAAATGTAGTCCTACACAAGTGTACCATGGAGAAAAGAGAAATAAACAGGAGTCAGCAAGGGACTCTAGATAGGTGTTCAAGGTGATTCCCAGGCTTCTGACAGTCCCCTTACAGCGCCCCCTGGAAATGGGACGACTGAGTCGTAACAGTATACCCCCTCCCACCAGTCTGCTCAAGAAGAGAAGGCGATCCTTTGGCTGAAAAAAGTTGAAGAGGAAAAGCCAAAGCAAGAAAATCCAACACCAACCTTGGTTGATAAGTTTACAGTCCTGCCACAGATGAATCATCCAATGAGCAAAGCATGTATTAATACCCATATGGGCTCCGATGTCTTTCCTCTTTATTGTTCGAGTGATACGGGAGGAGTGCATGGAGTTGGTTTCTGGTGAAGTGGATTCAGGAGCAAGGAGATCTGGAATTGCATCATGGGCGGTATTCTTTAGGACCTTAGTTTCCTGTTCAGTACTGTCTTCTTTGGAGGACATAATTGGCGTATTAGTAAGGTCTGTAACTCCTTCCGACAAGCAGGATATGTCTGTTTCTGCAGCAGTATTTGCATTGATTGTGGTCTGAGGCTTGCAAAGCATAGAAACTTGGGAGACATGGGTAACTGGTGTTCTCAAGGTGAACATGAAAAATTCAGAATTTTCTTTAGTTTTGGATGACTTCGGAGTATCAATCACAGGATCAACAAGAGTTTTTAAGTCTTTAGTAACTGGATTAACATCTGAAAATGTAGAAGTTCCACAAGCTAATTCTTTAGGGTGATCTTCAGACAAGACTGGGATTTCTTCATTGCAAGTGCTCTGTGGTGTGTTCGTGGTATCAGAAATGGTTTCTTTGCAAGGCGTTTCTCCCACAGGTAGTTGATCTTCAACTCTGTTAACACTGAAAGGTTGTTCTTTGGAAAGAAATGGAACCAGAGTCTCTTCAGAAATCGCCTTTACATTGCTATCTACATTTTCAGCTCTTGCCTTTGAATTGATTATGGTTTCTTGCAATAAAACACTAAGAACAGTACTTATCATCAGATCTTCGAATACAAGATTCAAATTCAAGTCTTTAGTTTTAGTGGGAAATATTACATCTTTCAGCACTTGAGCTTCGGTTTCAGATTGCTGGTTTTCAGGAGTCTTTAGTTTCAGGGACACAGCAGGTGACGTTGGTGTGGCTGATTTTACATCAAGATCAGATACCGGTATATCAGAGATCTGTTCTTCACTAACCATTGAGCTGGAAACAGGATAAACATTGGCAGGGATCAACAGGTCAGGATCAGTGGTTGAGGCTTCAACTGTGTCCAGTTCTAGTAGAAGGCTCTCATTTCTTATGACAGGCTGTTTAGTTTCAGATTGCTGGCTTTCTTCCTTTTCTGAAATCTCCACGATTTGCTTTGACACAGAAGAGATTTTTAAACTTTCTGAGAAGTCCATTACAATCTTAGTAACTGCGGGTATTTCTTCACGGTCAGAAAAATCCATTAATTCACTTGAAACAGGAACTGTCTCTTCATTATCTGAAAATTCTATGATATTGTTTGAAAGAGCAGGAGTATCCCCACAATCTGAAAATTCTGGTGTGTGCGCCATTTGAACAGCACTGTCTGCAGGTTTGTTCACGGCAAGGCAGGAACCACTGTCATCACTAGATTCAGATTCTTCAACACTGTTGCACAACTTGCCATAAATCTCCAGTAAAGTCATATCTTGGTTTCTTAAGGTGCAGCTATTGGAGTCTGCAACAGAACTCTCTTCTTCCTTTGGCTTTATTTGTTCTGATAGAGGGGCTGAGACACTTCCTTCTGAAGACTCTGATCCATCCTTTGAATCAAGAAGTGTCAAATCTCTCAGAGATGTCAGAGATTCAGTCAACTGCACAGGGATATTCTCTGGAAAACTACAAGCTGAGAGAGAGTCTGAAGAGGCTGATATATTTATAACTGGAGCTGTCTTTTGACTGTCATTAATAGAAGGGACAATCTGCTCGATAGAAGTCTTTGGAGAGGCACACAAAGTAGCATACTGTTCTTTAAGCCAAAGCTGGTGATCATTTTCTTTTTTCAGGTTTTCAAATTGCCTTGCAGTAGTTTCCATCAGCTGCTCTGTTACTTCTTCTACCTTACAGATAAACAGAATGTCTGGTTCTGGCAACAGTGAAATATGCATGGATGAAAAGAGCCCACGTGCACGATTTCTTGTGTATGTTACAACATAATCATCATAGAAGTCCAATATCTGCCTTTTAATCTGCCAAAACTGCTCTGTTAGTGTGTTTATGTCCATATTGTTATCAAACCCACTCAGAATAGAAAAGGGTTTAGCAGAGCTTTTAGGGATTGAGACTGGTGTATTATCATCCAGTTTGGGAAGAGCACAAGCCTTCTGAGTTGAACTAAGGAATCCCACAGTCTTTACTGATCCCTTTGGTACAGAGTTTATCCTGCTGACTTGAAAGCTCTGAGGGACTGGTAGGTCTTTATAAGAGTCAGCACAACACTTAGGAATTGAGACTGATGTACTGTCATCCAATTTGGGAGGAGCACAAGCCATTTGAGTTGAACTAAGGAATCCCACAGTTTTTACTGATCCCTTAGATACAGGGTCTAGCCTGCTGACTTGAAAGCTCTGAGGGACTGATAGGTCTTTATAAGAGTCAGCACTGCACTTTGAATTCTGAGAAACTGGCCTAGATGGGCTGAAGCACTCTACAGAAAACAAGGGAATCCCTATTGTGGCTTCGTGAACAGTGTCAGGGTTCTTTGTTCTGGCAGAGTCCTGGAGGTGAACTTGGGATGCACTAGCATGAGGCAAGGAATTAACCAGTTTTTCTTGAGTGTGAGTGTCTTGTGCAGAGGTAGCAAAAGCACTTCCACGGTTACGAACATTCTTACTGGCTTCAGCTAATAGATATTGCAAAAACTCATTACGTCCTTGTAATTCTTCTACAGACAGGGACTGTGGGTCATAGCCACAAATAACATAATAGTCTATCATTGAAAGATTAGCAAGCCACTCAGTGTAGTACTGAACTTGCAAGTTATGGTTTTCTTTAACAAGTCTATCCTTTAAACTAAGGCCTTTTTTAGAGGTCTTCAGAGAATGTATAGGTTTAGAAAGGGGTGTCTTAACATGATAGGAAAACATTTTAGGTCTGTGCGTGCCTTTACTGCCAGGGGAGCTTGAAATGTTTGGTTCGTGCATTCTGTCACGGTTTCGGGCGGGTCTGATCAGGACTCTGGTTGGGACACCCCTTGAGGTCACCGAATATCCTAAAGAGGTAGTATACTGGGGCAGAAGAGCAGCTAAAGGCATACACGGAAGGACAGCTATGGACAGACACAGGAACAGGAAAGTAAAAGCAGAGCAACCCTTGTGTGAACAAATAGGAAACGGATTACTAGTGGACAAACACACTGGGGTTGTACACAGAGTAAGGCGCAGAACCTCCCACAGTGACAGGGAATCTCAATGCCTCTGTGCAGTTTGCTCTTACAGATAGTCACCCTGCCAGCCACATAGAATTGAGGCAGCAGAAGTGATTCTGTCTCTGGACCCTAGAGCACAAACAAGGATAGTACTTACATACACAGGACACGCTCTTGTGGGTCCAGCTGGAAACACAGTGGTGATTCCTGAGAAAACAGCAATAGCACACTGTCACTTTTAGGCACGAAATACAACGTATAACACTGGACAAGGATGGGGGCTGGAATTGCCTCCTGGAAACCAGGAGCCAACCCCAGTACACAGGAGGACACGTATACACTGGTGAAGACTGATAGAACACTTACCAGACACAAAGAACCAAGAAGAAACAGAGACAGAAGGGAACAAACAAAGAGGCAGAGGCAAGAACTAGGAACAGGCTCAGACTGAAGCAAAGGCGGGACTAGGACTTGAAAACAGGGCGCAAACTTCTGGCTGGGACAAACAGAGACAGCACTGGGAAACTGAGAACAGGCTCTGGCTGGAACAGGCAAGGACAGGACTGGAATACAGGGAGTAGGAAATGAGCAGTAAACAGGACTGGGAAACAGAGAGAAGGTTCAGGCTGAAACAAGGCAGGAGCAGGGCAGAGAAACAGGGAGCAGGCTCTGGAAGAAACAAACAGGTATAAGGCTAAGACGTAGGGAGCAGACTCTGGCTGGAACAATCAGGAGCAGGGCAGAGAAACAGGAAACAGGATCAGGCTGGAATAGAACAGGAACAAAACTGGACCGCCATCCGACAAGGGGTCTGTAACACAAAGGAATTGAAGTCCGATGCACGACGGGGAGCTTGAGGAAATGGCTGCTTATAAGCAGTTCCAAGCTGGGCTGCACAGGAGAGGTTTCAGGTGTGTGGTTTCGGACACTTGCAAGTCCTGGAGGAGAGGATCCAGTGAAAAGGAGCAACTGGACTTCTCCCATAGAAGACAATGGGAAACAGAATCCGGGTTTTCCTGACTACCAAGCTGTGCATTATGGGATTTGCAGTCCCAAGAAGCAAATGTAGTCCTACACAAGTGTACCATGGAGAAAAGAGAAATAAACAGGAGTCAGCAAGGGACTCTAGATAGGTGTTCAAGGTGATTCCCAGGCTTCTGACAGTCCCCTTACAGCGCCCCCTGGAAATGGGACGACTGAGTCGTAACAAGATAACCCACAGGGCAGGCTGCCATGTAGGTAAAAGGCAGGACATGCACATGTGTTTTTATATGTCCAGGTAGTGGGAAACTCATAAATTCATTTTCCACTACCTACTGTGAGGCCTGCTCCTTTCATAGGATAGCATTAGGACTACCCTCATATACTGTTTCATTGGTAGATTCTGATCAGAGGGGTAACCAGGTCATATTTAGTATGGCCAGAATGATAATAGAAAATCCTGCTTGTTGGTGAGGTTGGATTTTATATTACAATTTTAGAAATGCCACTTTTAGAAAGTGATAATTTCTCTTCCCTTAAAATCTATCTGTGTCTTACAGCCTACCTCCAATCAACATCTGGACTGGGCTGGTTGACAGCTTCCTTGTGCATTTCACCCAGACATCCACAATCACAAACACAGGATACTCAGTCACACCTGCATTCATTTGCATACTGAATGGGTCTTCCTGGGTTGGAAGGGTGGAGGGGCCGACACTTACATTCCAAAGGCTAGTGGCCTGCCCTGACACAATGGACTGCCAAACCCCCTACTGGGACCCTGGCAGACAGACCTGTACTGAAAGGGGGACTTGTGCACTTCAAAACCACTCTTTGAAGTCTTCCCCACTTCAAAGGCATTTTTGGGTATATAAACTGGGTCTCTGACCCCACCAACTCAGACACTTCTGGACCTGAACCTACAACCTGTCAAGAGGAACTGCCTGGCTGCCCAAAGGACTCATCTGGACTGCTTTACTAAGAAGGACTGCTGCCCTGCTGTTGCCCTGCTGCCCTCTGACTTTGCTGAGAAGTGCTCTCCAAGGGCTTGGATTGAGGTTGCCTCCTGTGTTCTGAAGTCTCGGAGACAAAAAGACTTTGGCCCTAATTATGACATTGGAGGTAGGTCCTGCTTACCGCCATGCCGACTGCCGGCAACATACTGCCGCCGCCGCGGGTATCCGCTACCCAAATTATGACACACACATAGCAATCCTTCACTATACAGACACACACACAAGTCCGCCAGCCCAAAGGTCAGTGATAAACTAGCAGTATCAAAACCCACACCATCACGCCAACAGAACAACGCCCATCACATTATGACCCATGAATCACTGCGGCGGACATTCAACCGCTGTAAACCATTGGCGGTACATACCCCACACTCAAAATACACACACTCAAACAAAACAACACTACGTTGGACAATTCAAACTACACATACCTGACACACACCACACCCACACCACACCCACACCACTATGAAGCACACACCCACATTACCCACAACCCTTTACAACTCAAAAGAATGGACAACTGAGAGAGAGACATACCAAGAGCACCCACAGAACCAGAGCCACAGAATACAATCACCCATACACCATCCACGTACCTTACAGCAAACACCCCAACACATCCCCTCACACACACACTACTCATACTACACCCATGGCACCACAAAGACACCCCAGTTTCTCAGAGGAGAATCTAAGGGTAATGGTGGAGGAAATCATCCAGGTAGAGCCACAGTTATTCAGATCACAGGTGCAGCAGACATCCATTGCTAGGAAGATGGAGCTATGGTGGTGAATTGTGGACAGGTTCAATGCCGTGGGACAGCACCCCAGAACATCAGGGATGACATCAGGAAGAGGTGGAACGACCTAAAGGGAAGGTGCATTCCGTGGTTGCAAGACACCAGATAGCTGTACAGAGGACTGGGGGTGGACCCCCACCTCCTCCTCCACAACTAACAACATGGAAGGAGCAAGTTTTGGCAATACTTCATCCTGAGGGCTTGGCAGGAGTAGCAGGAGGACTGGACTCTGGTAAGTCAAATCTCTATTACTATCACACCCCCTACCTACATGCCATAACATACCCCCACCCCTATCCTCACCCCATCACTCCACCACCTCACATACACCCCACCATCACAACCCACCCATCCCAATACCAAGCCCTACACATAACATCAATGCACGGAAACCCCCTCACAGATCTGCATGGACACCCATCACTAAAGTATGCACATTAGAGACAATCACCTAGCCCACAAAATCACTACCCACACAAGGCAAAGCTGACAGGGCAATCACAGCCATACAGGGCAACACACCCATGCACAAGATGTCACACGCAGAAACAATAACACTGCATTTACATCCCCACAGGTCCCCCACCCAACATCACAGGAGAGGAGGTGCCCGCAATATCCAGTCCCGATGCAGAAGAGGCCCACAGTGATGACAGCAGCTCTGGTCGCCTGGATCTGGATGACCTTCTTGGCTCATCAGGGATCTCCGGACAGTCGGTTACCCAGGCACAGTCCCATGCCACCACAGAGCCTCCCCCCCCCCGGAAACATCACCACAGCACCCACACAGCAGGGCTTATACCTCTGTCCCAAGGACACGTCAATCAGCAGTGTGTCCACCACTACAGGGACCCCAGGGCACACCACAAACACAGGACGATCAGGGACCTAGGGTCAGTGGCATTAGGCACACGGTTCAGGGGACAGAGGCACAGGACAACAGGGAAGCTGGGAGGACTGCTGTGCGAGAGGGGGAGGACAGGCCCAGTGAACCGACTCTCCAGGAGGCACTCACCAACATCCTAGGAGCATATCACCATTCCCAGGAGAAGATGGGCCAGATACTGGCCCATCGTTGCAGGAGACCCAGTGGCTGCAGGAGGGACAGTACCTGGGGATCAGGGAGGACTTGAAGGACATCCACACCACCCTGGTCACCATTGCAGGGGTGCTGGCAGACATGGCCAACACCATCAGGGAGGCAGTAGCACACCACCGGGCCCCTGACACTAGCCACATCGATGAACAGCCCTCCACCTCCGCTGCCGCTAGCGGACAGGAGGCCCTGCCACAGGAACAACAGGCCACCAGCACCCCTCCCTCTGCAGAAGGAGAACCACCCCACAAACGCTCCCTGGTATCCAGGCAGAAGCCAGAGGACATTGCCAAGACACCCACCAGGAAATAAGACTCTCCTGCGTGTCACCCTTGGGTCCCACTGTGTCACCCTGTCCACCTTGAAATGCGATTGCTCCCTTCCTATGCCCCCTTGGACAATGCACCTGTGCTACAAATAGACTGGACTCTATCCTGGACTTTCCTCCACCATCACCCCAGCCCATTGCACATACCCCTCTACTTATTAGCACTTAAATAAACACCCTTTGAAAAAATACAAGTGTGGAGTATGTCAAATGATTTAACTATGTATGATTAACAAGGTTTAAAACAGCAATACAACTGTATAGTAATGTATACATAGGAATGACCTGTAGTTGGCTGCAGTCAACACACCAGGTGCCAGAGTGGGGCACAGATATCTGAAAATAGAGATGCCAAAGGGTACAGTAAGTGGCCATAGAATTGGGAGAGTCTGCCTGCCACATACAATGTCAAATACAAAACTGTCAATGCAAAGTGAAGTTACAGTGTCTTACCTGTGTGTCACTGGACGTACTGTCGTATAATAGCTGTTCTGTTGTCCTCATCCTCATCCTCTGCCTCCTCATCTTCACTGTCCACAGGGTCCACTACTGCCACACTCCCATCTCCAGCCTCATCCTCCTGCAGAAAAAGCACCTGGCATCTTAAGGCAAGGTTATGCATCATGCAGCATGCCACGATTATCTGGCACACCTTCTTGGGTGAGTAGTACAGGGATCCACCTGTTAGATGGAGGCAACAAAATCTGGCCTTCAGGAGGCCGAATGTCCTCTCTATTATTCTCCTTGTTCTCTCATGTGCCTCATTACAACGTTCCTCTGCCCTTGTCCTGGGATTTTTCACAGGGGTCAGTAGCCATGAGAGGTTGGGGTAACCAGAGTCACCTGCAAATATCGAGGGACAACTGTTAGACACACACTAACCATTAGGGCCCACACCATACCCATAGACCAACATACACTGGGTGGGAACCAGGGCTCACCTGTTAGCCACACCTGGTGCCTCTGGAGTTGAGCCATCACATATGGGATGCTGCTATTCCTCAGGATATAGGCATCATGCACAGAGCCAGGATACTTTGCATTGACATGAGAGATGTACTGGTCCACCAGGAACACTATCTGCACATTCATGGAGTGAAAGATCTTTCAATTTCTGATTACCTGTTCATTTCTCCAGTGGGGACAAATGCAATATGTGTACCAACAATAACCCCAATTATGTTGGGATATGTCCCATTGCATAGAAGTCAGCTTTCACTGTGGTCAAATCCTCCACCTGGGGGAAAACAATGTAGCTGCGCATGTGTTTAATCAGGGCAGACAACACTCTGGTCAGCACTATTGAGAACATTGGCTAAGACCTTCCAGCTGCCAAGCCCACTGTCACTTGGAAGGAGCCACTTGCCAAGAAATGGAGCACAGATAGGACTTGCCCAAGAGGGGGGATCCCGGTGGGCTGACGGATAGCAGATATCAGGTCAGGCTCCTATTGGGCACACAGCTCTGTGATTGTGGCCCTGTCAGTTCTATAGGTGAGGATGATGTGCCTGTCCTCCATTGTTGCCAAGACCACCAGGGGTCTGTACACAGGGGATGTCTCCATCTCCTATTCATCCGCAGCTGTTGTAATCTAGGGGACAAAACAGGGAGCAGCTGGTCAGTATACCACATTTCCCAAAACTACACTGCATTGCATGTTGTGACTGTAACAGTATGTTGTTGTATAGGCCCAAATGGTGCCTATGTGTACCGTGCCACAGTTAGGTGCCATGGCCTGTCCCCCCTGAAATGGCGTCTGCCTGTACTGTGTGGATGGACATGTGGAAATGATGTACTGCCGCTGACGTTGTGCACCATTGCGGGAGGCAGTCGAGTACCGCCGTGCAACTCCTCATGGTTGTCATTGGGCCCTATGGGTTACAGTAGCCAATGGTGATGTACGCCGACGGTGACAGTACGCACCACCGTGGATGTGACCGCCATTTTCTATCTGTTCACTCACTTGCTACCTGACCTTCAACAGGAGAGGACCTACACTGCAAGTGCTGCTGTGACCTGTGTCTGGAACCGACCATGCCTTGTGTCACTGAGGAAAGGGCCCCTGGCTTAACCGCTGTGGGGTTGGAGGGACAGGTGGATAGTGTCCTACCCCAGTACTGAATGCCATATGGGCCTTCAGACAAACAGGTGAGTATACTGTGAACACGATGCAGGGGGCATGGATGCATCGAGTGCTGTGTGTGAGGGCCTCGTGTGGGGGGCGGTGGAAGGGTTCTGGGCAGCGAGTTGTATGTATGGTGGACAATGTCTGTGTGTATGGGGATGTGAGGGCTATGGTGGGCCATGAATGTAACAGGCTGGACGGTATGACTGATACCTTTTTCTATGTTTCTTTTTCTGCAGGTCAGCACCCATCAGAAAAGGGGTATATGGTGTGCCATCGCCAAGTACATGCGGACCCTGGGGGTCTACGGCAGGCGGAGCACCCACTGTTGGAAACAGTGGGAGGACCTGAGATGCTGGGCAAGGAAGAAGTCAGAGGCCCAACTGGAGCTGGCCTCCCAACGAGAAAGGGGTGCCCATCGAACCCTGAACCCCTGATGACCTGCATACTGGTGGTGGCCTATCCTGAGCTAGATGGGCACTTGAGGGCATCACAGCAGCCACAAGGGGGTGAGTACAGTTTCCCAATATATTACTTGCGCGTGGTGGGGTGGTCTCTGGGTGGGGGATGTGGGCCTGTGGGTGCCCCTAGGCTAGGCCGGACATTGCAGGGTAGGTCTCATGTTGGGCAGGGTACGATGTGAACCCCCCTCCAACCAAGCTAGTAGGCATCCACTACTGGGCAGGGGTCTGTGAGTGTCAGGTATGCTACTATTGGCATTAGGTATTCCTGTCAATGGGCTGGTGACTAGCATTGTGACTGGTAGTGCATTTTCTAGTGTGTAGGGCTGTTCCCTGTGTGTGTGTGTGTGTGTGGTGTACGCCAACGGTGGTGTTGTTGCTGCCATTGACCAGGTGTATCCATTGTCTCTTCCCCCCCTTATTGTTTTGTCACCCTGTCCTTATGTGCATTAGCATCATCTGGCGGAGGAGCAGAGGCACCGGCGATGGAGGGTGCTGCATCACACAGTGTCCATGAGGCCGAATCCACCAACGGTGAGGGCACCAGTGCGACAGAGGTAGACAGTTGGACCATGGTGGAGACAGGAGGGGACAGTTCTGACAGTAATACCTCCTCCGATGGAAGTTCCCTGCTGGTGGTGGACACCTCTGTGCCCACCCCAACTACAGGTACAGCC
The DNA here is from genome assembly GCF_031143425.1 of Pleurodeles waltl. NCBI lineage: Eukaryota > Metazoa > Chordata > Amphibia > Caudata > Salamandridae > Pleurodeles > Pleurodeles waltl. Next base: position 485,566,415 of record NC_090442.1, on the reverse strand, counting down.
ACCACCCGTACCAGCACCGCCCTCCCAGCAGCCCCTCATTGAGTTTCCCGTGCCCCCTCACCCAGGAGGGTGGGCATCGCCTTCGCCCCAGGCACCTCAGGCCCTGCCCCGGTCAGCCCTGCTGCCCTGAGTGACCTCCTGCGATCCATTGCGGTTGGGCAGTCAACCATAGTGAATGCCATCCAGGCACTGGCAGGCCATTTGCAACAAACAAATATATTCCTGGAGGGCATTCACTCTGGCATGGCGGCCCAACAGAGATCAATCCAGGCTCCGGCCTCCACCCTGATGGCAGCCATGGTCCCTGTCTCTAGCCTCCCCCCTCCAACTTCCTCTTCCCAGTCCCATTCTGCTCAACCACAACCTATCCCAAGCACACATTCAGACCAGCATGCACCCAAGACAACACACAGGAGTGGCTCAGGCAAACACAAGCATCACACATCATCCCACAGGCACTCACACAAACACCATCCAGATGCAGACATACCAACATCGACTGCCTCCACTGTGTCCCCCTCCTCCTTCTCGTCCACCACCCTCCCAGTAGCGTCTCCACTCACACCTGCATGCACTACATTCTCATCCACTACCCCCATCACTATTGTGCCTATCACCACACCCCTCACTGGCAGTCACCAGCCCACATCCATGCACACGTCCCCTGTGTCCTCTCCCACTGTGTTTGTGCCCCCTCCTCCCAAATTATAGAAATGCAAGCACTCAGACACCCAACAGCCATCCACCTCACAACAGCATCCAGCCCATGCACCTGCACCCAAACACAGCAGACAGACACCTCCTACCACCACTCCCTCTTCCTCCACTCCCAAACCTTCACCCTCTTCCCACCCCAGTGTCCCTGAGAAGCTTTTCCTCTCCACTGTTGACTTCTTCCCTTCACGTCAGGCCAGGATGGTCAGAACCCAGGCAAGCACCTCAGCCACCCAGTCCACGGACACAGTAGTGTCGGCAGCTGCAGGTGTGAGAGGTTCCAGGGAACTAGCCATCAGCACTGACAGTGTGCCTGCACCAGCTGCCAAGGGGAAGGGGAAGGGAAAGGATGCACCACCAGCTGCCAATGGGAAGGGCAAAGATGCATCACCAGCTTCCAAGGGGAAGGGCAAGGAGGTACCACCAGCTACCAAGGGGAAGGGCAAGGAGGCATCACCTGCTGCAAAAGGGGCAAGGGGCCTGCACTTGCAGGCAGGAAGGACAAGAGGCCTGGTGCTGGGACTGATTCTTAGCCCCCACCACCAACCATGGCGATTCAGCTGTCCGAGACTGCAGGAGAAGGGCTGGAGCCTCCCCCACCACTGGCATCACGCCAGTAGTACCACTGTCTGCAGCAGCAGCACCAGTGGGCAGCCGTCCGAGGCTGCAGGGGAAGGGTTGGAGCCTCCCCCACTGCTGCCTGCACCGCCACCAGAACCACTGCCAGCAGCAGCAGCCCCAGTGGGCAGCCGTCCGAGGCTGCAGTCGAAAGGGCTGAAGCCTCCCCCCACCACTGGCATCCCCGACAACAGCACCGCCATTGCCACTACTGAGCAGCCGTCACCGCCGGCGGGCAGCGTATAGTCCTGCCTCCATGGGCTGTACTGCATCCTGGACCATGCAAATCCTGTGGGTTTTACAGCCAGGTGGAAGACTGTGACCTTGCACTCCCCAAGTGCTGCATCACAGGGCACAAGGCCCACTCCAGAACCAGTGGAGAAGCCATTCACTCACCCCCTCCTTGCCAGGATGAAGCACACTGGGCACAAGGCCCCTTCCAGAACCAGTGGGCAAACCACCCATTTGAGAGACTGTGGCTTTGCACTCCCCAGGACCAAGCAGTGGGCAAACCACCCACTTGAGAGACTGTGGCTTTGTACTCCCGAGGACCAAGCAGTGGGCAACCCACCCACTTGAAAGACTGTTGCTTTACACTCCCCAGGACATTGCACAGGACATGTAGCCCCCTCCAGGACCAGTGGTGTTGTACCATCTTCCAGCTGAGGTGCCCCCGTTCCCCATCTTCCTGAGGTGCCTGTGTATTTTCGACCTGATGGCTCTGCAGTGTTCTCTCCGTGTTGTTGCAGGAGTCCAGTGGGGCCTTGGCCTATGTGATGTGGCCCTGTGGCCCACAGACATTGAGGACTGGGCAGTGTCCCTCCATTTGTATATATGTATATACTGTTTTGATTTTGAAGCACGATTTTCTAGTATCTTATCTTATTACACTCACTTTAATCAATTCCTTTTGTCCTTGCATTATTCCTGAGGGGTACGGGGTGTATATGTAATTTTACTGCATCTGTTTGTCTGTATGGTGTTGGGGGTCGGGTGGGGGTGTTGCGTGTAGTGTGTGTGTGTCACTCTCTTTTTCCTCCCCCTCCCTTGTGTGCTAGGCGGCAGTCCTCACCGTGGTCGTCTTCACTGGCATTGCTATTATAGTGCATGAGGAGGTATAGCAGCATGGGGAAGATGTGCAACTCGGGCTCCATGGCGTCGTGGTTCTTCCTTGAGTCTCCAGAGCTGAGTCCTTCACCTTCTGTCTACTGTTTCCGCCGTGCTTTTGATGTCGTTGGTACCACACCTGAAAAGGTGGCAGAGTGGCCTGTTGTAATACAGTGGGCGGTACATTGTCTTCCGCGTGGCTGTTGGCAGTTACCGCTGCGGTGCTTGTTGCTACCGCCATGGCAGTCGGTGTGTTAAAGTGGCTGTCTGTGTGGGCAGTTTCCTCCGTGGTCATAATTCCATTTGTTTTACCGCTGGTCTGTTGGCGGTATTACCGCCGCTTTATCACCAACCACCAGGGTTGTAATGAGGGCCTTTATTTCTTCAGGAAACTCCTGAAAATCGCTGCACAACCCACCAGAAACTATGCACAGCCATCTTATGACCGAGTAATCGCCGCACAGAAAAACCAGAACGAGCAGCCTGACTTCCTGAGTGAAGATTCGACTCAGCACCTGCCTTGCAAGAGAAAGTTTGACGCACAGCCCTGCCGGATTGATGCACAGCTGAACCGGAACGATGCAGCCGATTCCCTGAGTGGAAAATCGATGCAACGCCTGCCGTGTGACAGAAAATTTGATGCATCGCCCTACCGGATCAATGCAACGCCTGTGACTTCTTCCAGCGTGCCCAGGATTTCCCCGCATCGTCCCTGGGTGTCAAAAAGATCCCCACATCGCAGTGAGGACTGCGCACTGAAAAATGACGCAAGCCCCTTTTAGCGTGGAAAGAAATAATGCATCATCTGTGTGGCGCCAGAAAATCCGACGCATACTTTATTTTTCCACGCATCTCCTCTGCGGTCTCCGTGCGTGTTATTTTTGACACAAACCAGGTAATTTGTGTTATCAAGAGACAACTGTTGGTTTCTAAAATTGAAGACACTTTTTAAACCTTCAAAAGTGATATTTCAACTTGTGCTTATTGATTTTTTATTGTTTTGACCTTAATTTAACTAGAGAAATATCATATATTTTTCTAAACCTGTGTGGTGTATTTTTGTGGTGTTTTCACTGTATTACTGTATGATTTATTGCACAAATACTTTACACATTGCCTTCTAAGTTAAGCCTGACTGCTCAGTGCCAAGCTACCAGACAGTGGGCACAGGATAATTTGGATTGTGTGTGACTTACCCTGAATAGGATTGTGGTCCCTATTTGGACAAAGATGTATACCTCTGTCAACTAGAGGCTCCATTTCTACAAGTAGGAAAAGAACCCATGGTATAAGATATAGGGGATCTCTATAGCTATTACTGAAGATATTCTCATGGCCTCTCTGGGGACGGTGAAATCTGTCTTTCCTCTGGAGGTGGCCCCTCCTCATATCTTCTGGGAAGAAAGACAAGCAACATTACCCATCATTTTGGATCTTTTAAACCTTTCCATCACAACAGGCTCAGTCCCTCAGAACGGAAACATGCAGTAGTTCAACCACTGCCTAAAAAAAAAGCTGGGCTTGACCCCACCCTGTCTGGAAACTGTAGACCTTCCTTTTTTCAGTAAAGTTCTTGAGAAGAATATCTGCTAGCACTTATCCAGGCATCTAGAGGCAAAACTGCTACTCAATCCAACTCAAAACATTTTTGCCATGCTGTTGGTCACGGAGGATGTCAAATTAATTCTCAGCAAGGGTGGTATGGCAGCAATCATTCTCCTCGATCTGAGTGCTGCGTTCAACATGGTCGACCATGATATCTTAGAACACAGGATCAGTAAAATAGGGGTATGGAAGGAAGCTCTAAAATGGCTGAGCTTCTTTTCTGAAGACAGATCTTTTCAGATCTGGGAATCTCCGTGTTTCTCTGAAGCGTTCCTCAAATTTGGGGTTTCTATCATATCTAAAGGTGCTGACACACAGTTGGTTGTCTCCCTCACCGCCAGTAATGGTATTCAGCAATGGCTGGGTCCCTGTCTGGAGAATGTGGCCCAATGAATGGGAAGCTGCTCCCTAACATTAAACAGAGACAAAACAAAGCTACTTATGGTGGGGAATAATGAACCTCGTTGTAGCCCTTTGGCTACACTAGACTGGCCAAAGATCCTAGGGACCCCTCCTGCGCCATCGAACCCTATAAAAAGCCTAGGAATATGGCTGGACAGCTCCCTCTTGATGGAAGCACAGGTAAAAAAACTGACATGTACATGCTTTGCCTTGGTGAGAACTCTGCACAAACTACTGGACCTCCTAAATACAGTATCCATAAGAATCTTGGTCCAGGCACTAATACTATCATGCTTGGACTAAGGAAATTCCCTGTACCAGGCTCACCTAAAACAGTCCTAAAGAGACTCCAAGTGGTCTTTGTGGCCAGGACTATCTTGAAGCTGCCCAAGCTTGTCTCAACTAAAGAGGTCTTGGCATCTTTTCACTGGCTTCCTGTGGAGGAAAGAATACAATTTAAGACACTGTGCATCACCCACAGATCAGTCAACCACAAGGGACCTAAAATGATCTTTTCACTCCCTATACCTCCAGTAGGACATTAATGTCCCCCAACACTGGTCTGCTGAAGGTCCCTTGTAGTCAAAAGGCCAGATGGGGAAGACGATCTTTCTCCTACATATCCCCAGAACTCTGGTACACCATACTGAGTAGACTGAGAATGGAACCCAATTAAATTATATTCAGGAAACTTCTTAAAACCTGGCACTGGCTGACTAGCTGAAATATATGGTAATAGGCCTGTTTAGTGCTTACTCTCACAGTGCGGGGAAGCCTCACAGTAGCCATGTGCTCTAAATATCCATATAAGATAAGATCTTCAGGCCATGATGTGTGTGTGCCTCCTTTGCCTTAGGCACCTACAACACAACCCTCACAGCACACACATCAAAGGAGGAAGATGTGGACTTAACCTCCTTCAAACGTAAAGCTGTCAGGTAGCATCTCTCTGTGTCAAAATGGATGTGACAACTGCTACTGACCTCATTTTGCTGTCCCAAATGTTCATCTGAAACAATTTAGGATGGCCACTGTGACTTTCCTCCTTATTGGCAATTTGATAATTCTCTTCCTCCCTTTTGGATCCCCCATTGGACTCTGTCTGGACATTCCCTGGCTCAATTGAAATGTTGGAGTTGTTGAAACATGGACTGCCACTTGCAGTGTGCTCCTATGTCCACTTATAAATAAAATCACTTTCCCCAAACAGCTTGTTGCATCTGGTGATTATAAGATGGAGTACCCCATGTTGTTTGTCCTGGCCCATAATACTCTACAGATTCAAAAAACCGAATTGTGTGCAATTGACAAATGAAATAATCAGCCCAGGGAAAGGTCAAAAGTGTATGTGAAACATATGTGCATCTGTACTAGCAAGTAGTCACCCAAGATGACATGTATGAAGTTCTTAGAAGTAAAATATGTCACTGGTCACACAAAAGTATGTGACTATCCAGGTGACAGATATATGAATGCATGCTAGCCAACAATCAACCATGATGTGTCAATTAATTGTTGCAAGGGTGAGTGAAGAAGTTTAATGGGAACAGTATATGATCCTACACTTGAGAGAAGTTCAAGGTCAGACTGATCAGTATAATTAAATCCCAATCTCAAGCATTTGTTTGACTCATTAAGAATTGAAGAAATTTCCTTTATTCTCCCCACATTTTAATGATACAAAACAGCCAACGCTTGTTTCTCCCCATGGGGCACGCAAACCTGGGGCTTCTTCAAGGCCGAGAACACTTGTCAAACCACTGTTAAAGAAGAATGCAATTTTGAGATTGGATTTCCTGGGTGGGGTCCTGTTGGATAATTTGATACTACTCTTAGTCTGATAGTGGTTGTGAGGCTTCCATAAGATATTGGTCTGTGTGCTGAACAACCAAATTTCCCACTTTATCAGCCCCTTTGATTACAATATCAGTTTTGTGTTTGAGTGTTTTCATCGCTTGTCGTTGTGATGATTGTCAATTATCAGGAAGAAATTTGATAGTTTTCAGATATTTCTGATGTTCTTTTGCCAAGTCATGCCACACCGCTTGATAACATCAATAGTATTTCCTTTCCGTGATGCTATGAGGACTATTGCAACATTTAATGATAAATGAGTGGTTAGGTTGTTTTGGACAGCGGACTTACTCACTCACTGCAACAAATTGGTAATGTGATTAACACACTATTTTAGCAATCATGCAAGACACGTGTTAACTATGCCACATCAGAAATACTTCAGCAGCATCTACACTAGTACGGAATCATGTTTAGGGATGCGGAGCCTTCTTACATGGTCAGCCTGCTCCATTGTGGTACATAAGTTCTCTAGACACTAAACCACTGATGCCCGTAAGAATCTAGGGAAAAATATCATATTGAGTTGCATGAAGGTCTGAAAGCCTCTAATCAATCAGACTGTACCATATCACAATTTTTTCAGAGTTTTTGGGTAACTAATCTCTTGTCCATATTGCGTGTCACATAGTTTGTCAGTAATTCACATCTGATGATATATAACCCAGGTGATGGTACATGTCCCATAAGCATCAGCAGCTTAGATGGCAACAACATCAGCACCTCAGGTTCTGATACAACCATCATGTGTGCCTGACTACATAGTGCATTATACTACAATGCAAAGTTACCATTTGCATTGTACATGCCACTTTGGTGTATCACTGTGGTGTATCAACATGTCAGCAAAAGCTTATTTCAGCTGACATATGATGCACCTTACACATCTCATGCAAAGCAACATACATGAACTCACACATTCTTAACTGTGCACATAAAAAGTCAGGAGACACTCACTGGTAGCATTAGGATCCCGGAAGGTTTCGACCTCGCCACAGGTGTAGTTTGCAGGTCCACCTGAAAGGCAAGAAAAGGTACAATGCTGCGTGACTGCTAAACATCTATACTGGGTACATATGTAGCACAGTACATTGATGTTACTGTTGCTTGCTACTGACAGTACATTGGCCATGTATCATAGGGCTATGTGTGAAGGTCCAGATAATGGCTGTATGTTTTCCATGCTGCAGGGTTTTTACCCAGCACCTGGCACCTCATGTATCAGGTGTAGGAGACTGGATGTCAATACTGATTTAACAGTTCCCAATGTCTCACATAGCAGCTATAGGTGTAGCCCTCACAGCATGATGTGTTTTTGCAAATGTAATGCCACTGTGAACAGACCACTGTGTCATGTCATTTTTAGACACCATTCATGCAGCATATTATGGCATCATAACCAGAATATACACATATCTCTACCTTCATAATACATGATATCTGGCTTTTTCCAAACCCCTATGTGGCACAGGAATGATACTCTCAATAACGGGACGGTGGAGCACACTTCAGACCCATACCTACAAGGCCACTTCATACAAGCCAGTGTTGCTTTTCATCACGTTGTAGATATGAAGACAGGCAATGCAGCTGACAGCGTTGCCTCACACTGCAATAAGTAGCTGTCCCAAGGGCGTTCTAATGGATGTTTCCATGTTACACCAATGCCATTTGATTCATGTCACTATTTTCAAAATTATGTAAACCTGAGAGTGTATCATCAGCCCAAGCTCCCCAGGGGAGGCATGAGGGAGGCGCAATGATGCAAAATCAAAATACACACCACTTTCACACAGCACACACCACATTCCTCCAACCAGACTCGAAAGTGAAACAGACTTCACATCTCACACTGGCTGCAAACCAGGAAGGTCCTGGTTTGCAACATGGGTGAGTCATTACATCACTTCGAGGTTGGATGCATCACGTTTTCCATGGAAGTGTCACTTTTCAGACTGAAGCGTCATGTTTTTGGAAGACACATCACTTTCCCGACTTAGGCGTCTTCTTTTTCGGAAGAAGTGTAACTTTTCCGACTGAAGCATCACGTTTTTCAAGGAAGCATCACATTTTATGATGTATTCATGAGAAGCGTCGCGTTTGAGGCACAATTGTCACTTTCTGCCTCAAACATCACAGATGTCATTTTTCATGATGAGGCTTCATATTTATTACTCTATCATCAAAAGCTATACTTTATACCAGAATGCATCACTTTTCCTACTAAAGCATTGATTTTCTGATGTATTGCTTGGAAATGAGCCTATGTGTTATTTGTAATATCATTTTGGCATCTTTTGAACAATTTCTTCTTACTGACAACTTTTGGACTTGGCCTATGTTGCATGTATATGCTGACTTTGTGCATATGTGTGACTCATTGCATTCATGGTGTGGACACTAGGACAGGATCTTGCTGTGACATACACATATTTGACGTATACTTAATATGTCATGTCAATACATTGGATAATTTCTGGATGTATTATGATTGCCTTGATGGAGGTCTCTGCATGTAATGCATTGATTGATTCACATATGTAGTCTTTCTTTGAAAATGATCTCCTTATTGTCTTACATGAATGTGTACATATTGGGAGATCTTACTTTCCATTTGTTTTGCAGACAATAAGTCACATTTACAATGTTCTTGAGCAGGGCAGCCCAAAAATGATTGTAACTGCAGTGCATCAAAGGTAAAAGGCAGGAATGGACCTGATCTATGATTGATGGTGCATTCCTGTCCTTTTTACCTGCACTGAGGCACAAGGGTCTGCAATGCACCTATGTAGACACGCTTGCACCATGGTGCAAGTCTGTCTGTGTTACACAAATGCTTGTTATTGTGCATGAAGGGTCACCTTCATGCACATAAACAATCAAAAGAGGCGTATTAATGTTTGTATGTGTGGCAAAATGCAGCACACACATTGCAAAAGTTACAACAACAAGGAATTAAGGTATTCATCTTTGTTGTAGCTCCCTTACACCTCCCCTGGGCCAGCGTAGGCCTTTGACGCATGCCCTGGTTTACAAACTGTTGTAAATGTGGGAATGTGGGAAATGCCAAGGATGCTACATGGGAACATGCACCATAACACCCCTGGCATGCCTCCCTATCACAGGGTGAGGCAACACATTGACATGAGCTATGTTGCCTCAGTCCATATCTTCAAGGCCATGAATGACCACACAGTGTGGCTTCACATGACCCTGCAGTGTGTGTCATAAGACCGTCACTAAATGTGATGTTCAGGTGATGCACAGGGCTTTGTACATACCCCCTCAACAGTCTTTATACAAGGTTGCATTGTACACTTCCTTTGGATTGTGATGGGGTGCCTGACAGTCAGTGCACATTTGCAACACACATACTCAGTACATGTGCACAATATTACACATGCCACCTTTGTTTGTTGTGTTTCTTCAACACAAATGAATTTGGCACATGTAGTTTATAAGAACAGATGTTTTCGACTACATAGTTTTTATCTGTCATGTTACATACACACAACTACCTAGTTTTATGACTGGCTAGGTTCACAAACTAAAATATCAATGTATGGAATGTATACAGTAAATGTGAAGTGAGATTCTGGACACGTGTTTTTTTCTTCTACATTGTTTATTTCCATATTTACAAACTATTTTGCCAAATGCAAAATGCAAATGGCATACGTTGCCATCATGCATGATTAGTCAGGAAAGAAATTGTGGACAATGTTGTTCGTTCCCTGTGTTCCAGCAGCAGGTCTGAATTTTTTTTGCTTTGTCCTTCTCATCTGTGTCAGTCTTCTGCACTGGGTGCTGCACATCCTAGCTCTGGTCCCATGCTACATTTGTCCGTACACAAATATTGTGCAGGATACAGCACACCTGTATTATTTTACATACTGTTTGTGAGGAGTAGAGCAGCCGACCCCCAGGCACATCAAGGCAACTGAAACTTGACGTTAGCAGGCCAAATGTTCTTTTAACTATGCCCCTGGTCTTGCTTCGTGCTCTGTTGTATTTTAGTTGTGCCTCAGTCTGTGGATCGGCAAACGGGGTCATTACCCACACCTGCAGACCATATCCTTGGTCAGCTGAAAGGACAAAGGAAGAGGAGTCAGTAAACACACTTTTGTCAATATGACAGAGTGGCTTTGCCTGTCATGTGACCAGTACAATTGTATTTAGCATTAGAGATGTGTCATAGTTGATGGTACCAGAATGAGGTACACCCCATGTTCATGTACAATGTGGGGCTTATTTACAATAGGCCCTGGCATAGCCAATATGCCGCCGGCGGAGTTTGCGGAAATCATGCACTTCGTGCTAAGCGGAGTAGCACAGAGTTTCCAAATTCCACATTCCGGTACGGAACAGAGTTTGCACATGTGAAATTGGGTTTTGGCACTCTCTAACAAGCGGCACAATACTCCTGGGCTGCGGAGCGCAGGCAAGACTTTGCGTTCGATCGCACTGTTCCTGGCCGCGGGCGCAAGACTTTTCATTCACTCAGAAGCAAAAGCAGTCCTACTTGCAAGCGCAAGTGCACCTGGAGTAGATTTTCTACTCCAGATTCATCTAAATGTAGTTAAAATAGTGTTTTTTGAGTGGATTCTTTTCTCCAATGGACCCTTCAGGCTGTTTTTTAGATTGAGAAGCCTTTTTTTCCAAACAGGAAGGAAGTGTCCCAGAAACTCCAACTTCCTGTTCCTGTCCAGCAGGCTTCTCCTAGTGCTTTGTCCATCTCCTGGTCACTTTTCACTTGGAATTTAAGGTGGAAGGCTCACTCTCTTTGTCTCCTGGATCTATCTTTGGATTTAAGGACATTGTTTTTGTGAAATCACACAAGCTATTGAATAAGGGTATTGTTTGTTTGCTTGGGCATGCACCAGTATTTCTTTGTACTTTAGGTTGATTTTACAATTTGTATAGTAGTCGACAGGCTGCAGTTTAAGTATGGGCATAGTTATTTATTTTGCATTTCATTAATTTTTCATCTTTTGTAAAGGAAAATTGTTGTGCAGCTCAGTACCTTTCCCTAGCCAGTAGACCCAGTACCAGTAGTCATCAGTGCATGGAATACATTTTTCAGTGATATATGGTTTTAAGACTTCATTGAGGGCAGGGATGGCATTGGATTCAATTAAAAATGTTGGATATTTTTATTTATTTATTTGTTAATTTTTTATTTTTTTTTACAAACGGTGTATGTGTTGTGCGTTAATATTTGATGGCATAGGAGGCTGTGTGTACTGCTGTTGTGAACATTTTATAGCTGAGTGTTAGAAATGGGGTCTCTGGTTGCCAGTCAGTTTGAATTCTGTCGAAGCAGGGACCCTCACTCTAGTCAGGGCAATGGAGATACACACTTAAGACAACCCCTGCTCATCCCCTTGGTAGCTTGGCACAAGCAGTCAGGCTTATCTCAAAGGCAATGTGTAAAGTATTTGTACGAGCACACACAGTAATACAGCGACAGCACTACAAAATGGATACAACACCAGTTTAGAAAAATAGCCAAAATGTATGTACATCAAACAAGTTGAATACAACAAAAATCCAATATACACAAGTAAAGTTATCAATTTTTAAATTAAAAAGAGTCTTACTCCATAGAAAACTATTGATGCATTGATGTTACACAAAGCACCTGGTTTGCATAAAAAATTAAAGCCGTACGGGCGAGCGTGCGTCAGAAAAGTAATGATGTGTTGATTCCTTACTTGCAAGTGAGGCTGTGCATCGTTTCTTCTCCGGTCGGGTAGGCATACATCATTTTTCTCTCCCACAAGACAGCAATGCGTAAGATTTCTGGACGGGCACCTCAGATCCAGGCCGGTCATCATTGATTTTGACACCCAGCGACGATGAGTGCGAAATCCACCCGCACAGTGATGAGGAACCACACTGCTTGGGGGTTGCATCAATTTCAGCAGTCACAAGTGGGTGTTGCGTCATCTCTCCAGCCTTGATGCAGGTGTTGCGTCATCTCTCCAGCCTCAATGCAGATGATGCGTCGATTTTCCAGCCGCAATGCAGGTGGTACGTCAATTTCTCAGCCGCGATGCAGGTGGTGCATCGATTTCTCAGCCGCAATGCAGGTGGTGCATTGTTTTTACAGCCGTGTTGCAGGTGGTGCATGAGATTTTTCCCCGCACGGCTCCTGTGAGTGGTTTTCCGCCTTGGTTCCACCAGCTTCACCAGTCAAGTGCCTAGGGACTGGAGTGGGCAACACTTGGCAGGGTAGGCATCTCAGCAAGAGAGTCCAGGTGCTGGCAGAGTAAGTCTTTGATGGCCCTGAAACTTCATTCACATTCTTCTAGACAGTTCTTTGCGTACCTCACTATAGTGTCTATGGTTCACTGTCTTTTTCTCTCAGCATAAGATTACTACTTCTCTTTATTTGGATTTCCAAGGCCTCTTCCTTTGTCCCGTCATCCTGGTGTCCCCCTTTTCAAATACGGTAGAGCCACTACTCCTTATTCTTCCACTTGTACATATACGGTGGAGGCACTGTTCTTTTCTGTTCTGACAGGGTTTTCGTCACGGTTGGACGCCATGTCGTTAATCAAACAATTTAATTTCATCTTGATTATTTGTCCATCTTTGTACTTCACAGCCTTGAAAAAGTCACAGTGGTGACGAAACACGTGTTGGCTGTTAAGGAGGAAATTGTCAACAAAGGACTGTTTTACATAAGTGATTTTGTTGGTATTGCCAGTGAACAATAAAGAAGATCCATGAAGGACTGGTCTGGAACGTCCGTAACTTCGAATACATACAAAGAATACTTGTTGGGACTAAGTTTGAGTGCTGTGGCTTGAATTTGGTATTTGTATGCCATGTATCCTGTTGAATACATGTTCATGCCTTAGGGTAGTAAGGCATAAGGCCATTCAGCACCGTCATTTGATCACCATTTATAGCGATTATACCAAAAAATTTAAAACTTTACTCATATCACTGTTGAACACACATAGGAAGTGCAGTTAATTTAGCATTCCCACCCTTTTTTGCTGTTTACATAGGCTTGCATGTGTTTTTTACTTGTTTGCCATGCTTCCTTGCTGTTGTTGTTTGACCATGTGGCTGGCAGACACTTTGTGCATGCAGCCAGTGTTCCTTTGCCATAGGCTTGCATGTGTTATTTATTTGCCATGCCTCCTTGCTCCTTGTTTTTGTTTGGCCATGTGGCTGGCAGCCATTTTGTGCAGGCAGGCAGCGTTCCTCTGCCATAGGCTTGCATGTGTTATTTCTTTGTTCCCCATGTTTCCTTGCTCCTTGTTGTTGTGTTGTTGTTTTACCATGTGGCTAGCAGCCATTTTGTGCATGTAGCCAGTATTCCTTTTCCACAGGCCTGCATGTGTTCTTTCTTTGTTTGCCATGCCTCCTTACTCCTTGTGGTTGTTGTTGTTTGACCTTGTGGCTGGTGGCCACTTTGTCCAGTGTTCCTTGCTCCTTCTTATTGTTTGATCATGTGGATATCAGCCATTTTGTTCATGCAGCCAGTGTTTTTTTGCCATAGACTTGCATGTGTTCTTTCTTTGTTCCCCATGCATCCTTCCTCCTTATTGTTGTTGTTTGACTTTGTGGCTGGTGGCCATTTTGTCCATCCAACCAGTATCCATTTGCCATAGGCTTGCATGTGTTCTTTGGTTGCCATGCCTCCTTCTTCTTTGTTGTTGTTTGACCATGTGCCTGGCATAAATTTTGTACATCCAGCCAGTGGTTCTTTGCCATAGGCTTACATACAAACATCGTTAATTGAAGTATTTTCAGTTTTTATTTTAATTTGTTATTCTATTATGTTTTATTTAGAATGTTTTATTTTGATTTTTTATTTTACTTTATTTTAATTGTCTATTTTATTTTTTTATTTGAGGTTTCTATTTTAAGGTTTGATTCATTTTTTTATTTCTTGTTTTTTTTAATCTTAATTTTTATTTTAGTTTAAAAAATGTTTACATAATTTATTTTTTTATTTTAATTACAATTAATTCTCCATTTTGCCTTCATCCACCCATCAACATCCATTCCTCCATCCATCCACTAAAGACGCGCAGCTGCACTACAGCATTCGGTTTCTTTAGGTGTACAATCATTCCATTTCCTGCTGGACTCCCTGGCTGTGGAGCACTGCAGACAAATCAGCAACTTAATTCATTTTTTATGATTATTCCATTTCCCCTTGACCACCTTGCCACCATTGTTTTTTTAAAGGATTATTACATTTACCCATGCACCTCTCTCTGACTATCTCAGGTGTTCCCTTTAAAATAGGTGGAGATAATGCAAAGAGCTATAGCTGCATGTTGTGCTGCCTGATTTGAAATGAAACTTTAAGGTGTGGTGGTGTGGTTTCACTTTAAAATGTTTGATTAAATTGGCATTTATTACATAAGTAACAAACTGCACTAAGATTGCATTTATCTGTACTAGTTCACCTGTAACAATGCCATATTTCACTAATTATATGTTTTTCTTGCTTGGTTGCTTTTAGGTGTACAACAGAAGAGACCTCACATCACCCTCTGTGCTACCAAAGAGACGGCCTTACACTTACTTCAGTCCTCCAAACTCTTCTGCTTGTGCATCTTAGTGTCACTGCCAACTGAGAGCATAACATGGCCTCAAAGAAAGTCGACCCAAGAAAGTGGCCACTGAGAAGAAGCACTTTTCCACCAGTGGCTTATCAACCGCAACAGCACCACCCCAACCTACGCCCAAGACAATGTCTGTCAGTGAGGCAGCCACTGCAATCATGGTGACGCCGATGAGCAGTGACGTTGAATTGGATTTGTCCCTTTCACAAAGTAGTACCCAATTGTTTCAGGAAACAGAGCAAAGTGGACAGCAGCCGAAGCCAACAATAGTAGATCCTCCCAAAGTTGGAGCAGAACAGGACGTTGAGCTTCCTGACGAGCAAAACCTCCCCTTTTAGACTCAATGGCTCCCAGATCTCCAGCAAGAAAAAGGAAGGGTACTACTCCACCATCTTCTCCAAGCACCACTTCTGATGACGATGATAGGGAAATGGAGCGGAGTCTGGGAGACGCCTGGTGAGGCAAGGTAAAAGAAAAGTTCCAGAAAGCCTTAGAATCACAGAAGGGAATGATGTTGAGGAGGATGATGATGTTGATGACAAGCCAGTCATTGTGGAAGCTGGCACAGAGGAGTCCAACATTACTATTCAATCTGCTCCAAGGGATGTGGCACAGGCAGCACCACCAGCTCCCATATTTGTAAGGCCCCAGCAGAGACCTGAACTACCCTGTACATCAGTAGAAGTATGCACTGCAGGGAGGCAATCAACACATCCACCTACCTCCAGTTCTTTTTCAGGCATTGGCAGTGACCAGTGAGAAAGTAGTTCTCCCTAGTTTGGGACTTTTTTACAGGAGGAAAACATTGTTATGTGCTTCATTTGCCACGTGAGTATTCGTTGAGGTAAGCCTGGTTCACAATATGGTACTGGTGGCTAGATGACCCATATGAAAAAACACCATACAATCCTGTGAGAGGAGCATATTAACAAGTGGCTGAACGTAGTCACAGTGGTGAAGGTGAGGAGAACCAGAAAACATCAGCTACAACTGGTCAAATAACAGTTGAAGGTGAGGAAGAAGAGGGTGACATCTTCAAGCAAAGCAGTCCTGTCCGCAGCAGTGCGCCAGAATCACATGCCACAGCGACCTCACAATGGCCCAGAAAGACTCAGAGTCACATGGAGACACCACAGCATACAGTGACTGCACCATGATACACATTGAGTCTACCACCACCTCCATCCCAAAAGACGCTCATGTCAGTGGCCTCACAAAAGAAGAAAATCCTGGCTACAATTATGGGTATGTTTAGGCAGGAGGGGCCCTATGACTGCAACTATCCAGTGGAACGTTTGTACGATGGGAAGCTGGCACAAATATTAGCACTGGACCTCTTCCCTTTTTCTTTTGTGGAAGGAGAGGGAGTCTCAGAGTTTGTGGCAGCCATCTGCCCAAAATAGAAGGTTCCAAGTCGGACCTATTTTGCCAGAGTTGCTGTTTCAACACTGCATCACGATGTGCTGCAATTGGTTGGACAAACTTTGCAGCAAACGACAGACATGTGGACTAGTTGTCAGGTGACAGATTACATATCTTTTGTGGGAGTAAAGCAAAAGCTATCTACAGTTCTTGGCCCTGAAGAAAGTTTTAAGATTGTTCTGCGGCATGCAACAGCAGCCATGTTCATCATGGAGAAATCACAGATCTGCAGATATCTTGGAGGAATTTAATAGTAAGGTGTCTGAATGGCTGCGACCCAGAGGTCTCTGAATTGGATTTGTTGCCATGGACAATGGCAGTAACAAAGTCAAGGCCATGGCAGATGGTGGCTATTTCAGGGTCCTCTGTTTGGCGCTCTATATTAACCTGGTTGTGCAAGACTTTCTCAAAAAAGAAGACATAGCCAGCAGCATACTGACCACCTACAGATGAATCTGCACTCATTTCAGACATACTTTTAAAGCCCAGAAACAGCTGTGGATTATTCAGCGTGGTAACAGAGTACCAGTGGCAGCACGTTGGAACTCAACCTATTATATTTTGCAACGTCTGTTTGAGCAGTACAGACAGATCAATGACTATGGCCCTCATTATGACATCGGCGGTTTCGTCAGGAAACCGCCGATGCCAAGGGTGCCAGAAGACCGCCAGTGCTGGTGGTCTTCTTCCCGCCATAATATGGCTATTGCAGGATTTCTGCCACAACAAGGGTGGAAATCCGGCAGTAGCCATGCTGGCAGTCGAGGCACCTAGGCAGTGCTACCACCTGCACCTTCCCACTAGTAGGACACTGCCAGCCATATTTTGACCCAAAAGACAGCCTTGCGGTGTCCAGTTGGCGGGGCGCTACTGGCGGTAGCAGTGCCCCTTCCCATTCCCTGCCGGACAACCTCGTCGCCAAACAAGGTAAGTCAGGTGTCAGTCAGGGGAGAGGGGTGGAGTGTGGAGGGTGTTGAGTGTGAATGTGTGGTGTCTGCGTGTGTGTATAAATGTGTGTGTGTGTGTGTGCGTCTGTGAGTGTTGTGGTGTATGCATGGTTGTATGCATGTGAGTGAATGCGTGTATGAATGTTACACATGTCAGTATGTATGCGTGTGAGCATCTGTGAGTGAATGCATGTATGGTTAAGTGTGAGTGAATGCATGTATGGATGTGGTGGTGCATGGGTGCATGCGTCGTGCGTGTGGGTGTGCTTGATTGAGGAGAGGGGGCATGGGGTGGTATGATTCTAGTGGAGGCGGGCGCAGAGGGGTTAGGTGATTGCTGGAGGGGTGGGGGAGCCCTACCACCATGGTTTTCGTGGCATTTTTACCGCTGTGAAAACCATGGCGAAGGCTGGCTCATTATACCAATGGCAGTCATGTGTGGACCGCTGGGTCGGAGATGCACATCTCCGGCCCGGGGGTTCATACCGCCATGGCGGTATGAGTGGTGATGTGGGGGGTTGGCTGTGGCCAACCCGCCACACTCATAATGTAGCAATATACACCACCAGCCTGTTGGCAGTGATACTGCCACATTAACCCTGACGGTCACAATACCTCCAGTGTTAAAATCAGGGCCTATGTCATTCAAAGAGGAGCTGATGTAATTGGGAAACCTATGACAATGGATGATGATGAATGGGTCCTAGTCAAATGCCTAACACAAATGCTGTGCCCTTGTGAGCTTTCATGCGGGAAGTTAGCAAGGAGGACAGTACAATGGGCCAAGCTATCCCGTTGTTTGCATCTGCTACAGGACCAGCTGAAGAAGGTGTCTGAAAGGTTTGCACTGCGAGGTGTGAACGAAAACACAGAAGCGAATGCCTCAGTTGAGAGCCTAAGCTATTGCTTGACTTGTAATGCAAGTCTGCAAAATGACATCTGTGCCACCCTACGTGATCCACACTACAAAAAAAATCTTTCTTCTTACATTCCTTTTTCTGAAGGGGACGTTTAAAAATTCAAGAGGTGATTTGATGAGCAAGGTAGAAAACTGGAAGAAGAACAGCTGGAACTTAAAATGCCACTCAGCAGTTCTGGGGAGCCACCTTCAACCTCCAGAGAGGGCAGTCTTGTCTCACAGCAGCCAACACCAGCAACAAGAAAACCAGGAACAACAGCATCAGAAGAATCTGACCCAACTTCTGCATTGGCTTGGTTTCAAGTGGCAGGTCTTAAGTCCAGTGCAGACGCAAAGGCAAAAGAGGTCAAGCAAGTGGCAGCACCAATGACACTTCAGAGGATGTTCCAGGAGTATCTGGATGACCCAAAAGAGATACATGTGGATCAAAACCCATTGATGTATTGGCATGGGAAGATGCACCAATGACCAGAGGTCAGCAGGCTGGCAATAAAGTATCTGGCTTATCCTGTAGCCAGCGTGTCTGCTGAACATGTGTTCCATGCAGCTGGTGCAGTTGTTACACTGAGAAGGACCAGTCTCTCACCTCAAAATGTGGAAAGATCAACTATGATCAAAATGAACCAGCATTTTATACCATCTGATTACACTGTTCCTGAAACACCACAGGAGGAGGAAGAGGATGATTGATCAGAATCAAGTGTGTTTGCTGACCAACTTCTGGGAGAACCACCTGAGTCTGAGGAAGAAATCTACTTCCCAGACTGAGTATGCCAGTCCCACCATAGAACTTTTTAATTTTTTCTTTCCAAAAAAACATGTTAGTTTAACATTATGTTTGTGTCGGATTTATGCTTCTCCGCCATTTTTAGTCACATATTATTATATGGCCAGCATGGAGTTGGGGCCGTGTGCAGTGAAGAAGCACCTATATAGACAATGCCTGCCTCCCTCATGTGCCTATCCATTTTTTTTTTTTACATCACCTAGCAGGGCTGGCCCAGAAGATCATTGATTAAAAGACTGCCAATGCCAGTGCCAAATTTCAATGTGTTGCTACTTCCTACCAATGGAGGAGACATTCTGTTGTTTAACACATGCTTGAATTGGAAGAGGTAACTACAAACTATTGCACCAATGAATGGAGATATATTGAGTGATTGTGGGTGATGATTGATGATGTATGTGGTGGCTGACAGTGAGGGAGTGAGTTCAACAAATTTGTAAACTTGATTGTGATGATTTGCAATGTTTGCGGCCTGATGGGTGATAATTTTTCTGATAGTGATTACCTTCAGGGTCCACTTTTTTTTGGGATCCTCAGACAAGACCAGTCACTTTAGTTACCAAACACAAATCTATACAAATTACTCCAGTTTTGTTTCTCTATTTGTTCTCCAACAGCAGTGCACTTGACTACGCAGGTCTACCTTGCATCGTTTGGGACTGGGACTGGGGCGGAGTTCCTCAGAATCAGGCGGAGGAGGATGGAAGGACTCAGGGCAGGAGTAACTCAACAGCTAGAATGTTATTGTCTTCAAAGAGAAGCCATGATGATGGAGAAGACTCTGAGGCTTAGTACTCACTCAGCTCTGTGGACTGGAGAGAGGTGGGTGTTGGGAAATGCTGCTGAGTATGAGTTTACCACATTGCTGTCCCAAACATCTAACTCCTTTTATATTCTTACTCTGCCTCTGAGTCTTCTTGGTACACTACTGACTCCTCATGAAGCTTGCCTTGCTTCCTTTTGTCCTTCTCCTTTTCTCTATAATACAGTTGCTGTTGTTTTCAATACTCAAGCCTTCTCTTAGTCCGTTCCTGCATGAACAAAACTTGGTGAAAGCTCAAGATTCCAGCTTACCTACCGGACAGGTTTAGCCAGGCACCCAATGATGACGGACATTCAAGAAGAATGGAGATGCACAGCCTAATTTGGCAATACATTATTAATCAATCAATCAGATACCTGTATCGTGCAGCTAATCACTCGTGGGGTCTCAAGGCGCTGTTGTGAGCATGCTAATCATTTGAAGAGCCAGGCCTTGAGGTCCTTCCTGAACTGCTTCAGCAAGGGGGCCTGATTGAGGTTGAGTTCTAGGTCCGAGCTGCTGTTTAACCCTTTGATTAATCCTGCAGTTGGAGTTTGCCTCGGTGGAAGTGGCACCTTCTTTCTTCCCTCTTAGCATACTAGCCTGCTACTTCTACTACCTACCACCCTATTAAAATGTCACCTTGGGAGAAACCCTACAGTAAGAAGACTCCCTTGCTTCATCTATTCAGGAAAGAGAAGAATTATGGAATGAAGTTAACCTGTTTAGTTAGTGATTAACTCCTACTGAAGAAGATGTCTGTGTGTATCTAGGTTTTTGTAGACAAAATAGGCAATGGCAGTCATCCCTTAGTGGTCAATATATTTGCAAAGGGCAGTAGTGGTGCAAGGGTATAAGTAAATAACAAACCGTTTTGTAGCTGATTTAGAAAACAGGCTACTCTAAACGGCAGCAGGGTCAAACTGAAACACCAAAAAAACATTTGAGGCACAAAACAAGTAAAATAAATTATCCTCTTTTTATTTTTAACAAGTTAAAAAATCTACCTGTTGGAACTGGCCCTTTTTTTGCAGAGACATCCCCAATCTTTTTCTTGCCTCCTTCCTCCTATTTTTTCTGACCTGTTTTTGTTGGTTTTGGGGTCTGGGCACTTTACCACTGCTAAACAGTGCTAAAACGCACATGCTCTCTGTGTAAATTATATTGTTGATTGGTTTATTCCTGATTGGCATATTAGTAAGTCCCTGGTAAAGTGCACTACAGGTGCATAGGGCCTGTAAATCAAATGCTACTAGTGGGCCTGCAGCACTGATTGAACCATCCACATAAGTAGCCCTGTAAACATGTCTATGAGACCTGCCACTGCAGTGTCTGTATGTGCAGCTTTAACCTGCAAATGCGACTTAGCAAGTGTACCCACTTGCCAGGCCTAAACCTTCCCTTTTCATACATGCAAGGCACCCCTAAAGTAGGCCCTGGGTAGCCCCATGGGCAGGGTGCAGTGTATGTTTAAGGTAGGGCATATGCTGATGTTTTTGTATTTGTCCTAACACTGAAATACTACCAAATTCGGGTTTCACTGTTGCAAGGCCTATCTCTCTCATAGGTTAACATGGGGACTGTCTTTAAATATTATTAAAGTGCAGATTCTCTTTGTGAGCAGATGGAAATTTAGAGTTTAGGGTCTCTGAGCTCACAATTTAAAACACATCTTTTACTGAAGCTGGTTTTTAGATTGTGTGTTTAAAAATGCCACTTTTAGAGAACAGGCATTTTCTTGATTAAACCATTCTGTGACTCTGTCAGTTTGTGGATTCACTGTCTGGATCAATTTGATAATTGGGCTGTTTGCACCTCTCTCTAGACGGTGACACAAAGGGGGCTGAGATGTAGCCACATATCCTGATGAGCCATCTGTGCTCGAAGGGAGGGGAGGAGTGGTCACTCACACCTGAATGGGCTGTGCCTGCCCTCACACAATGCAGTCTCCAACCCCTGGTGTATGTCTGGGGCCTGGTCTGGACAAGAAAGGATTTTACCAACACTTGAGACTTTACTTTGAAGTTTGCCAAATTCAAAGGCAGCAAGAGGTATTGGACTTTAGATTACTTCAAGGATTCAAGGGTAACCTCTGCCTGGCGAAGAGCTGAGGAGAAGTGCTGCCCTGGCCTGTGACTGTGCTGTGTTGGGCTATCCTGCAGTTGCTGCTTCTGCCTGTGCAAAAGGACAGAGACTGGACTTTGTTGCATTCCTGCTTGAGAAGTGACTCCAAGGGTTTGGATTAGAGCTTGCCCCCTGTTTTGAAGCCTCAGAGACTTGAAAGACTTCACCAACCAGACCTGTGTCTACTTGCTGTGGACTCTAGCTTGCCAGAGTGTGCCATTCCAGTTCCTGGACCCCTGGAAGTGAATTCCTGGAGAAAAGCTTGTCCAACGTAGCCGGACGATGCTGTGCAACATTCGCAAAGGATGCTGCTTCCCGGAACCGTAATGCTGCTTGCCCTGAGGCCATGGACCTCACTGAGTGTGACGAATCCGACGACTTTGTGAGCTGATGCTGCTACCCCGGAACCGTGATGCCGCCTGCCCCGAGGCCATGGACCTCGTAGAAGTCCGATGACCATGTAGGCCGCGCGTCACAGCCGCTGATCCCACCTAACTTCACTGACACTGGAGTGTCGTAAGTCCAACATCAGTGATGATCAGACACCATCAAAGCGCCTGTGGCCCTGTGACATCATCGGGACCCTGTGAGGTTGCCCTGCAGCATCGTGACTCCTCCGGACCTCGCATTTGCTGGAACCAAGGGACCGACTTTGCATCTGACGCCTCTTCACCTCCACCGCCCTGCAGTGAGGACCCAACACCGCTGTGCAAAACCTCTGTCCTTCTACCCCGTGACAAAGGAACCGACGCCGCATCGGACCCAGCAAAGCCACTCTCCCCCACTCCGTGCATCAGCCTGATTTCTACCTGTTTCTTAAGGTAATGTACCTGGAGGTCGAACAACTCCGTAAACAGCACCACTGGTGTCGCTTTGTAGGAAATGACTCAGTTAAGACGCTGCATAATACCAACTTGCAGTATTTGTGACTCAAGGCACTGTTTTCACATTTATAAGTGATACTTTTTTTTAACTGTATATTGTGGATTTTTATTGTATTTGGTCTTGTTTATTTAGATAAAATATTTACTATTTTTCTAAATATGTGTTGAGTCGTTTTGTAGTGATTCACTGTATTACTGTGTGTTTGTACAAATACTTAACACATTTTCTCTGAGTTAAGCCTGCCTGCTCGTGCCAAGCTATCAAGGGGGTGAGCGGGGGTTAACTGAGTGTGATTCTCATTTACCCTGACTAGAGTGAGGGTCCTTGCTTAGAGAGGGAGTAACCTGTCTGCCAACAAAAGACCCCATTTCTAACACTACCCTTTTGCCCACAACAGGCCCACCCCTCTCCTGAAACAAATAGCATCGTCCCCGAAACGTCCAACTAAATTCCAAGGTGAAGCCTGGTCCCAACTCCCTCCCCACCCTCTCCTCCCACAACAAGTCCCTTCAATTAAAACAAAAAATGTAAAAAGGGCTTAGAAGAGGGTATTGTCCATACTGGTCTGGAGCTGGTCCATGCTCTGCTCTATGCTCCCTAGCCGGCTTTCAATGTGGCCGAGCCGATGCAGGACACAAACCTGGAATAGCCTGGCCAAGTAAAAGGAGGTGGCAGCAGAGCCAGTTAGGGATCCTAACTGCTGGTGGCAGTGCTGGTGATGTAGTGGCCCGGAGACTGGAGGCTGGTGCTGTCGTGCTGCTGGGCTGGGTCCTGGGTCCGAGGTAGCTATTTCAACCTCTTCCTTCTCCATGTCCACCAGCTGTCAGTATTGGGCCGGGATATTCTCCAGCTCTGCTGCCGCAGACGGGCCACTATCCCATGCTTGGTTAGCGGTTGTCCAGCAGGAGTAGCTATAGCGAGAATAATATAAATAAAAAAGGCAAATTGTAAACTATTCTCTGAACAAAAAACATTTCAAAAGTAGGTAGTGAGCTTGCAAAGTGGCACTACATTGCTGGTTCCCTAGGGACATTGGAAGTTGATGTGATTATGATTAGAGAGTCACAGGGCCAATTTTATTTGTTTATCCACACATGCCTCACATAAAAAGCACTAACTGGATATGCCATGAGCCAGGACCCCAAATTTAGGCCATTGTTACAACTCGGGGGCTGGGTTCTAAAATGTTTTTTTTTGTAAGGTATGGATGCCAAGAGATGGAAAATATGTGATAGCAATTCATCACGCTTTGCCTTTTGTTTGATATAATTGGATTACCAACCATAATCGAAAAAAATAATGATTTTCATACTTTTGATAAATAGCATACAAACTCATCATAATATGTAGAAAAATAAATCGAATTCCACCAGATTAGTAAAGTTTAATATAATTTAAAATAATTATGATTATTAATTGTAATAATAACAATATAGTCCTTAAGGTTTTTAGTTCTGCATAGCACTCTTCACCTATTTCATGCACCTTCATTATGTCAGATACTATGGGCCTCATTACGACTTTGGCGGTCTGATGGTAAGACTGCCATGGTTGCGGCTGCCAAAACACCGCCATGTTGATGCTCATCTGACTGCCGTATTAAACGTTACACAGCTCAGCCCTCCAAAAAACAGCCAGAACTCTGCAACTGCAAGGTCACTGACGGATGGAAAAAGGTGGTCCAACCACCAGCTCTGCCAGCCCGACAAAAATCAACTGATATAATTACAATCCACAAATCATGACAGCTGTTCTTCAATGGCGGAAAACCATTGTTGGTGGGAAGCGCGGCGGTCTGAACTCACATCAATCACAACACCACATTGGATAGTGTGAATACCCCACACATGATACACATTCACACACCCGACACATCTACACACTGCACTATAAAACACACCCATACACAACCCACAATCCTTTGCAACCATAATGCCACTCACAGCCATACTTTAGCTAAAAATTAAAGAACTAACAAAACAAACAATAGGCACCTCTACACATTACACTGCATTTGCACAACATACACAACACACAATTCACAAAACCACACAATACACAACAACCATCACCTACTCACATCACAGCACCCACACCCCATCACAAACATTATTCATCCTTTTAATCACTTCCTCACTGTCTTCACCACCACTACCATGTTCCCACAAAAACACCCATGTTTCATTGATGATGAGTTGAGGGTCATGGTGGACGAAATTGTCAGGGTAGAGCCATATCTATTTGGAGCACAGGTCCAGCAAACATCAATAGCCAGGAAAATGGAGTTGGGGCAAAGGATAGTCAACAGGGTGAATGCAGTAGCAGTTACCCACGCACAAGGGAGGACATCAGGTAGAGGTGAAACAACCTCAGGGGGAAGGATTGTTCCATGGCATCCAGGCAACAGCGGGTGGTCCTCAAGACTTCCTCCCCCACAGTTCACATCATGGGAGGAGAAGGTCTTGGGCGTCCTGCATCCTAAAAGCCTGACAGGAATACCTGGGGGAGTGGGTCGGGTAAGTCACAACAACAGTCATGTCACCAAACAGTTATTTCTTGCATGCTCACTCATCACCTTTCTCCACCCGAATGACCAAACCACCCACCACGTGTTGTTGAAATCTCCAAATACCCCTCACTGCCATGCCACATGTCAAGTAAACTCACCTTGGGCCACAGTGTATGGGAAGGGCATGTGAAATCCTAGGAACTGACAGCACTACAACTCCCAGAAGGCACTGTTTCCATGTTAATAAAACCAGAACCATGCACTAAATGTCTTGTATTTGAAACTAACAATCAAAGTAAACAAAACTGAGTCGTCCACCATGTAACAGTCCATGGCAATGACAGCTATGCAATGGCTCACTGCCAGTACCAGTACCATCACAAGCTCATTACGGCTACAGCTGTGTCCCATACCAAACTGGACTTCAAGAAAACATCTCTAATAATGTCATGTACTCACCTAGGGGGGGAAACGTAATGGCAAACTGGACACACTTTCAGTACATCCAGACTGGGCCAGGGCAAATCGTAACACCAATTTTGTGTGCCATTGCTGACGCCATTGTGCATTGTTCAGCTTTTAGTTGGCTCAATGATGCCATACACCTTACTAGGAGAGAAATGTTAATTGTCATATCTTCACTCGGACAAGATATGAGGGTATTTGCAGCCACTTAACTTCAGCATACTCCAAGAGCATGGAGCATGCTGTATGCAATTTGCAAATCTATTGCACTAACCCTGATAAAGTAGCAGCTGTCATTGTCATTTCAGGAGATCATGTAAAGGCAGTGTGTGCATCTCACATACCATGTTTATTTGTCTAATGTATACATTGCTAGTAGCATCACTTACACTGACTGTGTGTTCCACGTCTCCTACAGGTAACCTTGCTATCCCCAACATGGAGAGGATATCAGAGGCAGACACTACCCCTATGTATGAAGGCCCCACTGAAGAAAACAGCCCTGGCTTTCTGGACACTGAGGACAAAGCTGCCCCATTAGGGACACCTGGTCAGTCAACAACCAACAGCCTCATCTTGCCCACAATGACTCCTTCCAGCCCTGTTGCAACTACATCACAAGCAACCATTTGTCCCCCAACCTCTGTCCCAAGGACAGTCTCTTCCATCAGGTGCCATCCAGTAGAGGTACCTGAGTCTCATAATGTCACCCCTGACAATGATGGTCCTGCCACCAGTGAGAGTGGCCACACCATGCCAGGGCCACAGGTATGTGGGGGCTAGAGTGCGTGGCGTGGTGAGGGCCAGAGGATGGGTGCTCCAATGGACACTACTGACTAGGAGACCATCATCCAAGTCTTGGGAGCCTAGCAAAATTCCCAAGGCTTTAAGGGCCCCCTACAAACTATGATGGGGGAAATCAGTCAGTTGTAGAAGGACAACCACCAGGAAGCCATAAAGCAGTGGCACGCCCAAAATGCCATCCTGGATTCCATTGCAGGGGTGCTGAGGGACATCAACACTACCCTGAGTAGCTCTGGCACCCAACATCAGGCCTCTTCCACTAGCCATGAGACATCAGGCCCCTCGACATCCGTGGCTGCTAGTGGAATTGAGGCCCTACCAGGAGAAGGGAGTCCCTCACATACCCCACCCTCTGCAGCAGAAGAACCCCCATGCAAATGTGGACATCCACCCAGACATACAAGAGGAAGTGATGCCAAGGCCAAACTCACTGCCAAGAAGTGAACCTCTCCTGATTGGCTCCCCTTGTGTGTGACTGATACACCCTGTTGATTGTACTGACACTTGTATTGTTGCAAGGACACTGGACTTGTATTTCCAAATAGTGTAGCTGCTACCCTGAGGATTTCATTCCACCATGACTGAACTCTTCACTGTTAACTTATTTTCATTTCTGTTACAATTCACTCATTTTGTTGTTCATTACCCAATAAATACTACTTACTCACAGATCCTGTGTAAGTATGATGAATCCAGCATATACAACTGTCATGTATGACAGCTATTGTACCAAAATGTTCCTCTCTACTGTTAAATCTCTATTATGGTCATCATACATGTCATGGCCAACCAGGATTCATATTGCATTGGGATTGAAACATATACATGACACAAGTCACCTGTATTGTACATCTCTACATATTTATTTGGAGCATGGCAATCAGCACATTGTGAAGTCATGCTATCGACTTCAGTGTTTCAGCTTAGGTGTCATTCATTTGCAACTCACATTGGGCCAATCGCAACGTCCGCCGGCAGTGACGGTCCTGTACATGGCGGACATAGCTGCCATCTTCTGCACAATCCCTCACTTGACTCCTGACACTGCTGCCAGCAAGACCTCCACGACCTGAGCTGCTGTGTACTGCCTCTGAGAGCAATCATGCCACATCCTGCAGGTGATAGGGCCCCTGCCTTCACTCTGGAAGAGGTGGACAAGCTGGTGGATGGTGTCCTACCCCAGTATGGAAGGATCTATGGTGTCCCAGAGGAGCAGGTGAGTCCAATGCAATACCAATGGGTCAAAGGTTGAGTATATGATGAGGTAGATGAAATGTGCATGAATGAAGGATTGATCTATCATGTGTGGGTAGATGATTATGTATACATGTGCATAGAAAGACTGTTACCCCTGATACATAGTAGGTAGTGTGTGATGTATGTACCCTGATCCACATATGTAAATTACAGCATTTACAGCTTTACAGATGTGAGAAATAGTGAAAAAGAGTTGTACAGAGGTACCATTTTTAAGACATACATCTGGTCTGAGCCTATGTTTGCAGCCAAACCCTGGTACTGGATATGCATGTTGTATGCCTGACTCCGCTTCACACATGGCCTGACTGCTGAGGGTGACTTGAAAAACAATTTGAAGTGTGAGGAATGGTATGTTTGACAACTTGTACTAAATTTATTCTTCAGCCAACTTGTTTTGGATTAGAGCATGTCTACATGAATTTCTCCTCTTGTCTGTGCCATCCATACAGGTCAAAGCCCATCAGAAAAGGGGATCTGGCATGCCATCACCCAAAAAGTGCGGACCCTGAGGGTCCACAACCTTCAGAGCACCCACTGTTGAAAGCGGTGGGAGGACCAGAGATGCTGGGTCCGTAAGAAAGCTGAGGCCCAGCTAGGGATGTCCTCCCAAGGACAAAGGGGTGCCTGTCAGAACTTGACCCCTCCTAATGGCCTACGTATTGGCAGAGGTCTACCTTGAGTTGGATGGGCATGTGAGGGCAGCACAGCAGCCACAAGGGGGTGAGTACTGACTAAACACATTTACATCCCTCTGCAAGGACATTGTATGATGTGAAAGACTCTAAGGTGTGACAATGTTGCAAGTGCAAAAAGTAAAATATATCTTATGAAAACTTATATGTGAAGTCCTCAACATTGGTACATAGGAGTGCACATTGTATTGTTTATAGTGACATATTACTCACCTATGTCATCCCTTCTGTACAGTAGCAATTGATTATGGAAATGTGACTGTGTCATATGGGTACCACTTTACTGCTCTTAGTACCCTGCTGGCTGTTCTTTGCCACCTACAGATCCATACTTCCAATATCAAGATGGTAAGTTGTCCTCTGTCCATTCAAATGCCCATTAATCCATCTCTATGTGCAACATTGAGTATGACACGTTGAGTAGATGCTTACTATTCGTGAGGTTTCCAATGAATGTCAACTTATTGTTAGGCTATGATCTCAATTTGACATTTCACATGCCACACTTTCTGCACTTACTCAGATCTGTTAGGTGGTATACCAATTGGTAAGTGAGGACTTAGCATTGGCATGTGTGATTTTTCCTCAGAATGGACATCCTGCATGTACAAAACCATGGTGGTATAACTAGATCCCTACTGCAACCCATATCATTGATATGAGAATGTGGCAAGTGCAAAAAGTAAAATATATCTTAAGAAAACCTATATGTGAAGTCCTCAACATTGGTACATAGGAGTGCACATTGTATTGTTTATAGTGACATATTACTCACCTATGTCATCCCTTCTGTACAGTAGCAATTGATGATGGAAATGTGACTGTGTCATATGGGTACCACTATACTGCTCTTAGTACCCTGCTGGCTGTTCTTTGCCACCTACAGATCCATACTCCCAATATCAAGATGGTAAGTTGTCCTCTGTCCATTCAAATACCCATTGATCCATTTCTATGTGAAACATTGAGTATGACACGTTGAGTAGATGCTTACTATTCGTGAGGTTTCCAATGAATGTCAACTTATTGTTAGGTTATGATCTCAATTTGACATTTCACATGCCACACTTGCTGCACTTAGTCAGATCTGTTAGGTGGTATCCCAGTTGGTAAGTGAGGACTTAGCATTGGCATGTGTGATGTTTCCTCAGAATGGACATCCTGCATGTACAAAACCATGGTGGTATAACTAGAGCCCTACTGCAACCCATATCATTGATATGAGAACTCAGAATATTAGTACCATGTACATTTTATTTGTATGGTAAGTGGCTGCAAAGCAATTTCTTTTTCCAATGTGCTGTAGGCATGCTAAATAGGCCACTACATCTTGTTAATTGGTACAATTTTAACTGGTATTTTGCCAACATCATGTGTGCCTTGTTAGGTTCGGACATATATCAACATAGTGATGCAACTTCAACATACTTAATTTTGCTATTGTGGATACATTTTGATGGTTTTTACTATGGAATCCTATAGTTTGTACTGACTGACTTGTGTTGTAGATGTGGTATTTCACCTTCACATCTTGTCGGAATGGTATGTGTAGTCAGTCATTTGGCTTCGCTCAAGGTGTGTGTCTCTATCATGTGAAGCTCAGAAGTGTGCTGTGGCACTGTAATTGTCATTTACAGATGTAACATTGCACATGTCTTAAGTGTGGATAGCGATGTTTGCACTTGAATGATGGGCCATTGATGCTGCCATTCATCATGATTAGTTTTATTGTATGTGGCCTTCATGTACATGACAAGTGTACATTGTATTTAAGGTGATGGCATGGCACCTGGATTTGTCTCTGGGTAAATCCTGAGGGCTAAGTTTAGAAGGCAATGTGTAAAGTATTTGTGCAATAAGTCATACAATAACACCACATAGCACAACATAAATACACCACACAGTGTTTAGAAAAATATATAATATTTATCTGGATAAATGCAGGTCGAAACGATCAGGGAAGCAATACATAAATGTAGAGATATCGCTGAAAAGTAATATAAAGGGGGTCATTTTGACCGCAGCAGTCTTTTTTGAAGACCGCTGAGGGACCGCCGTGCGGAAGACCGCCATTAGTGGTGGTTTGCCGCTCGGCCTATTATGACCGTTGGCAGCTCTCCGTCCTTTTTCGGACGGAGAGCCGCCAACAGCCATACTGGCGGGAGGTGGGGAAGTGGAGGTTGCTCCACCTCCACACCAACAGAACACCGCCCAGCGAATCACATCCTGTGATTCGCCGTGGCGGTTTTCTGTTGGCGGTCTGGTGTCGGCTCCCCATGGCTCCCGTCCCCTCCCAGAGGATCGTCGGACCAGGTAAGTCGATCGTCCATGAGGGGAGGGGGGTGGGGGTGTTGTGTGTTGTGTGGGTGCATGGGGGTGTGTATATGTAGAGGGGGTGTGTGAGTGCATGTATGCCTGCGGGGTGTTGTGTGTATGGGAATGACTGCGTGTATGTCTGTATGGATGTGTGCATGTATGTTTGAATGTGGGTGTGCGTGTATGACTGTGTGTGTGGATGTAGGCATGTATGTCGGCGTGTGTGCATGTAAGTATGTAGGTGGTGCCTGCGTGCGTGTCGTGTGGGTATGGGTGAAGTGATGTTGGGGATCAGGGTGGGGAGGGGGGCCCTGCCACCTTTGGGGGGTGGCAGGGGTGGTGGGGGGTGTAGGGGAGGGAGTTGGGGGGGTGGGGAGTGTGGGAGACCACTATCAGTGCCAGGGAAGGAATTCCCTGGCACTGATAGTGCTTACCGCCATGGATTTCATGGTGGTTCAAACCGCTGGAAATCCACGGTGGTAAGCCGGGTCCAAATACCGCCGGCGGTATAGTGACAGCCGCCGGGCTGGAGACCCAGGTCTTCAGCCCAGCGGTCATCTCCGCCCTGGCGGGCGGAACGGAGAACCGGCGGATGACCATGGCGGTAACCGCCATGGTCATAATTCCACAGAGTAAGACCGCCAGCCTGTTGGCGGTCTTACCGCCGGTTCTCCGCCTTCCGCCAGGTTTGTAATGACCCCCAAAGTGTCTTAAGTCTTTTAAAAGCAAACAAAGGGGGTCATTACAACCCTGGCGGCCGGTGTTAAAGTGGCGGTAAGACCGCCAACAGGCCGGCGGTAACATTTTTGCAATTACGACCGTTGCGGAAACCGCCAACAAAGACAGCCACTTTAACACTCAGACCGCCACAGCAGTAAAGACAAACAGCTTGGCGGTCACGGCCAACAGACAGGCGGGAGACAATGTACCGCCCACACTATTATGACAGGCCAATCTGCCACCTTTTCCCGGGCGGATTCAATGTGGATAAAAACACGGCGGAAACAGGCATTTCAAATGAAAAACGCTCACCTCTACACACTCCACGAGGAAGGAGGACAGTATGGAGCCGGAACTTCATATTCTCCCAGCGCTAGTCTTCCTGCTCTTCTACGAGGAGCACCAACGCCGGCGGCAAAGACCACGGTGAGTATTGCACCTACGACATAGGGGAGGCAAAAAACAGGGACACACACACTCAACACCCCAACCCCCACCCGACCCTCACCCACTACAACACACACACCAATACATATCAATACATTACAGTAACACCCCCAACCCCCCCTGAAGAATGCAAAGACAAAAGGAAATGAGTGTAACTATTGTAATATATCAAAAATCAGTAAGCAAAAATATACATATATATATACACTATAAACAAAATATATACCACGATTAGTAGTCCAGGTTTTGCATCATTCATAGTCCGTGGACCACTGGGTCCAAAATGCATGGGCGAGGCCCACACAAGATACCCGAACATGACGGAGAGACCACTGCAGGGCATCAGATAGAAATACAACAGGCACCTCAGGGGGAAGGGGGGCACCTCAGCCGGATGAGTGCACAACACCAGATCCACGAGGGGGCACCACGCCCACTGATCAATCCTGGGGAGTGCAAAGCCACAGTCTCTCAAGTCTCTACAGTGGGTGGGTTGCCCACTGCTGCATCCTGGGGAGTGCAAAGCCACAGTCTCTCAAGTCTCACAAGTGGGTGGTTTGCCCACTGTACCATCCTGGGGAGTGCAAAGCCACAGTCTCTCAAGTCTCACGAGTGGGTGGGTTGCCCACTGCTGCATCCTGGGGAGAGTAAAGCCACAGTCTCTCAAGTCTCGCAAGTGGGTGGTTTGCCCACTGTACCATCCTGGGGAGTGCAAAGCCACAGTCTCTCAAGTCTCTACAGTGGGTGGTTTGCCACTGTACCATCCTGGGAAGTGCAAAGCCACAGTCTCTCAAGTCTCTACAGTGGGTGGTTTGCCCACTGTACCATCCTGGGGAGTGCAAAGCCACAGTCTCTCAAGCCTCACAGGTGGGTGGTTTGCCCACTGTAGCATCCTGGGGAGAGCAAAGCCACAGTCTCTCAAGTCTCACGAGTGGGTGGGTTGCCCACTGCTGCATCCTGGGGAGTGTAAAGCCACAGTCTCTCAAGTCTCGCAAGTGGGTGGTTTGCCCACTGTACCATCCTGGGGAGTGCAAAGCCACAGTCTCTCAAGTCTCTACAGTGGGTGGTTTGCCACTGTACCATCCTGGGAAGTGCAAACCCACAGTCTCTCAAGTCTCTACACTGGGTGGTTTGCCCACTGTACCATCCTGGGGAGTGCAAAGCCACAATCTCTCAAGTCTCACAAGTGGGTGGTTTGCCCACTGTACCATCCTGGGGAGTGCAAAGCCACAGTCTCTCAAGCCTCACAGGTGGGTGGTTTGCCCACTGTACCATCCTGGGGAGTGCAAAGCCACAGTCTCTCAAGTGGATACGTCTCCACTGGTTCTGGAGGGAGACTGGTGCCCAGAGTGCTTCATCCTGTGCAGGACAGATGGAGTGGATGCATGTCTCCACTGGTTCTGGAGGGGGACTGGTGCCCAGAGTGCTTCATCCTGTGCAGGACAGAAGGAGTGGATGCTGTTCTCCACTGGTTCTGGAGGGGGACTGGTGCCCAGAGTGCTTCATCCTGTGCAGGACAGACAGAGTGGATGCATGTCTCCACTGGTTCTGGAGGGGGACTGGTGCCCAGAGCGTTTCATCCTGTGCAGGACAGACATAGTGTATGCTGTTCTCCACTGGTTCTGGAGGGGGACTGGTGCCCAGAGTGCTTCATCCTGTGCAGGACAGACGGAGTGGATGCTGTTCTCCACTGGTTCTGGAGGGGGACTGATGCCCAGAGTGCAGCACTCACCCGGTGACGGTCCCTGTTGCGTCACTGCCCCTGCTGTTCATGGGCTAGCGGTGCTTGAGTTGGCGACCTTTGCCCTGTTCAGCGGTGCTTGCCCTGTTCAGCGGTGCTTGCCATGGCGGTCTTTGCCCTGTTCAGCGGTACTTGAGTTTGCAGTCTCTGCCCTGTTCAGCGGTGCTTGCCATGGCGGTCTTTGCCCTGTTCAGCAGTGCTTGCCCTGTTCAGCGGTGCTTGCCATGGCGGTCTTTGCCCTGTTCAGCGGTGTTTGAGTTTGCAGTCTCTGCCCTGTTCAGCGGTGCTTGCCCTGTTCAGCGGTGCTTGCCATGGCGGTCTTTGCCCTGTTCAGCAGTGCTTGAGTTGGCATTCTTTGCCCTGTTCGGCGGTGCTTGCCCTGTTCAGCAGTGCTTGACTTGGCGGTCCATGCCCTGTTCAGCAGTGCCTGCCCTGTTTAGCGGTGCTTGAGTTGGCAGTCTTTGCCCTGTTCGGCGGTCCATGCCCTGTTCACCGGTGCTTGCCCTGTTCAGCGGTGCTTGCCATGGCGGTCTTTGCCCTGTTCAGCGATCCTTGCCCTGGCGTCCGTCATTGCCCAGCTGGGCTGTGGCTGGCGGTCCTTCATGGGTCAGCTGGGCTGTGGCTTGTGGGGCCCTCCTGGGCAGCCGGGCTGTGGCTTGTGGGGCCCTGCTGGGCAGCTGGGCTGTGGCTTGTGGGGCCCTCCTGTGCAGCTGGGCTGTGGCTTGTGGGGCCCTGCTGGGCAGCTGGGCTGTGGCTTGTGGGGCCCTCCTGTTTAGCTGGGCTGTGGCTTGTGGGGCCCTCCTGGGCAGCTGGTATGTGGCTTGTGGGGCCCTCCTGGGCAACTGGGCTGTGGCTTGCGGGCCCTCCTGGGCAGCTGGGCTGTGACTTGTGGGGCCTTCCTGGGCAGCTGGGCTGTGGCTTGCGGGGCCCTCCTGGGCAGCTGGGCTGTGGCTTGCGGGGCCCTCCTGGGCAGCAACGATGGGGCTGGCGGTGGCCTTCTGGGCAGCGATGATGGGGCTGGCGGTGGCCTCCTGGGCAGCGACGATGGGGCTCGCGGTGGCCTCCTGGCCAGCAGGGATGATGGCGGTGTTCTCCGCCGTGCTGCTCCTCACTGACTTTGCAGGTTTCTTCTGCCCTTTCCCCACCTTGGGAGGAGTCACAGCCGAGTCCGCACTCCCCCCGGGACCCCTGTGAGTGGCTTGGCTGACTGGAGTCTTCACCCTCTCCCGCCGGGCACTGTCCAACTTCTGGTACTTCTGGGACTGGCTGTGCTGTGGCTCTGTGACAGACTGGCGGCCTGGTGGCCGGTGCACTCCACATACCTGTAACAACAGGCACCACTGGTCCCGGTGATTTTTTGGCTGAGGTGCTAGTAAGGGACCTATAAGTTGGAGGGGGGGTGGTGGGAAATAGGTTAAGGGGGGACAGGAAAAGTTGTTTGAACACACTGGGACGGGTAGCTAGAGGGGGTTTGGGAGTGGAGGAAGAGGTGGTGCTTGTAGGAGGTGTAACTTTTGTGGATTTGGGTGCAGGTGCATGGGCTGGAGGCTGTCGTGAGGTGGATGGCTGTTGGGTGGGTGTGTGCCTGCGTTTGTGTATCTTCGGAGGGGGCGTCACAGACACACTGGGAGAGGACACAGGGGATGTGTGCATGGTAGTGGAGGTGGTGAGTGCATGTGAGCGGGGTGTTGTGGTGGGTGTGCTGGTGCGGGATGTAGTGGCTGTAGTGGTAGTGCATGCAGTGTGAGTGTAGACGAGACTGGGAGGGAGAAGGGAGACGAGGAGGAGGGGGACACAGTGGAGGCAGTGGATGTTGGTGTGTCTGCATGTGTGTGATGCTTGCGTGAGTGCCTGTGGGATGTGTGGTGCTTCTGTTTGCCTGAGCTTCCCTTGTCTGGTGAGGTGTGTGCAGGCTGGTCTGGTGGTGTGCTTGGGATAGGCAGAGGTACAGGGGATTGGGTCTGGGTGGAGGAAGTTGGAGGGGGAGGCTAGACACAGGGACAATGGCTGCCATCAGTGCTGAGGCCAGAGTTTGAAGGGTTCGATGAATGGCAGCCTGACCAGAAAGAATGCCCTCCAGGAATGCATTTGTTTGTTGCAACTCCCTTTCTACACCTTGGATGGCATTCAAAATGGTAGACTGCCCAACAGTGAGTGACCTGAGGAGGTAAATGGCCTCCTCACTGAGGGCAGCAGAGGTGACAGGGGCAGGGGCTGAAGTGCCTGGGGCAAAGGTAATGCCCACCCTCCTGGGTGAGCGGGCATGGGGCACACGCTGAGGGGCTGCTGGGAGGGCGGTGCTGGTAGGGGGGGTGGCGGCTGTACCTGTTGAAGTGGGGGGCACAGATGTTGCCGCCACCACAAGGGAGCTCCCATCGGAGGACGAGTCCGTGTCGCTGGTTGCCGATCATGTGACCGCCGTGGTGCTCCCCTCGCCCTCCGTCCCACTGGTGTATTCTGAGTCCGTAGTGTGGGCGTGGGCCTCCATGCCCATGTGGGATGCAGCTCCCTCGTGCTCCGGTGCCACTGTACCTCCGCCTGATGATGCTAATGCACACAAGAACACGGAGACCACAAAAAAAGGGGGGAGGGAAACAGAAGAAAGACAGGTTGAGTGCATGGCTTACCACTACCGTTGGCGGACAATACAGACACAGCAGCCCCTGCACTACGTCGCGCTGTTGGGCTCTACAGTGCAATTCCGGGGAAATGTCCTACAAGGCTATGGACGACTTCTGCACACATAGATGACCCTGGGGCATGAATAGCTGTACTTGGCACTCTCTGCTCCTCAGGCTGCAGTTTCTGCAACTGATCGGGTGCCCCCAACACCCAGACCAGTCTTAATCCAGTGCTGCCTTTATGGTGCCCAGAGGCACCACCAACGTGCTCAGGCCCTAAAACGCAGGTAAGCACTCTGCTTCCCCAAGCTTTGCTCCACCAGCCAGGGTAGTATTCACAGTGTGGAGCTGACAGGCTGCTCCTGTTTCCACTGTCAGACACCTTTTGTCATCCATCATGGCCAATACCTGTAGAGAATCGCCAGGTCCTCGGCCCCACTGCCGCAGGTGTCTTCTGCAGAACCCTTGGATTTTCAGTTCACCCAATACCAACCTCTGTTCTTAGTGTAGTCACAATCTGAAGGCCAAAGCCACGAGGTAATTTTGAGAGGCAGTGTTTCATCAGCTGTGTTCCACCATTTAAGACTTCACAGCCACCATAACATTCTATTGTTGTCTGACACTTCTTTGGCTGCTGATAGGTTCAGATATGACAAGACAGTGATCGCTAAAGGAGCGCTGGGTGGGGAGCTCCTTCTCAGTGTGTTTGTCATATTTATTACTTCAGCCATGCCATCAAGGAGTGCGCCCATATTGTTGGTAGTGTGCTTCCTAGGAGTGGAATAAGTTGGTGGTACGTATGGTTCAGCTAACATTAAGATATCAAGAAATCTTAGTTGTATGAAAGCTTTGGTAGGGAAGTGAGGCTACCTATATCATTGTTGATGTTTATTTAGTCGGAGCTCTGTACAATTTCGAGAACAAATCCATATCGAATGGGGATAGCTGTGGTGTCTGACAATAGCTATGATCATTACTTTTGTGGTTCGATTGTTTGGTTAGGAAGCCATTGGCAGGCAGGGTTATATGTACAATAGCAGATCTGGAACGATCTTCTGCCTAGCTGCCAAGAGTATGTATCATACCCTTATACGAGAAAAATGGTATAAAACATGTCCTCGCTTACAAAGAAGATTGAGCGCCCTCGACTACCAGTTCGGCAACCTTTTGAAACGAAATGAAGGGGAGTTGTGTAAAGTTACTAAGACTGAGGCCTTTTTTAGACACAAAAAACAAGAGCACTCAACATTCTTGACACTGCACTGAATGCTGGCAGCGTCCAGGCCCTTCTCTGCCAAATAGCTCTACCCTCGGCAGCCCTGTACTATTATCTACTGAAAGGATTTCACGATATGTTGATAAAATGGAACCCAAGCAGTTTCTTAAAAGGATCATTTGTGTGGGGTTTAAGATAAAACTAATCTCACTAATGCAGTACTCATATGTCACGTTTTGTCGCGCTGTAATGCCAAATAATTTTACAAACTATCTGCGCAATGTTGGAATCCTAATAGAACTGTTCCTCCCTTTGACTGCCATGATTTATCACTTTGCATTGACATTCTGTTACACACTTAAGGCAGATTTCGAAGAAATGACGTGCGTCAAAGATTTTAGCACTGGCTACCCGCCATAATTACAAAACGGCGCAGAAAAGGCCAGTATAAAAATAATGAGGCTAGTGCTGCAAAAGTGCCACTAGCATGATTTGTGGCACACTTTTTGATGCTAATCGTGCTAGCATCACTTTTGGCCTTAATACCGTAAAAAAAAAAAAAAAATGCCAAACAGAAGCCACGAGGTAAAAACATGGAGAAGTCAGGACAGGAGAGAATCCAGAAATATCCCAGTCAGCCCAATCCAGACACACTCCCAGGAGAAGGGGAAAAGGAAGAGGAAGTGTAGCTTTAGTCAGAAGGAGAAACAGATCCCGATCACAGAGGTGGCGAAACACCAACACCAGCTCTTCTCCACCTCTAAATTGCCAATAAATAGGAAGGAGGCCATATGGCAGTCCATTGTTGATAAAGTCAACAGTGTGGGAGAGGTGAAGAGGACTATGACGGATTGTAAGAAGCACTGGCACGATTGCAAGCGCAAAACAAAAGAGAAACTGGCCAGCAACTGAAAGGCAGCACTGCAGACCGGAGGTGGAAGGAAGTCCTGCACCCCAGGAGTAGTTGGATGAGCTGCAGGAGATGGTGGCAGAGGTCATCCCGAAGGAGTTAATGATCAGAGTCCAGGTACAGGACACTGCGGCATATGATGAGCAACAACAAACACAGGGTAAGTTGCGGCAGGGGGCAATGCTGTAATTAACTAATAGCAGAAGGTGGAGGCACATAGGAGGCACTCAATGCATGCAAAAGGGATGCTTGGGGCAAAATAATGGCACAACACCAAACACATATAATGTGCTCTGAAACCCCCACCATATGCCCCACTCCCTTCACTGTATCAAATGAACCACCTGGTCATGTTTAATTCTCGTTGGCCATCATGTATCATGCCTGTTGCGCAGGGTGGGGCAGCAAGGGCAGGAATACGTCTTCTTTCACCACGGGGAAATGGCACTATTGTAACGTACACACAACATACGGGGCATTTCAATCATTACCATCTGTGATGGTGCAAAATTTGCTGTCATGTGCCTACGTAGGCACACCTGCACCATGCTGCAAGGGTGCCTGTGTTTTGGGGAT
Organism: Pleurodeles waltl; assembly: GCF_031143425.1. Taxonomy (NCBI): domain Eukaryota; kingdom Metazoa; phylum Chordata; class Amphibia; order Caudata; family Salamandridae; genus Pleurodeles; species Pleurodeles waltl. Next base: position 485,527,358 of record NC_090442.1, on the reverse strand, counting down.
GATTGCTGTTGTGCATGAAGGGACACCTTCCCACCCAACATCAGACACATGTGGTTCATCTTATTATGTGTGATGCACAATGCAGCACACTGAGAAACATGGCACTACTGGGACAACCAAAGATGTCACTCACCCTCTTGTCGCTTCTATGCAAACCCGGAAGTGGTGTATGAAACTGCAGCATTCCCATACGTGAATATTTGGGAAGGCCTCAGAAGTTGGGTGGGTTAAAAGTGTGTTCCGTGGGAACACCCCCAGCAACACACATGGAATGACACCTACATGCAGTGTGAGGTATAAAAGTGACAAATAATACCAGGCCTTGAAAAGGCACATAAGGTGCCTTCCTTGCCCATAGAAATACGGCTCAGCATTCTGCCCTACTGGAGTGTAACATAAAACATTTTGCTCTGGTAGGGCACTGTGCAGTCTTTGGGAAATGCAATCCACTGTCACCCATGTATAATGAAATGATGCAGTGCAGTACAGCAGCCCAGGCTGCTGTCTTCTCTTGAATGTGCTGGGATGTGTAGTTGTCACGAACATGCAACACACCCCTGTAATACCCTTGGTGATGGGGCAGTAACTGCTACCTAACACTAACACTGGTACACATTGAGCAGGGTGTAGGGGTGTCTGTGTTGCATGTCTGATTTCACATGTGAAGGAAGGGACACGTTTTGCAACATCAACAATCAGAAATGCTGTCTGCCACTTCCAATGCCTGTTACCAATTGCAATACACATTGAAAGATGCACAAAATGGGCCCACAACAATGTCAGGCATATGCAACATCACTACAGTGCCACCCCTGAGGCAGTGCAGCAACCTGATGCATTCACACATTGACATGTTTGACAATGTGTCAGTTATGGCAACCCACATGTGTTGTAAGAGTGAAGCAAAGGGGAGAACTGTCAACATGCATTCTCCTTGTCACCCCTTATCATGTATGCTGTATTCTGAACCAATCATAGTAAGATGCAACCACCGCTGTGTATGGGATTGCAGAGGAAGGCGTCCCTTCATGCACAACAACACTTAGCACTGCAACACAGGAACTCTTGCACCCATGCTGCAAAGAGGCCTGTGTTGCAGGGATGAGTGTTGTTTTGCAGGAAGGGACACCTTCCCGCACAATCTCCTACATGAGTGGTGGTTGCATCTTACTATGGTGGCTCCCTCAGCTTCAACACCAGCACCACCCCTGGCATGAGAGGCAATGGCTACATCAGAGGTTGGAGATGTGGAAGGAACATCATTCACTCGGAAAACCACCCAGTAGCTGCAGTCTGTGGCACATGGACTGTTCCTGTTTTGCTCCATGCTTCAAATCATGCCAGTGTTACAACATCTATCAATGTCTCCTCTTTACTGTCCCACTGTTAACCAATCACACATGTGGACTGTCATTGTGGCCAATGTCTACCTATTCTCAACGTGAGGCACTCCTCTCCTACACATGTCTCATGACATGTTACCCTCCCCCCTTGGACTTTGTCTGGACATCCAATTGTTTGGAGTCTCTCACAGGGTCAGTCTCCTGTGTACTGTACAGTAAAACCAACAACATAATTTCACATGTAAATAAATTAACTCTAAACATCAATTGTCTTGAATCTGTGTCTGAGGCAGAAAGTGTGTGAACTTTATACATTGTGTGAAGCCTATACCCTGAGGGGCCTCTGTACAAAAAAAATGGTGCAGCATTGCGCAGCAAGCAATGTAGCTGCACTGAGCTGCATCAGCCCCAAAACGCAGGTTAGTACTGTATGCAACAGGATGTTGTGCAACCATGTTTTTTCACTAGTGCTAGTGCTGATGCAGCTGCCTAGTGTCAATGAAGGCACAATTGCACTATGTTGTAAGGGTGCTGGGGTTACAGGGATTGGTTATTTATGTGCAGGAAGTCTTCCTCCCTGCACATATACAAATGGTAATGGCTCCTTGCTCCTACGATGTGTGCGGCACAATGCAGCACACAAACAATAAGCAAAAATGAGGCGAAATAATTGTCTGTCTCCCTGTTGTGCCATGCCAACCCCACCGCTGGGGTGACATCATTGTTTTGGCACTGCTCACGTCTACATTTCATTGGAAATCTGAGGCAGTGCCAAATGCATGGTTAAGGCCCACAGCAACACCCATTGCATGCCCCTCTGCCACAGAAATCGGCGTTGGGCCCATGTATACAATGCGGTGTTAAGCCACCCAAAGTGGCTTTATGCCACCTTGAAAATTTGCGAAAGGGCACATTGCCACTGGAGTATCACAAAAAGAGACGCTCTGGTGACACTAGGGGCTTGTCAATATGCCCCTGAGTACTTGCCTAAGGGATGTGTGTGGATTTGTGACATACACAGTCACACACACTGACTGCAACATGATTGAAGTGACTGGTAGCTATGTGAACTAGCAAATTGTACCTGAGTATCCCAAGCATTGCATGTGACAACATGCATGTATTGTGATATCTGACAGAAATCAATACACAAGTGGCTGGGCCTAATAAGGATGGTAGCAACATAAAAGCATTGATGTGACAAATAAATGATGCATGTGTAAGACTGTGAGGGGCAGCCTGAGTGTCTCAGTAACAAAATCTAGATTTAGGGGTAGTGTAATTACAACAACTTAGTGACAATGCAAGTCACGTTACTTCACAATACACAGAAATGCTGTATGAATATCTGTTTTGGTATGTGTATCCATGCATATCCAGAGTGTCACATACATTGCTGAAAGATGATAGAAATTGCTGATGTGACATCATTGCCAACCTGACAGGAACCTTACCATAAGCGATACACATAGTCACACATGTAAACTAACTACTACTTGTAAAGGCATGTGCCTAACATGACCTGTGCATACATGTTACCACCTACACAGGAAATCATAATGGAGACCATATATTAGGAATAAAACAAGATACAAAACGTAGCCTAAAAATCCCTATACTAACTAAACTACCTAAACTAACCTATACTGCACTATCTTAGCCTAACTTATTCCTGAAACAAAACATCTTAGCTCTACTTATTTTAAAGATATGACACCACATGATAGCCATCAACCCTTCAACCCCCTTAATAAACATCTATCGACAAGGACAACAGTAACTATAGCTAAACATTGACTAACTAAACAACTGGCCTAAACAATCAGTTTATTTTTATTTTTTCTGAAACATTTTTATTTTTTTCTAATTTTTTATTTTTTATAAACACATACACTAAACATCACCCTCCTCCCAAACCAAAAAAGTGAAAGAGATACCCTAAACACCCTGCCCCTAAGGAAAAGCTACTACTAAGTCCTTCAATTAATCTGCATTACGCTATCTTAACAAACCCTAACTATCTAAATACCCCAACTATATACATTAATATTTACAAAAGGAGGGGACGTACAGTGTCCAATCAAAAGTGTCCATCTCTGCGCCTCGTAATGTGAGCCTTGACTTCCTGGAGCAAATTTGAAGTTTGTCCATTTTGGTGCTCCAGCCCGGCAATTCTATATTTTTGGTCCATCAGTCCAGTGCAGAATTCCTGCACGTATGGTGGTTCCACATACCTTGGTGCAACCTTAGTACCAGTTGGGGCACTTCTGATAGCAGCAGAGGTCGAAAGTCTTACTCCAGGAGAAGTGGCTGTGCCTGTAGCCACAGACCTGCCTGCTGCATGGGTCCTGGTGGTGGAGGGATCTTTGGCTGGATCCCCTTGAGAGAAGGCTTTCCATGCCCCTGATGCATGCTCCCTCTCATATCGGCACTCCATCCTCCGGTACCCCATTGCGACCTGGCGTGTGTGGCGGTACCTCTCAATTCTCAAATTGGTGCCTCTGGGATACGGACATGTTTGCAGCTGCAGCGTGAATGGGACGTGTCAGCCAATTGCATGTTTGGCAAATGAACAACAAGCATGCAATGAATACACCATCTGCAGGTGAAACACATTGGCCAGCACAAATCACCATAACATCCTAAAGGGAAGGAGGGACGGGCATGTGCACAAAAAACATAATCTCCACATTGCCCATGCCCATGATATTGAGACTAGCTATTGTTGCACAACAGCATTGAACCATATTGGAAAATCATTAAAGGACTATGCCACCATTGCCTAACATTGTCATATACATCAGCCACGTGACCATGCAATGTCACACTCATCACGCTGGGTTGCTCATCAATCTCCCTCACACTTGCATAAGTGACCTCAGATCTGTTGGCATGTAACTAACTCATCTGAGCAAGGACTGCAAGTAAAACATGTTCTCACAACAGAGCCACATCTGACAAGGACAGATGTCAGGACACATTGCTATATGCAAAACTGGATGTAACAGGTATCATATGTGAAATTATAGGATGGTGAACTCAGTTATGTCACACAGAGGATAATGTCACTACTCTCACATTGACACAGGTCAGTACCTGGTGAGCTGTGCAATGACTTGATGCATAGTCCCAGAGTAATTTGTTTCCGCACACCATGCTGCCCATTGGTTTTATATGTGTCCTAAACTATGCTCAGTGCGTTGCACAACAGCACCACCATCTCATATGTGGGTGCATACATGTCCTACACCTCATCTGCACAGGGCTCTTGGGCCAGATGTATGACATTTTGTTTTGCAACTAGCAATTTGTGCTACTTTTGAGAATCGCAACACTGTAAAGCACACTGTTCGCGATTCCCAATGGGGTTGCAAATAACCTACCTCAATAATATTCATGTGGTAGGTCGCAATTTGCGACCCCAATGAGAATGGCCACACTCAGAGGGATGGTAGCCTGCAGGGTACAGCAGACACCATGTCTGTGACTGCTTTGAAATAAAGCAGTTTTTAAAAAAAAATGCAGCCCGTTTTCCTTAAGGGAAAATGGGATGCATTTCAAACAAAAAAATGAAAAGTTTTCTTTTCATTTTTTCAGAGTAGGCAGTGGTTCGTGGGACCACTACCTGCTCTGAAGAAATATTTACGCTTCCATTCACAAAGGCGAAGAGGTCCCTGGGGACCCCTTCCTATCTGCGAATCAGTCAGCACCAGCTTGAAGTTGGTGGTAACTGTGAACGTATCGCGACCACATTTACGGTCGCAAAACATTCCTACATGCCAGTGTAATTCGGTATAAGGAAAGGATGTCCTAAACACACCCCTTTCTAATACTGAATTGCATAGAAAAAAGTATTTTTTCCAGTCGCAAACAGGCCGATAGGCCTGTAGTGAAAGTAATTTTGCACTTCCTGGTGTGCAGCATGGCAGACCTATTACCTCACTTCCTGTGAAGATGTGTCACAATTTTGACGAGGCATCATTTTTTTGTTTTTGATGCTATGCACCTGTGCGTGATTTTTTGATGTTGCATGGCAACACAACATTAGCTAGTTCAGACGCATTGCATGGGAAGCATCATTTTTGGCAGATGAAATGCCATCAGAAAACACGCATTGCTGCAATGCATCGATTTTTCTTTACACAAAGCATGTAATTTCACAGTTTGTGTAGCCATACAGCTTAGGTTAGCTGACCCATTTGCTCGACATGTTCATTCACATGATGCCATTGTTAAGAGTATATCCTGGGATGCTTTTGAATTTCCCTAGAATGTGGCCAGCTAAATGATCACTATGACAGTGCATTTGTGTGACAATCTAATGTGTGTCCAAAGGAGAAGGCATCAGGCTATCATGCAACATGGACAATGTAGGGTCCCCCATGCAGGCAAGTTGGGATGTTTTGTACGGACATGTGCCATGGATGTGTTTGTCATGCCATGCATGTGGTTGGTTTGTGTTCTTCATGTGAGATTTATTCTGCCTACTACAGTGGTACACCTGGAATATCAGTCCAATAATCTTCATGATCCAATCAAGGGTCATAGTGCACATTCAGTACAATATCTTTGGTCATGTCAGTGACTAACATGTTACACTCGTAGATACATCACTACTGTTTCTAAGTGTTAACAGCTGTTTTACCAAAACACAAATGGCTATGAGTCTTAGCATCAGTTCATGCTCACAATGTTGGGACACACACAACCTGGAGCACCGAGGGGAGACATTAAGGTTGCATTTTGTGACAATGATTTATCAAGGAACATTTTGACAGTACAATTCCTCACCACTTAGTTTTGCACATAATTTCCTTCTAGCACACACTGTGCATGGCAGAGCTGCAATCAGACAGGGATGGCAGGCTACACATCAGTGCACACTCAAGTGCAGGTTTCAGAATGTACGTCTACACTTCCCTATTAACTACTAGGGACTTACAGGTTGTTGATGTCTACTAGGGACAAACAGGGGATTTATGTCTGCCTTGTCCTATTTTCTACTATGGACTTATAGGGGATTGATGTAAGCCTTGGACTATTATATACTAGGGACTTACAGGTTGTTGATGTCAGCCTTGCCCTATTATCAACTAGGGGCTTACAAGGGATTTATGTAAGCATTGAACTCTTATCTACTGAGAACGTGCCTGCACACCCAGGGTACAGATATTGGTAGTATACACATGTATCACTCATACTTGGTTGTGTTGAGCAGACACACAGGTAGACTTGCTGATAATGTGACTGGGATGTTAAGTAGCCTACACAATGTGTGCCTATGTGTGTGGTCTTACATATCTACAATGTTGTATTGTGGATTGAGATATTAAGAATTTTTAGACATTCCTACCTGTAGAAGCCGGATAATGTACTGTAGTCCTTAATTGCCACATTGCTGGTACTGTTTGGACAATTGCCTCACTGCCCAGTCCTTCATGCATGTCACTGTATTTTGGCCATATGATATTTGCCAATGAAGCTAGAGTTTGCTATAGGGCAAGCGATATTTACCATAGCATATCTATTTTATGCAGGATGAGTGACTGACATCCACACATATCCAGACTCCAGCCACAGCACTTGGGTAGTCTGTGAGTCACCTACACAAAGTGGCTATGCCAGTTCAATACAGGAGTGTCTCAGCTTTCCTTCGATCCGTTTGTTTATCGTGGGCAGTCACACACAGCTGCTGACAACATCCTTTGTCAGATGCACAATGAGTGTGGGAGGATTGGATGTATAATCCTGACCCCTATGGTACACACATGCATGTGGAAATGTGTCTGTGTCCGGATAGACACATGGATTTTGCTAAGGTTATGAGAGATGCTGTGACGTTGCTTGACATACATGGGAGATGACTACTTATTTGAGTAGGACAGGCCTAGACATACTGGTACAGTGTCCTCTGTATATCACACACTATTTGTCATACATGTGGGTGCCACTGAGAGTTATTTTATGATTTGTCACCTGGGATTGAGACATGAAAACATTGAATTGACACATAGCTGACACTGACCTACTGTTGTGGGTACTGACTGCTCTTGTCCTACCAAGGGCTGACGTCTGGATAACATTACTCACATGGAGCAACAATGTGGCTGCTGTGAAATTTCAACCCAACAAACCTGTGTGATAATCTGTTGCTATGTAAAATGTATGTTAAACTGGCCATGCATACATTACATCCGCACATTCCATTCTCATTGCTTTATGTGTAGTTGTTTGGTGTTCCTGAGTATGTTCCTATTTGCTTTCCCACTGTTGTGGCCTAGGCTTGCTTTCCTAGATGTGTATGAGTTGCTATTGCATTTGCATGTGACAGATACTCCAAGACACTTGTGTGATTCAGTGACGTAGTAACAAGTGTTTCCAAGGTGACATATTATTTGCAATATTCATGAGAAGAAATAATACGTGCATGTCTGCTTACCCTCACAGTTGTATTATGTTCTTCCTCATCCTGAGGTGGGGCTTCACTATCATCCTCCTCCTTGGGGTCCTCCAGGGGCCATTAGTCCGCGCACTGATATTGTACAATATTGTGCAAACAATTATCTTTTTACAGACAAGAGGAGGTGAGTATAGCAGTCTGCCCCCTATTACGTCGGGGCATCGGAAACGTGACTTAAGGATGACGAATGCCCACTCCACAACATTCCGTGTGTGAATGTGAGCCACATTGAATGCCTTTTCGGCGTTGCTCTGTGGATTGACATAGGGTGTTATCACCCATGGCTGGATGCCATACCCTTGGTCAGCTCTATTGGAAGAGGAGAGACAGTGTCAGACTTGTCCTTGTATTTCTTACCAATTGACCTCGCACAGTATTTTTCTATTAGGTAGAGATTCAGACTTACATCTAGCATAGTGTGGTTTCCGGTTTGCATGCATGCTTGGAGTTGTGTAGTATGGTGCACCTTCCAGTCAAGGGTATAGGCTTAGGGGCTTGGTGATTGAGTGATTAGTGTGGCATGACAGTTCACCCATGCTGGATGTGTGTGATGTTGCAGATGATTGCAAATGTGTCCAGTAAAATGGAACCTGCCAATGAGCCATGTTGTGTGAGTATTCTCCTTGTTTCTGTTGTGTGTGCCATTAGACGGGTATTGTGTCCCGTGTGTTGCATGTGCCCCGCCTCTCCCCCCCATAGACATGGTACACCTCCCTTGCACACAGCTGTTATCCATGACACAGCTGTTATCCATGTTTCCTGGCTGGCATGCATGTGTATAGGTAGAAATCATTCAAAGTATGGCATAGTAGCTGTGGATCTATTGCCATGTCTGTGGCTAACTTACAAGCCCCTGTGGCATAGGACAGGGCTGAGCTGCCCTGCACCACAGTGAAAGGCCAGCAATGTGCCATATCTACTAGATGCAGTGCATTTCAGTCCTCGGTCCCTGCACTGGCACTGAGTCTGCTGCCATTCTCCACCATGGGCACCCTTGCACCATGATGCACAGATGGCTGTGTTGTGTCCCTTCCTGCACATGACCAATCAATGATGGAGATTTACTCTTTCTATGTGTGCTGCTGAATGCATCACACATAGGAAAATTGAAATACTTTGGTAAAATAAAGTATTTCTCCTGCTTGCGCCATGATAATGCCACCCCTAGGGTGGTGTTCTTTTTTGGTGCTACATTACGTTATCAGTGTTCTGTAAATGTTGGGCTGCACCAAAATGCAATGGATGTTTTGGTGACACGCCCAAAGCAACACCCATTGCACACACCTTCCACAAAAAAGCGCATAAAATGAAAAGTGGTGCATTGGTCCAGATGTGGCAGTTTTCTTGCTTCCCACTTGTCCCTCCTTACAACACCATGGTTGTGCGGTATTTATTATGTGGCGCACCATGGTGGTCATTGCCACAACAGAGTCAGAATTATTGATGCTTGTTAGAAATGGGGTCTTTGGTTGGCAGTCATGTTACCCACTGTCCATACAAGGACCCTCACTCTAGTAAGAACATTAGGAGAGACAAACCCGGTTAACCCCACTCACCCCCTTGGTAGTTTGGCACGAGCAGAAAGGTTTAACACAGAGACAATCTGTAAAGTATTTGTACCAACATACACAGTAATACAGTGAAAACACCATCATGGTTGTGCGGTATTTACTATGCAGCACACCATGGTGGTCATTGCCTCAACAGAGTCAGAATTATTGATGCTTGTTAGAAATGGGGTCTTTGGTTGGCAGTCAGGTTACCCCCGTCCATGCAAGGACCCTCACTCTAGTAAGGGCAAAGGAGAGACAAACCCAGTTAACCCCACTCACCCCCTTGGTAGTTTGGCACGAGCAGAAAGGTTTAACACAGAGACAATCTGTAAAGTATTTGTACCAACATACACAGTAATACAGTGAAAACACTACAAAATGACTCAACACCAGGTTAGACAAATAGACAATATTTATCTGAACAAAACAAGACCAAAACGACAAAAATCCAACATACACAAGTAAAGGTATGAATTTTTAAAAGATTAAATTTCAATATAGCGCATAGAAATACAAACGTTTCAATTTGGTGATATCACTGCATCATGGCAGAGTCGTTCCCAACAATCCGATGCCAAGGACGCCGGTCACGGAGTCACACGGACCACCACGTAAAGTACCTTGTAAAAAACAAAGAAACAAGTCGGTGCACGGAGTCAGGGATCGCAGTGGCACTGGATCCAAGGAAGCATAGGTTCTGATGCTGCCGAGTGAAGGAGCGGAGGTATCACAAAGAGGTGTCGGGTCCTGGCTGCGGAGCGGTGGAGGTGAGGCAGCATCAGTGCGAAGCGTTGGATCGGCGCAGTTCCGGCAGAGTCGATATCCGGCAGTCATGATGTAGTGCGGCGACTTCTACGGAGTTGCGGACTTCAGTGAGGCTGCAGCGGTGTCGGTCCTGCAGGGTCGTCGCACACCAGTGAGGACCATGGCTTTGGTTGCAGGCAGCGTCACAGGATTCAGCAGTTGCATCAGTCCAGAGTCGTCCGAAGTCGGTTTCCTTGGATCTTCTTGATTTTCCACCAGATTCTCCTTTCAAAGTCCCAGGGACTAGATTAGGCACCACTTGGCAGTGTAGGAGTCTCAGCAGAAAGTCCAGCTGCTGGCAAAGGAAGTCTTTGATGGCCCTGAGACGTCAGAACAAGGGGAAAGCTCAGTCCAAGCCCTTGGAGATTCTTCTCAAGCAGGAATATACCACAAAGTTCAGTCTTTGTCCCCTTTCACAAGCAGAAGCAACAACTGCAGGATATCCCAACAAAGCACTGTCACAGGCAGGGGCAGCACATTTCTTCAGCTCCTCAGCTATTCTCCTTGGCAGAGGTTCCTCCTAGTTCCAGAAGCAAATCTTGAAGAATTTTAAAGTCTGGGATTTTGGGTCAACTACTTACACCCCTTTCTGCCTTTGACATTGCCCAACTTCAAAGAAAAGTCTCTGTTGCAGGATCCTGCCTTGCCAGGCAAGGCCCCAGACATACACCAGGGTGTTGGAGACTGCATTGTGTGAGGGTAGGCACAGCCCATTCAGGTGTAAGTGACCACTCCTCCCTCCACTCTAGCCCGGATGGCTCATCAGGATATGCAGGCTACACCTCAGCTCCTTTTGTGTCACTGTCTAGAGGAGATTTACAAACAGCCCAACTGTCAGTCTGACCCAGACAGGGAATCCACAAACAGACAGAGGGGGTCATTCCAACCCTGGCGGTCGGAGTTAAAGCGGCGGCCAACCCGCCAACAGGCTGGCGGTCCAAAAAATGGAACCGCCAACACAGCCCACCAACTTAACACTCCGACCGCCACGGCGGGACAGACAAACAGCGCGGCGGTCACCGCCAACAGGCAGGCGACAGACAATGTACCGCCCACCCTATCACAACTCACCAATCCGCCACCTTTTCCGGGGCGGGAGCCCCGCCGATAAAAACATGGCGGAAACAGACTACGAACGGGAAAACGCTCACCTCTATGCACTCCACGAGGACAGAGAACAGCATGGAACCCGAATTAAACATCCTACCAGCTATTGTCTACCTGCTCATCTGCCACGAGTACGAACTCCGGCGCAGAAGACAACGGTGAGTACTGCACCTACGACACAGGGGAGGGGGGAGGAGGAAAGGTTACGGGCACACACATATGCGACCCCCCCCACAAACTATCTACACACCAATGCAGAGCACCAAGTCACAGTGACACCACCCAAACCCACCGGAATAATGCAAAGACATAATTAAAGTGAGAAACAAAATTTATCCATAAAATAGGTTCTTTGAAGTCATGGTAAAATAGCAAAAAGAAATGTAAAAAAATCAAGTAAGAACATTGCGAAAACGATAAATATAGGCAATAAGTCCTGCACAGTCACTTAAATTTCCACTGTCCGTGGGCCAAAGTGTATGAACACACGGGCAAAGCCCACACTGGAGACCTGAGTCCGTTGGAGAGAACACTGCTGGTGCATCAGATGATGACAAAACTACAGGCACCTCAGGGGGAAGGGAAAGGGGGTCACCTCAGCCACATGAGTCCACGACGCCAGATCCACGAAGGGTCCACAATGCCCACTGTTCCATCCTTGGGAGTACAAAGCCACAGTCTCACAAGTCTCTACAGTGGGTGGGCTGCCCACTGTGCCATCCTGGGGAGTACAAAGCCACAGTCTCTCAAGTCTCTACAGTGGGTGGGATGCCCACTGTGCCATCCTGGGGAGTACAAAGCCACAGTCTCTCAAGTCTCTACAGTGGGTGGGCTGCCCACTGTGCCATCCTGGGGAGTACAAAGCCACAGTCTCTCAAGTCTCTACAGTGGGTGGGCTGCCCACTGTGCCATCCTGGGGAGTGCAGACACATAGGCCATCAGGTGGATTACAGACTCCACAGGTATTGGAGGAGGCATTGTGCCCAGAGTGCAGCGTGAACACTAGCTCGATACCGAACCGGCACTGTCAATGGGCCAGCGGTGCTTGACAGGAAGGGCCCAGCGGAGCGGTGCTTGAGACGGCAGGGCCCAGCGGAGCGGTGCTTGAGACAGCGGGGCCCAGCGGAGCGGTGCTTGACAGGAAGGGCCCAGCGGAGCGGTGCTTGACAGGAAGGGCCCAGCGGAGCGGTGCTTGAGACGGCAGGGCCCAGCGGAGCGGTGCTTGAGACGGCGGGGCCCTCTTCAGCGGTGCCCTTCTGCACGGCGGGGCCCTGTTCAGCGGTGCCCTTCTGCACGGCGGGGCCCTCTTCAGCGGTGCCCTTCTGCACGGCGGGGCCCACTTCAGCGGTGCCTATCTTCACGGCGGGGCCCTCTTCAGCGGTGCCCTTCTGCATGGCGGGGCCCTCTTCAGCGGTGCCCTTCTGCACGGCGGGGCCCTGTTCAGCGGTGCCTATCTTCACGGCGGGGCCCTCTTCAGCGCTGCCTATCTTCACGGCGGGGCCCTCTTCAGCGGTGCCCTTCTGCACGGCGGGGCCCTCTTCAGCGGTGCCCTTCTGCACGGCGGGGCCCTCTTCAGCGGTGCCTATCTTCACGGCGGGGCCCTCTTCAGCGGTGCCCTTCTGCACGGCGGGGCCCTCTTCAGCGGTGCCCTTCTGCACGGCAGGGCCCTGTTCAGCGGTGCCTATCTTCACGGCGGGGCCCTCTTCAGCGGTGCCTATCTTCACGGCGGGGCCCTCTTCAGCGGTGCCCTTCTGCACGGCGGGCCCTCTTCAGCGGTGCCCTTCTGCACGGCGGGGCCCTGTTCAGCGGTGCTTGTCGTGTCTTTCAAGGGAGCCAGACCTGGCCAGGACTCCCTGCTTAGTCGCCCTCCGACCGTGCAGTTGCTGGACCCTTCTGTGACGGAGTCCTGGGCCCGTGGGTGTCCTCCGTCACACCCGGGATGGGGCTTGTGGGGCCCTCCTGGTCCGCGCCCCTGCTGGCTGACTTCTCCGCCCTGCTGCCCTTGCCCTCCTTAGATGAGGCTCTCTGGCCCTTGCCTCCCCTGGATGTTGTGGCAGGTGACGGCCCAGGACTTTGCTCCTTGGGGGCAGCCGTGTCAGCCTTCTCGCGGCAGCCCTTGACTTTACGGGTCCTCTTACCAGGGGGGGGCTGGCTGTCCCCTTGCTGCTGGCCGATGTGTCAGTGCTGGGAAAGGGTGGACTCCAAAACCCATGCACAATGTTGAGACTTGAAGCAGGGCTGGTGGTGGCTGAGGTGCTCTTGGGACTCTTCCCAGATGGAGGGGGTGGGTCAGGTGGGGCAAAGAGGTTAACTGTGGAGAGGTAAAGTTTTTTAGGACCAAGGTAAAGGGTAGGTTTAGTGGTTATGGGAGTGGAGGAAGAGGATGTGGTTGTAGGAGTCAGGTGTGCTGTCTGTGGGTGCAGGTGCTTGTGACGTAGGCTGTGGTGAGGTGGTTGGCTGTTGGGTGGGTGGCTGCCTGCGTTTGTGTGTCTTGGAAGAGGGGGTGACAGACACAGTGGGAGAGGACACAGGGGACGTGTAAATGGCAGTGGGGGTGGTGACTGCACGTGTGCGGACTGTACTGGAGGGTGTGCTGGTGGGGGAACTACTGGATGATGGTGGTGTGCATGCAGGTGTGAGTGGAGACGTCACAGGGAGGGAGGAGGGAGACGAGGAGGAGGGGGACACAGAGGTGGTAGTGACTGTTGCCATGTCTGCATCTGGGTGTTGCTTGGGTGAATGCTTGTGGGATCTGTGGTGCTTATGTCTGGATGAGCTGCCCTTGGGTGTTGAGGTGTGTGCAGGCTGGTCAGATGGTGTGGATGGGATAGGCTGAGGAACAGGAGACAGAGACAGGGTGGAGGCAGTTAGTAGAGGGAGGCTGGAAACGGGGACAATGGCTGAGGCCAGAGCATTGAACGATCGTTGATGGGCAGCCTGACCCGAATGAATGCCCTCCAGGTATGCATTGCTCCGATGCACCTCCCTCTCTACCCCCTGGATGGCATTCAAAAGGGTAGACTGCCCAACAATGATGGTCTGTAGGAGGTCAATGACCTCCTCACTGAGGGCAGTAGGGGTAACAGGGGCAGGGCCTGAGGTGCCTGGGGCGAAGGAGATGCCCGCCTTCTTGGGCGAGCGGGCACGGAGCGAAGGCTGAGGGGCTGCTGGGAGGGCGGAGCTGGTGCGCTGGGTGGCGGCTGTACCTGTTGAGGCGGGGGGCCCGGATTTAGCCGCCACCGCTAGGGAGCTCCCAGCCGAGGACGTGTCGGTGTCGCTGGTGTCACCACGGGTCCCCGTTGTGAAGCTCCCCTCGCCCTCCGTATCACTGGTGACCTCGGTGTCTGTACCATGGCCCACCGGGGCCTTGTGAGTTGCAGCTCCCTCGTGCTCCGATGCCAATTCTCCTCCACCTGATGATGCTAATGCACACATGCACAAGAAGATAAAGAAAAAGGGTGGGGGGAGACATAAAGACAGGTTGAGTGCATGCATTGTCAACACCGTTGGCGGAGAGGACAGATACAGTAGCCTCATGCACTACACCGCGCAATCGGGGTACACTACTCAGTACTTGTGACTAGGCCAACAGGTCAATGGACAACAAATGCGCACATGGGTAATGCTGGACCATCGATTGCTGTACTTGGCACCCTACAGAGGTTGGGGGCGGGGGCACAGGGCCATGCCTAAAGGAGGGGACTACACTACAGAAAGCGCCCTGGCCTAATGTCAACCACAGCCCTCCTCCCCCACCCAGACGCCTCCACTGCGTGTAAAGATAGCTAAATGTACTGGTACTCACCCCCTTGTGTCTGCTGTGATGTCCTCACGCGCCCATCCAAATCAGGTTAGGCCACCGCCAGGATCCGGGACATCAAGGGGGTCAGTTGTCTGCTGGCACCCCTCCTACGTTGGGAGGCCATCCCCAGCAGAGACTCGGCAGTCTTCCTGGTCCCGCGGCGGATGTCCTCCCACCTCTTTCGGTAGTGGGTGCCCCGTCTGTTGTGGACCCCCAGGGCCCGGACGTCCTTGGCGATGGCACGCCAAATGTCGACTTTCTGGTGGGCGCTGACCTATTTGACATGTACAGGGTGGAAAAGTAAATATCATTAATTCTCTGCATGTTAGATGTGATTGCCCCCCCCCAACCTTGCCATGTGGCACATGCTCTCATCTGTCGTGCCTTGCACTCCTCATTCTCTCCCCACCCCACCATCTTACATCCACCATACAAAACCCAGGCATAGCCCATTCAACGTGCACACAGTGTACTTACCTGTTGGTCTGGAGGACCGTAGAGTAGCGCATACTGGGGCAGGACCCCATCCACAAGTATCTCCAACTCTTCAGAAGTGAAGGCAGGGGCCCTTTCCCCAGTCGCAGCAGCCATTGTCTCTTCCAGACCGAGTTCACAGCAGCACTTGCAGTATAGGTCCTCTCCTGTGGATGATCAGGTCTCGAGTGATTAATCAGATAGAAAATGGCGGTCACGCCCGCGGCGGTGCGTACCGCCGCGGTGCGTACCGCGACCGCCGGCGCACCACATCATTGGCTCCTGAAACCCATAGGGTTCAATGTTAACCAATGCGGCTTTGCGCCGCGGTCTTCGACCGCCTACCGCCACGGTGTGCCACGGCAGCGCATTGACCTCACATCCCACTGTCACACTTCTCAGGTCAGGCAGCTGCCATTTCAAGGGCCCACATGGCTTAATTTCTACTGCGTCACACAGGCCTAGGCCTTGCATTGCCACTCATACAAGCCATTCAATGCATAGCGATTCGTGTACTGTGCAAGCTGTGGTTACGTACCTGTGGGTTGCTTGACTCTGTACTCCATGTTGTCCTTCCTAGGCACCGTCCGCTGGGACTTGCGAGGAGAAGGAGGAATCCTCCCATGTACCGACCGCTGGTGGACCTGTCGACAATGGAGGAACGTCATATAATACTGCAATACCGACTTGACCGAGCCACTATACATGAACTGTGTGCCCAGCTGGAGCCAGCCCTGATGTCCCCCATCCGCCAACCCACAGGAATTCCCCCTCTGGTGCAGGTTCTGTCAGTCCTCCATTTTTTGGCAAGTGGGTCTTTTCAGACAACAGTGGCCATGTCATCAGGGATGTCTCAGCCTATGTTTTCAAAGATTTTGTCCAGAGTGTTGTCTGCCCTGACGAAATACATGCGGAGCTACATTGTTTTCCCTGAGGAGGGTGATTTGGCCACTGTGAAGGGTGATTTCTATGCCCTTGGACATATCCCCAACATCATTGGTGCCATTGATGGGACCCATGTGGCCTTAGTACCCCCAAAAGACGATGAGCAGGTGTACAGAAACAGAAAAAATAACCATTCTATGAATGTGTAGGTGGTCTGTTTGGCTGACCAGTACATCTCCCATGTAAATGCCAAGTTCCCTGGGTCAGTGCATGACGCGTATGTTATGCGAAATAGCAGCATCCCCTATGTGATGGAACAGCTACAGAGACAACGTGTGTGGCTAATAGGTGACTCTGGTTACCCCAACCTGCCTTGGCTATTGACCCCAGTGAGAAATCCCCGGACCAGGGCAGAGGAACGGTACAATGAGGCCCATGGGCGATCTAGGAGGATCATAAAAAAGGACCTTCGGCCTCCTGAAGGCCAGGTTTAGGTGCCTGCATATGACAGGTGGATCCCTAATGTACTCACCAAAGAAGGTGTGCCAGATCATTGTGGCCTGCTGTATGCTTCACAATCTTGCATTGCGATGCCAGGTGCCTTTCCTGCAGGAGGATGGTCCAGATGGTGGTGTTGTAGCAGCTGTGGAGCCTGTGGAGAGTGAAGAGGAGGAAGACGACGGGGACGACACATACAACAGGGACACAGTTATACAACAGTATTTTCAGTAGCACACAGGTAAGAATCCCCCACGCCATTTTACATTTACTTCAGGCCTCCTGCATCTCTACTTTCTGTGTTTCCCCCCAGTTCCTTTAAACTGAATTGTGACTTTCCCTTCCCTTTTCAGAGCTGTATGACCCACTGCGTGACTTCTGCTTTGTTTGCCCATGGAGTAAAGCACATTGACATTGGTATGTTGTCATCACAATGCAACTGAACATTTTTGAACCGTTATGTGTAATACATTTGTTAAGAATACAAGCAGACTCCTGAGTTTTTTAAGTGCAATTAGTGATTTATTTTAAGTGCTACATATAGGTCCATGATAGTAACACGGTGAGGGGTGGGGGTGGAGTAATGTCCATGGCAGAGTCCAGTTCTCAGTCGCACAGGTGCATTGTCCATATGCCTGTGGAAGGATGGAGCAGGGGCAGTTCAAGGTTGGACAGGGTGACAATGTGGGACAGTGGAATGACATCAGGGGGTATCTTATGCTGGCGGGGGTCTTGGCATCCTACTCTGTCTTCCTTTGTGATCTCAGGTTCCTCTTGCGGGGTGGTTGATCTTCAGCAGGAGGTGGGGTTCTGGTGGCCTGTCGTTGTGTGGGGGCCTCCTGTCCACTAGCGCCGGCGGAGGTGGTAGGCTGTTCCTGGTCCAGGCTGGTGACAGGGGCCCTTTGGGGTGCCACATGGTCCCGCAATGTGGTGACTATTTGATTGAGGGCCAGGACGATGTTCCTGAGTTCGTCTCTGAACCCCATGTACCGTTCGTCCTGCTGTGCCTGGATCTCCTGGAACCTGGCCAGTACCGTCGCGATCGTCTCCTGGGAGTAGTGGTATGCTCCCATGATGGTGGTGAGGGCCTCTTGGAGAGTGGGTTCCCTGGGCCTGTCCTCCCCCCCCTGTCGCACTGCAGCCCTCCCAGTTGCCCTGTTTCCCCGGGCCTCTGTCCCCTGGACGGTGTGTCCACTACCACTGCCCCCAGGTCCCTGTTGTTGTTGGGGTGTTGGGTCAGCCTGGGTGCCCTGTAGTGGCGGACACACCGCTGATTGACGCGTCCTGGAGACAGAGGCATGGGCCCGCTGGGTGGGAGCTGTGCTGATATTCCCAGAGGGGGTTAGGTCTGCTGTGGTCTGTGTCTGTGTGTGGGGAACCGACTGTCCAGAGGTCCCCGATGGTCCGGGCTGGTCATCAGGTTCTAGGTCGACAGAGCTGCTGTCCTCACTGGGGGCCTGTTCTGGGGGTGGGATGGACAAATCTGGACCCTCCTGGCCGGTGTGTTGGCGTTCGGGCCCTGCAGGGGTAAAAGAGTATGGTTATTGCTTCTGTGTGTTCCATGGCGTACGATTTGTGGGTGCCCTTGTCCCCCAGTGCTGGCATTCCCTTGTGGGAGGAGTTGTGAGGGTGGTTTGTGGGGGGGGATGGGTATGTGCAGTGGTCATGCATAGGTGATGGGTGTCCATGGTTTGTGTTGGCATTCAGGGTTTGGTTTTGGGTTGGGTGGGTTGTGCTGGTGAGACATTGGCAGGGAGGATGTGTGCTGGGGGGTTGGGGGTGAGGGTGGGGGTGTGGGTTGGCATGCTGGTGGTTGGGGGGGGGAAGTAGTTGAGATTAGACTTACCAGAGTCCATTCCTCCGCCTACTCCAGCGAGGTCCGCAGGATGCAGGATGTTCAAGACCTCTTGCTCCCATGCTGTGAATTCGGGTGGAGTGGGTGGGGGTCCGCCGCCAGTCTTCTGCACAGCGATGTTGTGTCTTGAGACCATCGACCGTACCTTCCCCCGTAGGTCGTTCCAGCGCTTTCGGATGTCTTCCCGGTTTCTGGGATGCTGTCCCACAGCGTTGACCCTGTCGACGATCCTTTGCCATAGCTCCGCCTTCCTGGCTATTGTGGTGTGCTGCACCTGTGTGCCGAAGAGCTGGGGCTCTACCCTTATTATTTCCTCAACCATGACCCTGAGTTCTTGGTCCGAAAACCTGGGGTGTCTTTGGGGTGCCATGGGGTGGTGTGGATGAGGTGTGGGGTGGTGTTTGTGGTGATGTGAGTGGTGGTGTGTGGTGATGTGTGCGTAGATGTGGTGTGGTTGATGATGTTGGGTTCCTGTGTGTGTTGTGGTTTGCGTTCCCGGTGCTCTCTATCTGTGTATTGCGCCTTCTTTCAGAATTTCGATTTGTGGGGGTTTGTGGGTGTGTGTTTTATATTGTCTTGGGTGTATGGGAGTGTTGTTTGTATGTGTATCAGGTGTGTGTATTTTGAATTGTCCAATGTGGCTGTGTTTTGTAGATGTGTGTGTATTTTGAGCGCGGCGGTGTGTACCGCCAATGGAATACCGCGGTTGAAAGACCGCTGCGTGGATTCGTGGGTCGTAATGGCATGGGCGTGTTTGTGTTGGCGTGGCGGTGGAGGTTTGGTCATCTCCAGTTTTTCGATGCCCGCTGATGAGGTGGCCTTCCGTGGATGTCGGGTTTTTGGCGGTTTGGCAGTTGGAGGTCAGAATGAGCGTGGCGGTTTACCGCGGCCGCGGCGGTATGATGGCGGTCTTCTGACCGGCGATAAGGGCCTTTTACCGCCGAGGTCAGAATGACCCCCAGAGTCACAGAATGGTTAAAGCAAGAAAATGCCTACTTTCTAAAAGTGCATTTTTAAACTCACAATCTAAAAACTAACTTCACTAAAAGATGTATTTTTAAATTATGAGTTCAGAGACCCGAAACTCCATATTTCTATCTGCTCTCAAAGGGAAACTACACTGTAGGAATATGTAAAGCCACCCCCAATGTTAACCTATGAGAAAGATAGGCCTTGCAACAGTGAAAAACGAATTTAGCTGTATTTCGCTGTTAGGACATGTAAAACACATCTGTACATGTCCCACCTTTAACATACACTGCACCCTGCCCAAGGGGCTACCTAGGGCCTACCTTAGGGGTGCCCTACATGTATAAAAAGGGAAGGTTTAGGCCTGGCAAGTGGGTGCACGTCTAGGAAAAGTGGTGATAGACTGGTCTATCACCACTTTGTAAATATGGCACTGGGCTAGCGCCACCATTATGCCTATTTCCTAGAGCAATTGGCACCACCTTACGCTGCCCTAGCATAATTAGTTTTTTAATGCTAAAGCGCCTTTAAGGAGGCCCTTTTCCCACGCCACATTTACAAAGTGGTTTTTAAACCCTTGCTCCACATTATGCCTGCACCAGGCATAATGTACACAAGGGGGGCATTCCGACGCAGGGAGGCCCGAAAAAATGGCACCGTGAAATTTACAGCATTTCACTGCCCCATTTTTTCCCTAATTTTTAAGGCCTGCTCAGAGCAGGCGTTAAAATGACACACCCATTTTAATCAATGGGCCTCCTGTGTTTTGCTACACGAGCGTCAACATTTTTAACGCTATTGCAACAAAGTTGATGTTATTGTCCTAACGACCGACATGCTGCACTGTATGGTGGGGCAGGGGCGATGCAAGACAAGTGGCGCATCGGGACCAATGCACCACTTTATTGTAAATTTGCAACTAAAGGCCTCATTTACAAGTTTGCTTGTGCTGCCCTGCGCCCCCCTAATGACACCATGGTAGTGCCTTGTTTACGATACAGTGCACCATGGCACTTGTTAGCACAGCTACGTCAGAAATTCTGATGCAGTTGTGGTGCTTTACTGAACTAGCTTCAATAATTTTGATGCTAGTCCAGCAAAGTGAAGGGAGACCCATAGAGCAAAGTACAGTGTCACTTTAACTCCTTCCCTGAGCAGTCATTAAAAAATGACGCTAGAATGACACAATGAAATCTTCTAGATTTCACTGCTCCATTCCTAAGGACCTCCTTTTGGGGTAACACCTCCCTACCATACATTATACCTGGCACAGGTATAATGTGGTGCAAGGGTTTACAAACTGGTGCAATGGTTCCATTGCACCAGTTTGTAAATATGGAGTGGGGTTCGGTGGGGACTGTTCTGTGCCACCGTAGCGTCAAAAAAATGATGCTACAGTGGTGCAAGGTCCTCGTAAATTAGACCCTAGGGGCTCATTTACAACCTTGTGCCACTGTAGCATCATTTTTTCATGCAACACGGGCACGCTTGTACTATGGTGCAAGGGTGCCTGTGCTGGCAGAAGACAGCTAATTTTAGCGCCAGCAATAGGGAAAACACAGGGGTGCACCATATTGTAGTAAATACGGCACATCCCTGCATTTCTGAAATGACGCAGGGCTGCAAAATTTGCCACTGCGCCACTTCTTTGTAAATGAGGCCAGAAGGGCTCATTTAGAAGCACCTAGCACCACCAGAGCGCCACTTTCAGGGACACTCCAGTGGGGCTGTGACCTTTCCTATATCTTACAAGGCGGCTCTAAGCCCATTTGCATGGCTTAACCCTGCCTTGTAAATATGGGCTGCTTCGACGCAGTTTTCTGCAGCAGAGGGGCGTTCAATGGGTGTTGCTGTAGACATTTCCACTTAACACCCATTGCTTTTGACACTGCCCCAGATTTATGAGAAATCGTAAACCTGAGGCAGCAGCAAAAGTTAACGCCACCCCAGGGGTGGGACTAGAGTGCCACAACGAGGAGAAATACTTTTAGTTCTCCTCGTTTTTTATTTTTCTATGTGTTCAGGATTCTGCATCACACATAGAAAGAGCAAAACGCCATTAGTCAATGTTTATGTACAGGAAGGTTACCCTTACATCCATGGATTGCCCCTTTCACGCACTATTTTGTGAGAAAGGGGTCCATATTTACAAGACAATGAAAAGCCACGCAAGGTGGTTTTGCGTGCCTTTGTAAACATGGGCTGGCCCACTGCGCCACCAGAGCATGAAAAAAATTTTGCTTTGGTGGTGCAGGGTACCAGTAGGGCCCTGTAAATGAGGCCCTAAGAAACAAAAAAACATTCTCAAAAATGAATTGTGCACATTTTTTATTTAATTTCAAAGTGGACCCCTTTTAATGTAGCTGCTTTTTATTATTCTTTTTCACACACAAATGACTGATATCGAAAGGTGACTGTGTTTATACTTGCACTGATGTTCATTAGCAAATTAACTATTCAGCTGACACACCTCAAAAATATTCCTTGAAATGAAACTCCTGGAGTTTAGTTGGTTGGGCTCCAAATGTTCATTATAACTGTCTAAAATGAATTTTCTCTGGAGCTATTTGGTTTAGGAGGTAGGAATACGTGGCTTTCCTTTAGAGCAAGGTAAGAAGTAGACATTACAATCTTAGTAATATGTAGGCAGAGGGAATTAAAGTCCTTATTAGGAAATGGCCAGAAACTTTGTGGGGAGTTACGAGGGCCAGAATTACCGATTCCAGACAGTATCAAGGCACCAGCTTTCAGCCACAGGTTTTCCATACTGACGGGTTTTCTCCACAGCCCCATGAAAGAGATACCTGCGGTGACCGCTTTCTCGTGGCACATAGGAAAAGTCAGTCAGTTTACTCGTGCCCTAGCAAGAAAGATTAGGGGCACCCAAACACAGACCACAAGACTGGACACAGTCATCCTAGGACTGCCTATCCCTGAATAACTTTATGAAGCGTGATCTGCATAAACATATTGACAACATAGCCAGGCAACATGCTAACTCAATCTATACATTTCTAAAGCACATGGCTAGTCAAAAAGAGTTTCCCCGCGCAGAAGTGAAGGAAGGGACAACAATAGGCTAAAAGAGCCACGTTTTTATCAATCTGCGGAAATCCAGAAGAGAGGTGCAAGCTCGAATTTTAACAGGGCGAGAGTTCCATAAGGTAGGACCTACAACAGTAAAACATCTTCTTCCATGTCTTATCTGTTTAAAACGAGGTATAACAGTTCTGAACTTATTTCTGGAGCAAATGGACTGTTTAGGAGAAAAACAGTGTGCCAATGCTCTGATGTAAGAAGGGCCACTGTGAAAGCTGAATTAATTAATAATAATTTTTGCATTGATTAATGGTTATAATTGACATGAATTAGGCTAATATAGAGAAATCAAGAGTTTTGGAAAGTGTGACCCCCTAAGTGGCCACCATTTGTGTACGACATTAATAAAGAAATTACATTAACTGTTTAAATAATGTGCACACATATAATAAAATGTGTTAGTGGACCATACAAACATTTTGATCACATGTATTTGCTTTATTTTATTGGGCATAGAGTAACTGAGAAATTTTGGGCCTACTCGACAAAACCTCATGTTTACTTTCATGGCATTTATAAATGTTTGTAAATGTTTTTCTGCTTCAAGAAAGAAGCTTCATTTGTTTATTGTTCATTGTACACACAGTGTTGACCTATTAACCTATGAACAAATAGGTTTTTAATGTTGCAACATTAAACTAGATGATGCCATAAATTTTCTTGTGAGAACTGTCTGCTGTAATATGATGTACTAGCTGGCATTACAATTGTATCTTATCCCGACGACAGCTTAGCAGAAGCAGTTAGTTGCAGACCAGAAGCAGTTCAGTTCGAGTGATGTTCCAGGAGAGATCCAGAGCAGTCCTAGGTTCCCCTTTTATTTTAGTCTCATCGAGTACCTATTTTGGTATATTAAATCTAGTGCCGCCTTCTTAGTTTGAGGTCCCTTCCATGTTGGTTCAGTTAACTTAGACCCCCATCGTGGCTGAGCCAATCCTCTTACTTTCCCCACTGCAATTACTGACCAGACAGATGTCCAGCTGACGAAGAAGTCTCTGCTTGCTGATCCATTCAGGAGAGGTATAATGAAATGAAATTGCATTTGTCAGAGACTTTTGTGATTTCTAGCTAGATGTTTTCCAAATTAACCTTTTGTCTAAATGTTCCTTTTTGCATTAAGGCCAATCATGCCATTCGAATTAGAGGGTTAGTTAATGTGTCCATGTTCAACAAATGCTACTAAAAAAGGATTGGTTTTATTCACCTGTGAATGTCTAAATGGATGCCATCTCTATAGTTCAGTTACTGTTGATATTAATCTGTGCGGTATCTCTTGAAAGTCTAATGTCCACCGTTTTAGTCAACCTGTGTTGTTTATCTATGTCTATCAGTTGGTTTTAAGATTGCTTTACGTGATATTAGCATTGTTAATCTAGGGAAATAAACCTTTTAACTTTTACTAAAAGGTGTTGTTATTCATGGTCACATGGGCCATGGTGTGTAAAGTTACTGACTCAAAGCTTTGACAAATGATTTATTCAATTAGGTCGAGCTGTTGTTAGTTGGGTCGTGAGTAAAATTTGTGTCCATGGTGGAACTCTCTAACAGAGTACAAAGGTCCATCAAACCTCTAACACGTCCCCTTATAAATAAATTATCAAAGACAAAAAAGGCTATACTCTCTTACAGTTTTTGGTAGCAAAGTCCTATGGTTATGTCTTTTTAAGAGGCTACCATGGTTTCCCGCTTGTAGTGATCTTAGTTTGGTAGTTTTGGTAACAGACGGCAGGTTATGTCTCTTTAAGAGGCTATCATGACTTTCCCAAAACCTTGGGTTTTGCCAATGCCTGTTTGAAGATGTTCTCAGTGTTCCTGGTGTGATGTACGAGTGAGTGAATCAGGTTTGCGCTTGCACTGCTTCAGCAAATTGCAGCTGAATTGTGATGCTTTTGAGTAATTAGGGAGTTTGCCTACTCCGATTGCATTGTTTAGGGAGTTTGTGTACACCAAAGTGTGTGTGTAGGGAAGTTATCAAACTTCACGTGTGTGTGGCACTTTTTGCTCAAAAATTGTCCACGTGGTTGTTGGTATACGGACCCCTGTGGTCTAAGATTCCAGAGTATTGAATATTTAATATTGGTATTGGTTTATGTTGTAATTTGTCTATTTAATAGGTCAATTGGGCATTGTTGACTGACTCATACCTTGCGTGTTAAAGCAAGTGTTAGTTTTTGACAGAGATTTGGTGATTCCTATGTGCACCAGGAGTATCTGATTATCAGTCAAGGGTAAAATTTACTTGACAAATTTTGCTTGCGAGTCAGGGAAACCGAGATCGAAGGAGTATCTTTTAGAGCTAAAGGCCTAAGTTGAAAATTCAGTGAGGTTTACGAAGCGATTGTGCTTTCTACCTGTAGTAAACAGACAAGTTCGCTATTGATTTTTCATTTGTGCTCGCAATATTTGCATTTAGTTTTGGCGCGGATCTGAGTTGAGAAAGAAAAGCCAGAGGGCTTTGTCAGGCGCTGTACGTGTGAGTATGACATCACTAAAGCCATGCTGGGATAGGTTGGTTACTGAGAAAAGCTGCAAACAGATTGGTGGACAACCGTGAAGCATTATTGGTTGAGAAAAGGCAAGTGAAATGATTTTGGCATTAAAAATCACTTCCTGATTTGATTGAAGCGTAGCGCAAATACGAAAATACAATTTTTCTAAGCATTAAAGAGTACTTTGAGGAGAGATGCGTTTTTTCCAGTTGGAGTAGGAGAAGTTACACCACCAGAAGGTACACCCGCATATCTTGTATTTGAAGAACAAGGTGCTACACCTATGTCTTTGGTTAAAACAACGGTGCAAAGATTCAGAAAAAGAAGGGAGCTTAGCGTTTCCTGACGACTGAACCTTTAATTTGAGAATTTCAGAGAACTTGAAGAGAGTAGTGTACGATTAGAAACCTCCTCCGAGACCTGCACAATTTGAGGCATTAGCTATTTTGGAGTTAGTGGCTAGACAGCAACAGCAACAGAAATTTGAGAGGAAAATGATAACAGCTGAGAAAACTTTAGCTGAGGCAAGATGGGATAGTGAGCAGAAAACCTGGAAAACTGACACTTTAGAGGGAATTAAGATATTTCCTGAAAATACACAAGAGAGCCAGAGCAATGCCAAACAGAATAGGTTCATATCCTTCTGAGGGAAAAGAACAGAAATGCACAGAGCCTAGAAAGTCTTTGACTTATGATGAAGACTCAGACGATGACGAGTGTCAGCGGATTACCCTTTCAATCAAACGTCCACAGGGTCAGATGCCATTTACCCAACTCCCTCCAACAGATACATGCTCAGACTTTACTGATTATCTGAACCCTGCATCCGCTAGGGGGAAAGGGGAATGGGAATAGAAAAAGAGAGACAGCCTCCAGATCCAATTCCAGCCTGTGTTTCCCAATTAAAGATAGGATATTCAGTGTGTGCTTCTGTAACCTGCACCTTTCTTCTTATTGGGATTTCTTCAATGGAAAGACCTGCAGTCGGGTGATAAGAGCATAGATAAGTACATTCCTACTGCGCATTCAACTGTTCACCCATTCACATTCACCCAATTCTATTGCTCTCCTAACCTGGATCTTTTGAGAGACTCTAAGAGAACAATGTTAACTTAATATCTTCTTTTCTCCAGGAGTCAAAGGTATCCAAGGTTCTCTGGAGAACAGTTCAAAGGGTCACAAATATACACACTACAAGTGTATTTTACAGGAAACAAAAACTCCTTCTCAAGGTTCAGTTTTCTCAATCACAGTCTCTAGGAATTAGTCTGAGCACTGAGGTTTGTCTCTAAGACTGGCAAGTCTGCAAGGCGAAGAGCTTTTGAATATATATGTACATATATATATTGGCAAGTCTGGAAATCATACAAAATGATTCATTACTGTAGTTGCTTGAAGTTCTGTTAAGCCAAAACAAATTGTCCTCTGAAAGCTGATAGCCAGTTGTTGGAAGAAGGAAGAAATTCAGCTTCTACAGAAGGGAAAAAGTAGCTAGTGTGCACACCATAACAAGAAAAATAATTAATTAATCAAAACTGGAAGAATTCTCTATGAAACAAAGCACCTCAGGAACACAGCTCATTCTCCTCAGGATGACAGTGCACATCTCCCAGAGAGAAACAGATGAAGGGAAGCTTCAGCACAAGACTAAGGTAGAAACACTAGAGCACTGACCTCACAAACATTTGCAGCCACCATCTTGAGTGGCAGTTAAACCTGAAGAAGCTAGTTCTAAGAGCAGCCTCCGCAAGAGCCACCGGGATTGAGGACGCCGCTGCAACCAACATGGGAACAAGGAAAAGGGAAATCGTTTTTGCTGAGGGAACTTAACAACACTAGCAATAATTTTCCTAAAAACTAGTTTATTTTGCAGTTACTGAGAAATCGTCCTCCACCATATGCAGCACATGAAGCTGGTCCAAGGACTAGTGCCGATCCTATAGCTCCAGTACCCACTGACGTTGTGCAAAGACAAGTACAGGTTAGCCATACTGTCTCTACCACATCCACATTCTAGACACCTTTGCCGCAGGTTGACATACCTAGAATTTACCCAGATGTTCCTATTGTAAAGTCTACCCCAAGCATAATAGTGCCGACAGGATACATTTCCCAAATGAGTCATGTTTATCAGAAGCTACATTGATTCAAATAGAATCTACACCTAATTTGGAATCCCCAATGTGAACTCAGACAGTGCCGAGATACACCCCCATAACAGTGTCACAGACAAATACATCTACATTGACAAGTCAGAATACGGGAGTAATATACCCTAGAGATCAAAACACCCAACTGAGTCCAGACACTGTGTCAGTACCTGTTACTATTTGACCTGTGATACCATTGTTCGCTCAGGGAAATAATAAGAGCATAGAACAGAAACATTTTAATTCAAGCGTAGAAATGGAGAGATTCAACATGAGCACAGGGATAATGACTCCAATGAAG
The DNA here is from genome assembly GCF_031143425.1 of Pleurodeles waltl. Taxonomy (NCBI): domain Eukaryota; kingdom Metazoa; phylum Chordata; class Amphibia; order Caudata; family Salamandridae; genus Pleurodeles; species Pleurodeles waltl. The sequence continues at coordinate 485,499,569 of NC_090442.1, read as the reverse complement.
CAAATGTTTGACATGACAGCTCCATTGATTGACTTGAGTTATTCCAGGACTCCATCGAATATTCAGGGGAGAACAGACATAGGTTCTAACCACATTTTAATGATTCCAGAGACTCCTTGTCTAACGTTACAACAACTGCCTAATGTAAGTAATAATAGTAATAATAGCTCATCACAAGGTTCGACAACCCAGCAATGAACCGAATGGCTGGAAAAGCTGAGCAGCACACCAGGAGATTCAAATGGAGGAAGTTCATTAAATTTGACCAGGCATAAATCAGAAGTAGAGGAATTAATTGACAGAACAATTGGTTTAAACAGAATGGACTCATACTGTGAAGACAAATTGCACTTCTTGTGCAAAATAATTACCAGCAAAGCAGGAGTGGTATACCAGAAACTAGTAGATCTAGCAGCTAAATATGACATACAGATAAAGAAAACAAAGCATTTGGGAAGAAGTTACAGGTTAGAATTCGACTTAAAGGATATTGAGAACATGAGAATACCAGGAATGAAAATTCACATTAGGGAATGAATCCAAAGCATCCAGACATTGGGAGCATTAGATAAATGGGAAGGCAGATGGGCAAAAAAACGGGACAAGAAGAAAAGGGAGTATGAGAATGTGCGCACTAATGTACAGCAGACTGAAAATCCAGTAAAAATATTACCAATGAGGGAAATTCCAGGAGGAACTTTTATACATGTCCCTTGGAGCAGAAGTGACATTCTGTCATTTACAAATGACTGATTGAGATAGAAGCCAGTGGGATGGTACAAGCAAGCATATAGGTTTGTGAAACTTGCCAAGTGCCTGTAGGAAGATTTGAATACACTGTTAGAAATAGTGGTTCCTGCTGATTTGTGGGTTGAATGCAAGAGAACTGTAGATTGGCCAATGAGAGAGACTCCATGAGACCCGTATACAAGCGTACCATTTCGAGATGTAATGAAATTCTATTACAAGGTGATTGATTTTTTTTAAAACAAGAGTTTCTCCCAAGAATATTGATTGGCATAGAATAAACAGGACTTCTCAAGAAGTAAAGGAGTCCATACCTGCGTACTATGAGAGAATGTTACAAGCATTGAAACATTACAGTGGTACAGAAACAATTGAGCCGAAAGACATGATTAATTTAGTGTTCCGATTCGTTGAAGGACTGATACCTGAAATTAGCCAGTTGATAAACAGTCATTTGATTTGTTGGCAAGCAACAGCAGCAGATGATGCTTTCTCAGCAGAGCACTGGTCAAAGGTTTAAACCAGTAATAACACAATACACCAATACCCATTACACAGTGAGGATGAATCGAACGATGAATGGGTGAATGAGAGTTCAGATGAAGAATACTGTGTATTGGCAGCTTCATTGAAGTAGATCAAAAAGGGTCCATATGCGAAGGGAAATGAGATGGGTCACAAGGTCTTGTTCTTAGTCGATACAGGAGCTACAAGTTCTACTGTAAGAACTGCAGAAGTCCCTAACACACCTCAATATTTGCCAAACCAGATTACAGAACCAGTTTCAGTTAAAATTGGAAATTTCAAAGGTCTGCACAAATTTGTAGTTTGTGACTCAAGTCCTTACTAGGAAGGGATCTGCTATGCAAAATGGGATGTTCAATTACCTGTTCAAATAATGGGATTGCCATTCAAACAAATAGTGATGATGAAGATGACCAGTCTGAGGCAACTGATAGTAATTCAGTAAATTAAGAGTACACTTTGACCAGTTTATTTCCTGTCTTTACAGTTAAGATGAAAGTACAGGATTTGTCAGGGAAAGACATTGGTCTAATTAAAGGAGTTGAGCCAGTTAAAGTTCCAGTCAAGTCAAATGCAGTTTTCCCCAGATTCCCCAATACTATATGACACAAGACACCATTTAAGGGATTGCACCTATAACTGCAGAATGTGTAAGACAAGGAGCTCTAAAAGAAGTACTGAGAAGCCCATGTAACTCACCTATAATAGGATTGAGAAAACCCTGTGGGAAATTTTGAATTGTTCAGGTTTTGAGGAAAATCAATGTTATTATGATGAAATGTTGTCCAGTAGTGCCAAATCCAGCAGTGATATTATTTCAGATCCCATGTGATGCTGAATGGTTCACTGTAGTGGACCTATCACAAGCATTCTTTTCTGTGCCTCTTCATGAGGATAGCCAATTTCTCTTCTGTTTTAAATTCCTTGATCGAGTATATTGTTGGTGCAGAATTCCTCAAGGTTTTTCAGAGTCCCCGTTCATTTTAAATCAGATACTGAACAAGAACCTGGAGACATTGAAAATGCCTTTCCAATCGACATTAGCTTAGTACATTGATGATCTACTGGTTGCTTGGAAGACAAAGAAAGCATGCAGGCAAGATTCTGTTGCCTTACTAAACCATTTGGGAAAGAACGGACACAAGGTGTCCCCAGCAAAATTACAGTACTGTCAGAAAGAAGTAAATACTTAGGACATTTGCTTGAAAAGGGAGCAATAAAGAGAGAGTCACTGTCATACTGCAGATGAATCCCCCAGCTACACAAAAAGATGTCAGATTTTTCCTGGGAATGGTGAGCTATTGTCGCCAGTGGATTCCCAATTTCTCAATCATTTCCAAACCATTGCAGAAGCTGACCCACAAAGATGTTATTGATCCCCTAGAATCTTGTATGAACGCTTTTATTGAGCTGAGAGAAAGCCTGTGCAAAGTTCCGGTGTGAGGAATACCTGACTACACAAAGCCATTCACGTTGTTTTATCATGAACACAATGCATGTTCTCTTTCTGTTTTGACACGGGTACATGGTGGTTTTAACTGCCCCATAGCATATTTTTCAGCTACTTTGGACCCAGTTGCAGCAGCTTTGCCTGGCTATTTGCGAACTGTGGCAGCGGTTGGATTGAGCCTCACTCAGAGTGAGAGCATCGTGATGGGACATCACTTAACTGTTTTGGTCCATCACTCAATTGAAGTTTTGCTCACCTGGACAAAAACACAGCATCTCACAAATGCAAGATGGAAACAATATGAAACTATAATTTTAGGTTCCCCAAATATTAATTTGAAAAGGGGAACAGCACTCAACCCAGCAACTTTGCTTCCAAAAGAAAATGTTGAAATTGACAAACTGAGAGATGTTGAACATGACTGTCTGGAAGTAACCGAATCGTGCACTAGACCTCGACCTGATATTCGAGATACCCGATTGGATGAAATCCTCATGGGCAGAGGAACGAGGTTGCCAGCGGTTCCTGCCAATGCTCTTGTGAACATAACAGATGATATGGTGTTAGATTACTGCAAGGGTTGGGCTGATGTGGTTCGCTCTTTTTCGCATCAGGTGGAAGCAACAACTGTGCTGCCATGCCAAGAACAAAGTCACAACCTGACAGCTGGAGACTGGGTTGTGATCCGAAAACAAGTGAGGAAGACTTGTTTGGGGGCCTCAGTGGAACGGTCCCTACCAAGTAGTACAGGTTACTACTACTGCTGTGAAATGTGCAGGAGTTCCAAACTGGGTACATGCCAGTCACATGCGAAAAATACCCTGTCCTCTGGACAATGAAGAAGAGTTGTTGAGAGTACCAATAACATCCAAACAAACTCCGGAAGCGGAGGGAGAAACTGGAGAATCTGAAACAGATTCTGAGCAGAAAGAGGAGAATCCAGATACTCCTGTAAGAAACTAGAGTGAAGACTTACAGGAAATTGACTTTGAACCAGTCTCAACTGAGACAGCAGGAGAGTCTAGTCAGAGGAGGGCTCTCCCAGAAGCAGACGATCTGAATAAGAAAACAGAGTAGCTCACCGACCTGGTAGAAGGGGTTGAAGCAAGCCAGATTCAAACAGATCTGACCCCTCAAGAACCAGTAGCAGGTACCTCAAATCAAAATCCTGCAGATCAAAGAGAAACTGCAAGACCAACACTAAAAAGAGCATTGACAAAAAGAACACGGAAAGGAGATAAGTGGCAAGATCACAAGTCAAGAGAAAGAATCAAACACATTGTCAACAATCGAAGAAGAAATAGACACAACAAAAGAAGATTTGAGTGATGGAGAATTGAGTGGCGATCGAAAGCTGAAAAGAAAACGAGTTACAAATCGAAGATACTCAGGACCTGAATGGTCATATGCAACACCTAATGAGTGCAAAGTACATTTTTGTCTTTTTGTTTTGATCATGAAATTCCAGCTCAATACTTTGGCACGCGACATTGGTTCATGAATTGAACCTTCAGAAAAGAATTCTGTGAAACTAAGAAAGAAAAAAGACATTAAATATCACCTGAAAAGACTCTGAAATGAACTGATTTGACAAGCTGCTATACCAATTTTGACCACACATTTTTTGACAGAAGCTCTGGAAAAGAGACTGAAAGCTGTAAATAACTGCAAAGAAGATTTTAATTTTTTAATTTTTGCTGCATAGTCACTTTTTTCTCTTCTACTTTCTGATTCTTGACAGATCATGGACAATCATAACAAGCAGGTTAGGAACAGTAGGTGCTGTAATTACATAGGTATTGGCTTAGCAATTGTGTGCATGGCAGTATGTTTGCTAATGATTGCGAATGTGAACTTTCTCAGTAAAGCTGAAACTAATCACACCTCTTCTATGTAGATTACTACACTTACAGAATTAGATACATTTAGGCAGGATGAGAAATATTTACACCTAGATAACTCACAAGGAGATCTTCTTCTAATATTTTCTATTGCTTGCCGTATAAATATGTTGAGAAAATGAATGTGAGAGAGTGTTATGTTTGTACTCAAATTCCTTCATCAGTAGAAGAAGGAATAACTTATCACAGCTTGCCACTGACATATGGAATTAGCTGCAGTCTTCTATTAACAAGGTTTTATAACTAGGAATACATTCACTATTTCTACTCAAACCATGAACTTGATGGTCATTTTGACATTGGCGGAAAAAAACACCTACCGCCGCGGTGATGGCTGACAAAATACTGCCACCGTGTCAACACCAGGGCAGTGCGCGCTCTATTGGCGACTAGAATGCAGAAACCCAGCACTCTGAAAACCACGGAATTTATGCATTGTGCTGATATGTTGTTGTTTAACCTTTTGCATTGCAGAGATTAATCCTGAAGACTTATTTTTAATGTGTTTACAAATACTGTTCATTTCCAATGTATTGCTGCAGGCTTTCAGAGTGTGTTAGGGTGTGGTCCCTTTCCAGGGCCTTCTAGAGACTTTCCCTGCAGCATGCCTGGGTGTGGTTGTGGGCTGGGCCAAGACTCTATAAAAGGAAGCCAGCCCAGCTCCAAGTGCTCACTATTCAGAGGTCCCGGTGCAGAGCAACAGCTACTTCCTGAATTCCTGTTCCGGTGGCCTATTTGATCTTCCAGGCCTCTGCCCTTCATTCTTCATTGGTGATCCTTGTTCTGGGCGGTAAGACGGTGGTTGGGCTGGCCTCCCGACACTGTTATCGAGAACTTTTATATTCTTGGCCTAATTTTTTAATGATTAACAGATTACTTTGCGCGCTACCATTTCTTGACATTTACATGGTGGCTTACGCCTGCGGCGCTGGGCATGAAAGATCAGTGAAGCCCAGCCGGGGAAGTCCTCCCAACGTGGAAGGGGTGGCCATCGGATGCTGGCGGTGGCGTACCCAGACCTGGATGTGTGCTTGAAGGCTGCACAGCAGTCACGAGGGGGTGAGTACTCATTGACCATACTTCAGTCTGGAAGGATGTCTGGGTGTGCAATAGGGCTCATGCTGCTTAGAGGCAGGGAAATTGACTGGTGTCCATCTACTGTATGTTCCCCAAAGGGTGTAGGGGTGTCCCTGTCAGGTTTCACCTACTTCTGCTCCTAAGGTATTTCAGGGGCCCACCCTGTCTTGTCCCCAAACGTGCCCACCTACTTGCCCTTTCCGCTCCTTCCACATCACAGCCCACCCCTGTCCGCCCTTCACATTCCTGTGCCCCTTCCCCAGATAAGAAGAAGGCCCGGACAGAGCCTAGGCCATCCAGCTCCACCCGAGCCAAACAGCCCCCACCCCCTTCAAAGGAGAAGCCCACCCCCCTCCACCTTCTAAAACAAAGTCAAAGGCCCACCCCGTTGAAAATCCCAACCACCCCCTGCCCACCTTCCGTGAGGTGCCTGGATGCCCATATGGTGCTCCATTATGTGGAGTACCAAGCACTTGTGGGAGTCAGGTTGGGCCCATTGTGGCCCATGACAATTGTGAAAATACGGACTGGCCATTGGCCCTGTTTGCACTGTTTGGCTCTGTGAGCTTGTGAATAAAGTTTCCGTGTGGCCTGTGATTGGGCTGCACGCCGTTAAACCCTGGTCAATTGTTTCACTTTTTTATGGGTGTGGGGCTTTTGTATGTACTATGGTCAAGTTGCATTGGCCTTGTGTCGTGTAAGTACTTCTTGCTGTGAGGTGTGTGACTTGTGCTGCTGGGAAGGGTTGGGGGGCTTTGCAGGATGGGTGGAGTGGGTGGGTATGTAACTGTGCCCTTTCCTCCCTTGTGCCGTAGGTTGTGGTACTTACCGTCGTCGTCTTCGTCGGCGGTCTCGGTCGTGGAGGTATATGGCAAGGAGCAGGGCTGGCATGATCTGCGGCTCTCTATCCATGGCTGCCGCAGCGCGTTCTGTGGGACTCCGGTGCGTAGTTCCTTATATTTGGCTCATTTCCGCCTGGCTTTCTGTGGTGGTGATTCCCACCCCGAAACTGCAGCGGAAGTGTGTTTCATAATTTGATGGGCGGGTTGGGCCTTTTACGACGGCCTGTGGGTGGACTCTACTGTCGACGGCGGCACTCCTCTCCTGGTGGTGGGTGGTTCACGGGATGCCTGTGTTTCGTTTGGATAATTATTTGGCGTTCCGGACCGCTGCTGTGTTGGCGGTTTCTACCGCCACCGCTGGCAGAGCGAAACTGACCGCCATGTTCATAATGAGGGCCTTAGTCATCACAGGACGGATCGTGAAAGCTGAATTAATTAATAATACATTTTGCATTGATCAATGGTTAATAAATGACATGAGTTAGGCTAATATAGAGAAATTTAGAGTTTTGGAAAATGTGCCCACCTAAGTGGCCATCGTGACATGTACAACATTAATAAAGAAATTACATTAACTGTTTAAAATAATGAGCACACATATAATAAAATGTATTAGTGGACCATACTAACATATTATTGACATGTATTTGCTTAATTTTATTGGGCAAAGAGTAACTGAAAAATGTTGTGCCTATTCGACAAAGCCTCATGTTAAGTTTCATGGCATTAAAAAATGTTTGTAAATGTTTTTCTGCTTCAAGAAAGAAGCTTCATTTGTTCATTGTGGACCAAATAGATGTGTAATGTTGCAACGTTAAACTAGATGATGTCTTAAATTTTCTTGTGCGAACTGTCTGCTGTTATACGATGTACTAGCTACCGTTACATTTGTATCTTTGTTGCGTGAGAAGCTAACGTTCCCACGATCTGACAATGGCTTCACAGACTGGAGTTGTGAATTGCAACTAAAAGTTACCTGATGGAAACTGGTGATAGAAACAGAAGAAGAGGAGCCAATCATCGATGTGTGAAAGACTCTAAAACTATATAATAGATTTGAGAATTAATGATTAGTGGTTCTACTGGCTCAGCCCGGTAGAAACATTGTGATTGGGCCGGGAAGGAAGACTCCCAGCTCCGCTGTGGTCTCCTCCCCATGGATCTGGCAGGCCGACGGTCAGCCCGCCAAATTGTAATGAGGCCCTCAGTCTACCTATACAATCAGTAATTGATGGTTTGTTTCGGCTAGCTCACAGTACCCCATCCAAAACCCAAACTGACCAGCATAAGGAGATGCTGTGGAAACCTCAAGCTTGACACTCTGGTTCCCAAGGAATCTGTGGAAACAAATCTACCCTTTTGTTAAACACAAGAAAGATATGAAAATGCATTTTCAAACATTTATTGAAATGATCATATTCTTGCATAAAATGCATAAGCTGTGATTATTAGAAAGATGAGACATGTTACTGTAAGCAGCATTATTAGACTGGTAAACAATATAAACAATTCAACCATGGCAACTGTTACTAATGTTACTTAACTCCTATCTGTATCTAATCCTATTGTAAAGGAGAGCATTGCTGTAGTACCCTTCTGACAGATCAGTCTGATAGTCTAACCCTCATACCTTGGTCTTAGCTTTCAGGAAGTTAGTCGCAGTGTAATGATTATCTTCCTTAGCAGGATGGAGGTCAAATTCAGCTGGGCTGCATCTCAGTCACAAATCACAGCAGTTCCGTGATCAGGTGGCGTGAAGTGCTCCTATCAAAGAGTATAGCACGGGCCCTGTTTATATAATAAAACACTCTTATCACACTGTGACAGAGGTGCAGAACTGCTACTGTGGCTTGTCTATGTCAACATCAAGACAATGCGCGCACTACAGGCGACTAAAATGCAAAAACCCAGTCTTTATGCAAGAGCATAATTCATGCATTGTGTTTATATGCAGTTTGTTAACTTTTGCATTGCAGTTTTACCTTGAAACCACTATTAATGATATTTGCAAATAATGTTCATTTGCAAGGTATTGCTGCAGGCTTACAGTTTGTATCAGGGTGTGGTCCCTTTCTAGGACCTTGTAGAAGCTTTCCCTGCAGCATGACTGGGTGTGGTTTGTGGGGAGGGAAAAAAAAGGGACACGCAACACGCAACACCCCCACCCTCACCCACCACAACACACACACAAATGCATATCAATACATCACAGTTACATCCCCCAAGCCCCCCGGAAGAATGCAAAGACAATAGAAAATGAGTGTAACCATTGTAATATATTAAAAGCAAGTAGGCAGAAACATCTATATACACCATGTGCAAAATATATACCAAGCATAGTATTCCAGGTAGTCCTGGGGAGTGCAAAGCCACAGTCTCTCAAGTGGATGACAGTCTCCACTGGTTCTGGAGGGGGCCTTGTGCCCAGAGTGCTTCATTCTGCCAAGGACAGAGGTAGTGGGTGTGATACTCCACTGGTTCTGGAGGGGGCCTTGTGCCCAGAGTGTTTCATCCTGCTAAGGACAGAGGTAGTGGATGACAGTCTCCACTGGTTCTGGAGGGGACCTTGTGCCCAGAGTGCTTCATCTTGCTAAGGACAGAGGTAGTGGATGACAGTCTCCACTGGTTCTGGAGGTGGCATGGTGCCCAGAGTGCATCATTCACCCCATGATGGAGTCAGTTGCGTCAGTGCCCTTGCTGCCCATGGGCCAGCGGTGCTTGAGACGGCGGTGCCCTGTTCAGCGGCGCTTGAGATGGCGGTGCCCTGCTCAGCGGTGCTTGAGACGGCGGTGCCCTGTACAGCAGCGCTTGAGACGGCAGTGCCCTGTTCAGCGGTGCTTGAGACGGCAGTGCCCTGTTCAGCGGCGCTTGAGATGGCGGTGCCCTGTTCAGCGGTGCTTGAGATGGCGGTGCCCTGCTCAGCGGTGCTTGAGACGGCGGTGCCCTGTACAGCAGCGCTTGAGACGGCAGTGCCCTGTTCAGCGGTGCTTGAGACGGCGGTGCCCTGTTCAGCGGTGCTTGAGACGGCGGTGCCCTGTTCAGCGGTGCTTGAGATGGCGGTGCCCTGTTCAGTGGTGCTTGAGATGGCGGTGCCCTGTGCAGTGGTGCTTGAGGCGGCAGTCTCCATTGCAGGGACTCAGCTGCTGGCGGTCCTTCATGGCCCAGCGGGGCTTTTGCTGGCGGTGGCCGCCTGGGCAGCTGGGCTGGTGCTGGCGGTGGCCTCCTGGGCAGCTGGGCTTCTGCTGGCAGTGGCCTTCTGGGCAGCTGGGCTTGTGTTCCTGGGCAGCTGGGCTGGCGGTGGTCTCCTGGGCAGCTGGGTTTGTGATGGCTGGGCTTGTGCTGGCGGTCCTGTCCTGGGCAGCTGGGCTTGTGCTGGTGGTCCTGTCCTGGGCAGCTGGGCTTGTGCTGGCTGTCCTGTCCTGGGCAGCTGGGCTTGTGCTGGCGGTCCTGTCCTGGGCAGCTGGGCTTGTGCTGGCGGTCCTGTCCTGGGCAGGTGGGCTTGTGCTGGCGGTCCTGTCCTGGGCAGATGGGCTGGTGCTGGAGGTGGCCTCCTGGGCAGCGGGGATGATAGCGGTCTTCTCCGCCATGCTGCTCTTCCCAGACTTTCCTGGTTTCTTGTGGCCCTTCCCCACCTTGGAGGGTGTCACAGCTGAGTCCACACTCCCACCGGGACCCCTGGGTGCGGCTTTGGTGGCTGGAGTCTTCCCCCTCTCCCGCCGGGCACTGGCCAACCTCAGATACTTCACAGGTGAAGACTGTCTGTGCTGTGGCTCCGTGCCACCCTGGCTGCCCTGGTGGCTAGTGCACTCCAGATTCCGGTGACTACAGGCACCACTGGTCCCGGAGATGTTGTGGCTGAGGTGCTAGTTCAGGACCTAGGAGATGGACGGGGTGGGGGAGGTGTGGGAAAGAGGTCAAGGTTGGACAGGAAAAGTTTCTTGGACACACTGGGATGGGTAGCTGGAGGGGGTTTGGGAGTGGAGGAAGAGGTGGTGGTTGTAGGAGGTGTTCGTTTGCTGACTTTGGGTGAAGGTGCATGCGCTGGAGGCTGTCGTGAGGTGGATGGCTGTTGGGTGGGTGTGTGCCTGCGTTTGTGTACCTTGGGAGGGGGCGTCACAGATACACTGGGAGAGGACACAGGGGACGTGTGAATGGTAGTGGGGTTGGTGACTGCAGTTGGGGTGTGTTGGTGGGTGTGCTGGAGAGGGACGTAGTGGCTGTAGAGGTAGTGCATGCAGGTGTGAGTGTAGGCGAGACTGGGAGGGAAGAGGCAGACGAGGAGGAGGGGGACACAGTGGAGGCAGTGGATGTTGGTGTGTCTGCATGTGTGTGATGCTTGCGTGAGTCCCTGTGGGATGTGTGGTGCTTATGTTTGCCTGAGCTTCCCTTGTGTGTTGAGGTGTGTGCATGCTGCTCTGTAGGTGTGCTTGGAATAGGCTGAGGTACAGGGGATTGGGTCGGGGTGGAGGACGTTGGAGGGGGGAGGCTAGACACAGGGACAATGGCTGCCATTAGTGCTGAGGCTAGAGTCGGAAAAGCTTGCTGAAGGGCCGCCTGACCAGAATAAATGCCCTCCAGGAATGCATTTGTTTGTTGCAACTGCCTTTCTACACCCTGGATGGCATTCAAAATGTTAGACTGCCCAACAGTGAGGGACATGAGGAGGTTAATGGCCTCCTCACTGAGGGCAGCAGGGGTGACTGGGTCAGGGCCTGAGGTGCCTGGGGCGAAGGTGATGCCCACCCTCCCGGGTGAGCGGGCACAGGGCGAAGGCTGAGGGGCTGCTGGGGGGGCGATGCTGGAAGGGGCAGTGGCGGCTGTACCTGTAGATGGGGGGCACAGATGTTGCCGCCACCACAAGGGAGCTCCCATCAGAGGACGAGTCCGTGTCACTGGTCTCAGCTCCTGTCCCTGCCGTGGAGCTCACCTCGCCCTCCATCCCACTGGTGAAGTCCGAGTCCGTAGTGTGGCCCTCCATGGCCATGTGGGATGCAGCCCCCTGGTGCTCCGGTGCCACTGCTCCTCCGCCTGATGTTGCTAATGCACACAAGAACAGGGAGACCACAAAAAGGGGGGAGACGACAGAAGAAAGACTTGTTGAATGCATGCATTACCGATACCGGACTCGATAGACACAGAAGCCCCTGCACTATGCCGCACTCTTGTGCTCCACTGCTCAATTCCTGGGTAATGCCCTACAAGGCTATGGACGACATCTGCACACATAGATGACACAGGGGCATGACTAGGTGTACTTGGCACTCTACAGAGGTGGGGTGGGGTGCCACATGGCCTGCCTTACGGAGGGACCTTGCCTACGGAACTCGCCCTGGCCTAGGGAAACCCACAGCCCACCTCCCCCACCCAGACCCCTCCACTGCATGCAGAATCAGCAGAATGAGTGTACTCACCCCCTTGTGTCTTCTATGATGCCCTCAAGTGCCCATCCAACTCCGGGTAGGCCACCGGCAGGATCCTGAACATAAGGGGGTTCATGGTGCTTCGGGCACCCCTCCCACATTGGGAGGCCATCCCCAGCTGAGCCTCCGCCGTCTTCTTGCTCCAGCGGCGAATGTCCTCCCATCTTTTCCGGCAGTGGGTGCTCCATCTGTGGTAGACCCCCAGGGTCCGGACGTCCTTGGCGATGGCACACCAAATATCTTTTTTCTGGTGGGCGCTGACCTACATGAAATGTACAGGGAGAAGAGTAAGTTATTAGCAACTGCACAGTCAAAGTGATTGGCCCCCATCCCTACACTCGCCATGTGCCACATGCAATCACCATTGTTTCATGCACGCCGCACTCTCCCCCCTTCCTTCTTACATCCAGCCCTTTCCACACAGGCATAGCCCATACAGCATGCTCCCAATGTACTTACCTGTTTGTCTGGAGGACCGTAGAGTAGCGTGTACTGGGGGAGGACCCCATCCACGAGTTTCTCCAACTCCTCCGATGTGAAGGCAGGGCCCCTTTCCCCAGACACTCGAGCCATTGTCTCTTCCAGACCGAGGTCACAGCAGCACTTGCAGTGTAGGTCCTCTCTTGTCGAAGATCAGGTATCGAGTGATTGAACAGATAGAAAATGGCAGTCACGTCCGCGGCAGTGCGTACCGTCACCACCGGCGTACATCGTCATTGGCTCCTGGGACCCATAGGGTCCAATGCTAACCGATGCAACATTGCGCCGCGGTCTTCGACCGACTACCGCGACGGTGTACAATGCCAGCGCAGTTACCTCACATACCATTGTCCCACTTTAGAGGTCAGGCAGCCACCATTTCAGGGGCCCACATGGATTAATTTTCAACTGCGTCACACATACCTAGGCCTAGACTCAACACACATACATGCCACCTTTTGTGTATGAATGGTGCTCTGTGTAAACTGTGGGTACGTACCTCTGAGTTGTTTGACTCTGTGCTCGCTGTTGTCCTTCATAGGCACCGTCCGCTGGGACATGTGAGGAGATGTCGGCATCCTCCGGTGTACCGACCATTGGTGGACCTGTCGACAATGGAGGAGCGACATGTGATTATCACATACAGGCTTGACCGTGCCACAATCCAGGAACTGTGTACCCAGTTGGAGCCAGACCTGATGTCAGCAATCCGCCATCCCACAGGAATCCCCCCTCAATTGCATGTGCTGTCAGTGCTCCATTTCCTTGCAAGTGGGTCATTTCAAACAACAGTGGCCATAGCATCAGGGATGTCCCAGCCTATGTTTTCCAACGTGTTGTCCAGAGTGTTGTCTGCCTTTCTGAAATACATGCGGAGCTACATCGTTTTCCCTCAGGTGGAGGATTTGCCTACAGTGAAAGGTTATTTCTATGCCCTGGGACATATCCCCTACATCATAGGTGACATTGATAGGACCCATATGGCTTTGGTCCCCCCCCACAGGAGTGAACAGGTGTACAGAAACAGGAAGAGTTATCATTCAATGAATGTACAGATGGTATGTTTGGCCGACCAGTACATCTCCCATGTGAATGCCATGTCCCCTGGCTCAGTGCATGATGCCTACATCCTGCGAAATAGCAGCATCCCTTATGTGATGGGGCAATTCCAGAGGCACCATGTGTGGCTATTAGGTGAGCACCTGGGAGCAAGACAGTGGGAATGGTTGTCTGGGTCTGGGGATATCCCTACAGGTTAGTGCGTATCTAACAGTTGTCCCTATATATTTGCAGGTGACTCTGGTTACCCCAACCTTTCATGGCTACTGACCCCAGTGAGGAATCCCAGGACAAGGGCAGAGGAGCGCTACAATGAGGCCCATGGGCGAACTAGGAGGGTGATCGAGCGGACCTTTGGCCTCCTGAAGGCCAGGTTCCGGTGCCTCCATATGACAGGTGGATCCCTATTCTACTCACCAAAGAAGGTGTGCCAGATCATTGTGGCCTGCTGTATGCTTCACAACTTGGCTTTGCGACAACAGGTGCCTTTTCTGCAGGAGGATGGTCCAGATGGTGGTGTTGTGGCAGCTGTGGAGCCTGTGGACAGTGAAGACGAGGAAGCAGAGGAAGAAGACATGAACAACAGGGACTCAGTGATCCAGCAATTTTTCCAGTGAGACACAGGTAAGAGTACAGACCTGCCTACTACATGTACTTTAACACTACTACCTCTCTAATGTCTGTCCTTTTCACCCAGTGTGTTGGCACTGTGTTGTCACTTTCCCTTATGATTTCACAGATGTGGGTCCCACGGTGTGACATCTGCTTAGATTCCTCATGGACTAGAGCTGTGTGACATAGGTGTGTTGACATTACAATTGTAAGAGCATTTTGTCACTGTAATTGCTAATACACTATTCCCAAATCACAGACAGACTCCAGATTGTTTTGTGCTATGAGTGTGTTTATTTAAGTGCTCAATATTGGAGGGGGTAGTAAAATGGTGAGGGGTGATGGCGGAGGAATGTCCATGGCAGAGTCCCGTCTATTAGTCTCACAGGTGCATTGCCCATATGGGCATAGGAAGTGGAGCTGGGGCAGTTTAAGAATGGACAGGGTGACAAAGTGGGAAAGTAGGATGACAATCAGGGTGGTCTCATGTCTTGGCAGGGGCCTTGGCATCGTGCTCTTTCTTTGTCCTGGATCTCAGGGACCGTTTGCGGGGTGGTTCTCCCTCTGCAAGGGGTAGGGTGCTTGTGTGGTGGTCCTGTGGCGGGGCATCCTGTCCACTAGCGCCGGCAGAGGTGGTGGGCAGTTCATCGTCCATGCTAGTGTCAGGGGCCCCTTGCAGTGCCACAGTGTCAATCCTGGTGCTCACGAGTTCCTTCAGCACCCCTACGATGGTGCCCAGGGTGGAGCTGATGGTTCTGAGTTCCTCCCTGAAGCCCATATACCGTTCCTCCTGCAGGCACTGGGTCTCCTGAAACTTCGCCAGTACCGTTGCCATCGTCTCCTGTGAGTGGTGGTAGGCTCCCATGATGGAGGAGAGGGCCTCGTGGAGAGTGGGTTCCCTTGGCCTGTCCGCCCCCTGTCGCACAGCAGCCCTCCCAGTTCCCCTGTGTTCCTGGGCCTCCGTCCCCTGAACCGTGTGCCCACTGCCACTGCCCCCAGGTCCCTGTTGTTGTTGGGGTGGTGGGTTAGCCTGGGTTCCCTGAAGTGGTGGACACACTGCTGATTGACGTGTCCTGGGGATGGAGGTATGGGCCCGCTGGGTGAGTGCTGTGCTGGTGTTTCCAGAGAGGGGAAGGTCTGTAGTGGCATGTGACTGTGTCAGGGGAACCGACTGTCCAGAGGTCCCAGATGGGCCGGGCTGGTCATCTAGATCCAGTTGGACAGAGCTGCTGTCATCACTGTGGGCCTCTTCTGTTGGTGGTGTGGACATGTGTGGACCCTCCTGTCCGGTGACGTTGGGTAGGGGTCCTGCAGGGGTATAAAAGGATGGTTATTACATCTGTGTGTGCCATTGTGTGCAATGGGTGGGTGACTGTGTACCCCAGTGCTTGCATTCCTGTGTGGGACCTTGTGTGATGATGGTTTAGGGTGTTGTATGGGTATGTGCAGTTAGCATGCTTTGGTGATGGGTATCCATGCTTTGTTGTTGCATGCAGGGCTTGGTGTTAGGATGTGTGGTTTGTGATGTAGGGACATTTGTGAGGAGTTAGAGTGATGGGGGTGAGGGTGAGGGTGGGGGTATGTGCTGGCATGCAGGTAGGGTGGGGGATGTAAAAGTTAAGCTTTGACTTCCCAGAGTCCATTCCTCCACCTACTCCTGCGAGGCCCTCAGGATACAGAATCGCCAAGACCTGCTCCTCCCATGTTGTTAGTTGTGGGGAAGGAGGTGGGGGTCCGCCGCCAGTCCGCTGAATCGCCAGGTGGTGTCTTGAGACCATGGAACACATCTTCCCCCATAGGTCGTTCCACCTGATGTCCTCCCGATTTCTTGGGTGCTGTCCCACTGCGTTTACCCTCTCCACGATTCTGCGCCATAGCTCCATCTTCCTAGCTATGGAAGTGTGCTGCACCTGTGATCCAAATAGCTGTGGCTCTACCCGGACGATTTCCTCCACGATGACCCTGAGCTCCTCCTCCGAGAACCTGGGGTGTCTTTGCCGTGCCATGGGGTGGTGTAGGTAATGTGTGGGGCGGAGTGTGTGGTGATAAGTGTGCTGATATGTAGTGGTGTGTTGTGTGAGGTGCGTGGAAGTTCTGTGGGGGATGGTGTTGTGTGCCTGTGGATGCTGTTGTTCTTGCTGATGGTGTCCCTCTCTGGCCTTCTTTCGGAATTTTTGGTTGTAGGGGTTTGTGGGTGATGTGGGTGTGTGTTTTATATTGTATTGGGTGTGTGGGAGTGGTGTGTGTATGTGTATCAGGTGTGTGTATTGGAATTGTCCAATGTGGCTGTGTTTTGTAAATGTGTGTGTATTTTGAGCGCAGCTGTGTGTACCGCCAATGGCATACCGCGGTTGAAAGACCGCCGCGTGGATTCGTGGGTCGTGATAGTGTGGACGTATTTCTGTTGGCGTGACGGTGGAGGTTTTGTTTTTGCCAGTTTATCACTGACCTTTGGTGTGGCGGACTTGTGTGGGTGTCTGAATTTTTGCGGATTCTGAACTGTGGGTCATAATAGCTGTGGCGGAATTCCGCGGCCGCGGCAGTGTGTTGGCGGTCTTCTGCACGGCGGTAAGCCTTCTGCGTCCTCTTCTTCACTGTCCACAGTCTCCACAGCTGCCACAAGACCTCCTTCTGGACCATCCTCCTGCAGAAAAGGCACCTGTCGTCACAAAGCCAGGTTGTGCAGCATACAGCAAGCCACGATGGTCTGGCACACTTTCTTTGGTGAGTTGTAGAGAGAACCACCTGTCATATGGAGGCACCAGAACCTGGCCTTCAGGAGGCCGAAGGTCCTTTCTATCACTCTCCTAGTTCGCCCTTGTGCCTTATTGTAGCGTTCCTCTGCCCTTGTCCTGGGATTTTGTACTGGGATCAGTAGCCATGACAGGTTGGGGTACCCAGAGTCACCTGCAAATGTCGAGGGACAACTGTTAGACACACACTAACCCTTAGGGACAAACCCAGACAATTATTTACACGCTATAGGGTCCTTGTTCTCGCCTATTAGCCACACACGGTGCCTCTGGAGTTGCCCATCACATAAGGGATGCTGCTATTCCTCAAACTCGGCCAAACACACCATCTGCACATTCATTGAATGGTAGCTCTTTCTGTTTCTGTACACCTGTTCACTCCTGCGGGGAGGGTACCAAGGCCACATGTGTCCCATCAATGGCACCTATGATGTTGGGGATATGTCCCAGAGCATAGAAGTCACCTTTCACTGTGGACAAATCCTCCACCTGAGGGAAAACAATGTAGCTGCGCATGTGTTTCAGCAGGGCAGACAACACTCTGGACAACACGTTTGAGAACATTGTCTGGGACATCCCTGATGCAATGGCCACTGTTGTTTGAAAAGACGCACTTGCCAGGAAATGGAGTACTGACAGGACCTGCACTAGAGGGGGGATTCCTGTGGGATGGCGGATAGCTGAAATCAGGTCTGGCTCCAACTGGGCACACAGTTCCAGGATTGTGGCACGATCAAGTCTGTAAGTGATAATGATGTGTCTGTCTTCCATTGTCGACAGGTCCACCAGCGGTCTGTACACCGGAGGATGCCGCCATCTCCTCACCTGCCCCAGCTGACGTGCCCTATGGACGAGAACAGCGAGCACAGAGTCAGCCAACACTGAGGTCATAAAAAAATAATTTATTGCACACATTTGTCAATCCGCTATGTGCCTGTCACTGTGAGTATGCAAGGCCTAGATATGTTTGACGCATTTAAAAATAATGCCATGTGGCCACCTGAAATGGCGGCTGCCTGCCCTGTAATGTGGGACAAGGGGATATGAGGTAACTGCGCTGGCGTTGTACACCGTTGCGGTAAGCGGTCGAAGACCGCGGCACAATCCTGTATTGGTTAACATTGGTCCCTATGGGTCTGAGGAGCCAATGACGATGTACGCCGGCGGTGACGGTACACACCACCGCGGATGTGACTGCCATTTTCTGTCTGTTCACTCACTTGATACCTGACCTTCAACAGGAGAGGACCTACACTGCAAGTTCTGCTGTGACCTGTGTCTGGAAACGACGATGGCTCATGTGTCTGGGGAAAGGGCCCCTGCCTTCACTTTGGAGGAGTTGGATAAGTTAGCGGATGGGGTCCTCCCCCAGTACACGCTACTCTACAGTCCTCCAGACAAACAGGTGAGTACACTGTGAGCATGCTGTATGGGCAATGCCTGTTTGGAGTGGTGTGGATGGAAGATACGGGGGGCTGAGGCCTGCATGAGCGGACGATGAGTGTATGTGCATCAGGGCAAGGGTGGGAATGTGGGCCAAATACTGTGGCGGTCCCGATGGTTAAAGTTTTTCCCTTTTCCCCTGTACTATTCCTCTAGGTCAGCGCCCACCAGAAGAAGGATATTTGGCGTGCCATCGCCAAGGACGTCTGGACCCTTGGGGTCCACCGCAGACGGAGCACCCACTGCCGGAAAAGGTGGGAGGACATTCGCCGATGGAGCAAGAAGACGGCGGAGGCCCAGCTGGGGATGGCCTCCCAACGTGGGAGGGGTGCCCGTCGCCCCATGACCCCACTGATGTTCTGGATCCTGGTGGTGGCGTATCCGGAGTTGGATGGGCGCTTGAGGGCATCACAGCAGCCACAAGGGGGGTGAGTACCGTCACATCCATCTGACCCTGCGCGCATTACGAGGTGTCTGGGTGGGGGAGGTGTCAAAAGTGGGTTACCCTAGGCCAGGGCGAGCTTTGTAGGCAAGGACCCTTTGTGAGGCAGGCTATGTGGCACCCCAACCCCACCAGTGGAAGAGCCATCTACACCTAGTCAGACTGCTGTGACTTCCATGTGTGCAGCAATCGGGCATAGGTCTTGTACCCCATGTCCCTGTGATAAATTAGGGAACTCTAAGTGCATGACAAAGTGGAGAGGGCTGCTGTGTCTGTAGTGTCCGCCAACGGTAGCGGTATATCATGCACTGAACATGTCTTTCTTCTTTCCTTCCCCCCCACTTTTTGTGGTCTCCCTGTTCTTGTGTGCATTGGCATCATCAGGCGGAGGAGCAGTGCCACCGGAGCAGGAGGGAGCTGCAACCCACGTGGCTCTGGAGGGCGAGACAAAAGAGTCTGAAGTAACCAATGGGATGGAGGGAGAGGGGAGCTCCAAGGCAGGGACAGAAGCAGAGACCAGCGACACTGACTCCTCCTCTGATGGGAGCTCCCTTGTGGTGGTGGGCCCCTCCGTGCCCACCACATCTACAGGTACAGCCGCCATCCCCCCTACCAGCACCGGCCTCCCAGCAGCCCCTCAGCTTGTGTCCTGTGGCCGCTCACTCAGGAGGGTGGGCATCTCCTTCACCCCAGGCACCTCAGCCCCTGCCCCAGTCAGCCCTTCTGCCCTCAGTGAGGAGGCTATTGACCTCCTGAGATCCCTCACTGGTGGGCAGTCTACAATTCTGAATGCCATCCAGGGTGTAGAGAGGCATTTGCAACAAACAAATGCATACCTGGAGGGCATTCATTCTGGCCAGGCAGCCCAACAGCGAGCATTTCAGGCTCTGGCCTCAGCACCGATGGTAGCCATTGTCCCTGTGTCCATCCTCCCCTCTCCAACCTCCTCCACCCAGACCCAATCCCCTGTACCTCTGCCTATCCCAAGCACACCATCAGACCAGCATGCACACACCTCAACACACAAGGGTGGCTCAGGCAAACATAAGAACCACACATCCCACAGGCACTCACACAAGCACCATACCCATGCAGACATACCAACATCCACTGCCTCCACTGTGTCCACCTCCTCCACGTCTCCCTCCTCCCTCCCTGTCTCGTCTCCACTCACACCTGCATGCACTACATCTTCAGCCACCACCTCCATCACTAGCACGCCCATCACCACTCACCGCTCACGTGCACTCACACCCCACTACCATTCACACATCCCCTGTGTCCTCTCCCAGTGTGTCTGTGAGCCCTCCTCCCAAACTACACAAACGCAGTCACACACCCACCCAACAGCCATCCACCTCACAACAGCCTCCAGCCCATGCACCTTCGCCCAAAGTCAGCAAATGTACGCCTCCTACATCTACTACCTCTTCCTCCACTCCCAAATCCCCTCCATCTACCCATCCCAGTGTGTCTAATATGCTTTTTCTATCAAATGTTGACCTCTTCCCTACACCTCCCCCCTGTCCGTCCCCTAGGGCCTGCCTTTCCAGGTCCCAACCCAGCACCCCAACAGGGCTGCCAGTGTCCCAAGGAGCGAGGGAAAGGACATTCTCCCACCTCCAAAACAGAAAAAGTTGCCCACATCCCAGAGGGAGAAGGCAAAAACACCTGCCACCAAGGGCTCAAGCAAAACAAAAGTGGAAAGTGGGAAGACAGCTGCGCCCTCATCCAAGATGGGGAAGGGCCAAAAAATCGAAGTCAGGTCCACGTCGACGCCAACCTGCACGGCGAACAAGACCACCACCAGCACCGCCACCTCCACCGCTGCCACCAGCACTGCCACCAGCACCACAGTCAGTGAGCCCGCCACCAGCACCGCAGTCAGTGAGCCCGCCGCCAGCACCGCAGACACTGAGCCCTTCACCAGCATTACAGTCAGTGAGCCCGCCGCCAGCACCGCCGCCAGCACCGCCGCCAGCACCGCAGACACTGAGCCCTTCACCAGCAGCGCAGTCTGTGAGCCCACCACCAGCACCGCAGTCAGTGAGCCCGCCACCAGCACCGCAGTCAGTGAGCCCGCCACCAGCACTGCAGTCAGTGAGCCCGCCACCAGCACTGCAGTCAGTGAGCCCGCCACCAGCACCACCGCCAAAAAGACCGCCGCCAGCACCGTTTCCACAGAGCCCCCGGCCAGCACTGATGCCACAGAGCCCGCTGCCTGCACCGATGCCACAGAGCCCGCCGCCTGCACTGATGCCACAGAGCCCGCCGCCAGAACTGATGCCACAGAGTCCGCCGCAAGCACCGCCGCTACTGACACCGCCGCCAGCACCGCCGCTACTGAGACCGCTGCCGCGACATCCTGAGCCAGTGGCACCACCAACGCAGACATGGCTGCCATC
Source organism: Pleurodeles waltl (assembly GCF_031143425.1). Classification (NCBI taxonomy): domain Eukaryota; kingdom Metazoa; phylum Chordata; class Amphibia; order Caudata; family Salamandridae; genus Pleurodeles; species Pleurodeles waltl. The sequence goes on along the minus strand of NC_090442.1, from coordinate 485,478,413 downwards.
CCCAGTGGTCAGTTGTACGAGGCTGGTGGACAGTTCCAGGATCCTGGCCAGCTTGCATGTTGCACCACCATCAGTGGAGTGTCACATCCACTACCTCAGTCCTTGGCAGGATGAAGCACTTTGGGCACAAAGCCCCCTCCAGAACCAGTGGAGTATCACATTCACTACCTCAGTCCTTGGCAGGATGAAGCACTCTGGGCACCAAGCCCCCTCCAGAACCAGTGGAGAAAGGCATCCACTACCTCAGTCCTTGGCAGGATAAAGCACTCTGGGCACAAAGCCCCCTCCAGAACCAGTGGAGAAAGGCATCCACTTGAGAGGCTGTGGCTTTGCACTCCCCAGGACAAAGAAGTGGGCAACCCACCCACTGAAAAGACTTGAGAGACCGTGGCTTTGCACTCCCCAGGATAAAGCTGTGGGCAACCCACCCACTGAAAAGACTTGAGAGACTGTGGCTTTGCACTCCCCAGGATGCAGCAGTGGGCAAACCACCCACTGGAGAGACTTGATAGACTGTGGCTTTGCACTCCCCAGGATTTAGCAGTGGGCATGGAGCCCCCTCGTGGAGCAGTGGCGTAGTGCACTCATCCGGCTTAGGTGCCCCCCCTCCCCCCTGAGGTGCCTGTTTCATTTCGATCTGATGCCCAAGCAGTGTTCTCTCCGTTTGCAGTCTGGTATCGAGTGTGGGCCTCGCCCATGCATTTTGGGCCCAGTGGTCCACGGACTTTGAATGGTTCACTATCCGGACTTGTATAGTTGGTGTACATAATTGTTTATACTGTATTTAAAGTTTTGACTAATGGCTTTTTATTGATTACAATTGTTACAATCATTTCCTTTTGTCAATGCGTTCTTCCAGGGGAGGTAGGGGGGTGTAAATCTATTGTTGCAGCATGTATTGGTGTGTGTGTTGTTGTGAGTGAGGGTGGGGGTGGGGGTGTTGCGTGTGTGTGTCACTCTCTTTTCCCTCCCCCTCCCCTGTGTTGTAGGTGCAGTACTCACCGTGGTCTTCGCCACCGTCTTTCGTGCTCCTGTTAGAGGAGCAGGAATACTATTGCAGGGAGGATTTGGAGTTCTGGCTCCATGGCGTCCTGGTTCCTCGTGGGTTGTGTAGAGGTTAGAGTTTCCCCTTCCAAGTCCTGTTTCCGCCGTGTTTTTGTTCGCATTGAATCCGCCCCGGAAAAGGTGGTGGATTGGCCTCTCATAATAGTGTGGGGGGTACATTGTCTTCCGCCTGTCTGTTGGCGGTGACCGCCATGCTGTTTGTTTGTACCGCCGTGGCGGTCAGAGTGTTAAAGCGGCTGTCTATGCTGGCGGTTTCCGCCATGGTCGTGATTTCATTTTTTTTACCGCTGGCCTGCTGGTGGTCTTACCGCCGCTTTAACACCGACCGCCAGGGTTGTAATGAGGGCCAAAGTGTCATACACATGCTCATTAATGAGCTCTGCAATTTCCAGAGAATGTTTAACTAATAAATGACAGTTCACGGAGATGCATCAAATGTCCAGAGACCATGTGATTAAAATTGAGGATGACGCCTTCCTATGCGTTGTAGATGCTAAAGTAGGAGTGGTATGCCAACTACAATGACTGTATTTTTTTATATTTCTATTCTCCCCAAGAGACAGTGTGTGAGCACGTCACAGTGGGGTCCCGGCAGGTGGGGAGATTGGGGGGAGAATGTGAAGCCTTTAAAGAATCCCTGAACTGTCCTGGGGTACAACTACCAAGGTTCCTGGCCCCTAGGCCCATGAGGGCACAAGAGGGTGTACACAGGTTTGCCTTTGGTGCGCCTTGAGTGCGCTGTGGCACATCTGCACAGCGCCATTGTTTTAAGTAGGAGTCATGAAATGTGTGAGGACGATGAAATGCACTTGATGGCTACAACGAAAACAAGGCCTTCAAACGGCACAACCAAATTGGCCACTAAATTATGTTGGCTCAAACAAAAATACTAGTGAAAACAGAGAGACCAGTTTCATTAAATTCCCCAAAACCATTAGCCAGCCACACTTCCCACAATTTTAAAAATAAGTTTAAAATCAGAATTTGACAGCAAACAGCTAAAATAGCAAAAATGTGCCCTAACTTTCCACAGGTGTCTGAAAACCACCCTTGTTTAAATAGGGGCTGAGCTGTGTGAAGGCCATCAAATTAGTTTGTAGACATAAAGATAATGGCCCTCATTGAGACCCTGGCGGACGGCGGTATTTTGGAGAAAAGTACTGACAACAGGCTGGCAGTACCTTTCCCCAAAATATGACATTGATGGTTTGGCTCAAGCCAAACCGCCAATGTACCACTCCGTCCGCCAGGGCTGTAACAGCACCGTCACTGTTCCACCTGGGGTATTATGACCCCCACCTACCGCCGTGGTTTTCGTGGCTCCCTTAGCACCACGAAAACCATGGCGGTAGGCACTATCAGTGACAGGGAATCATTTCCCTGTCACTGATAGGGGTTTTCCCTGCCCCCCACCCTCTCCCCTGGTCTCCCCCACCCCACACTCCAGGCCCCCCCACGACATACACGCACATGCACGCACCATCGAACACACGCATTCAAACACATACCCACATTCACCCAAGCATGCATACACCCATTCACACATACGTCCACACACACTGACATACATACAGGCACACACGCATTCACACAACACAACATTAATGCACACTCACAACCATACATGCACACATGCATTCCACACGCCACACACCGCATACATGCACGCACCAACATATACACACACACCCACACACACAACACCCCTCACCCCCCTCGCCTGTAGGAGCACCCGACTTATCTGATTTCAGGCGGTCCTCTGGCAGTAGAATGGATGGGGCGCTGATGTCCGCAGCAGCGTCTGCCAACAGAACACCTCCAGGCCGTATCATGTATCATGATTCCTTCTGCAGCCATCTACTGGCGTGGCGCTGCTGCAGGCAGCAGTGCCACCTTACCCGCATCCACCGCCATGGCCGCAGACGGAATTCCACCATCATTCAGGTGGGGTTCTGACTACGGTCATAATATGGTGGATGGCTGGTAGCAGCGGCGACGGTCTTTTGGCGACTGTCACTGCGGCGGTAGGTGGTCTACACTGCCATTGTTATAATGAGGGCCAATGTATCCTAACCATGATGGGGGAATGCTAACACCCCAAACCCATGAACTCTTCCCCTAGTTGTACCCCATTAGAGTCTGCTTTACAATTCATCCACATGCTCTTGTACTTTTGAGTAACATCAGCTGACTCCCAACCTGAAATAATGGCACCATGCACTTGGTATGAGTGCAGATGGCTCAAAGTCACATTACTTGGGAACGCACCTAGTGCAAGTACTAGGAAATGTTTCTGTAGAGGTTGCAAACATCTCTAGTTTTAACCACAGCCCTCCTTGACAGTCTGAGCTAGAAGAATTTTTTGTGAGTCTACTAACCATGCCCTGTTCACACTGTCCATCCCCAGAGTACCTCATATCACAACCAGCTCACACTAGGGTCACCAAGTGGCTTTCCTCTATACTAGATTGCCAGATGATCCTGAAATGCACAATAAAATTAACGTCAACAAACACTGCTCATATCTGCAAACACTGTCAATTACACTCATATAAAACCTGGTTCTTTGCTTTTAGCAGATCCACTTTACACTCTGTAGTCTCATGTCGCCCTATCCTCCCCCTCGCAGTACTGATGGTACTTGTGTTCCTTCCCCTTCCTGTCTTAAGGAAATTAAGCTGCAGGTCATATTGAATGCTGAATAATAAAATAATTTATTATAAGTCTTTTGGGAACAAAATATGAAGTAATTTCACTAAGGATTCATGCTTAATATTGGTCCCTGGTCACAGTTCTTCCTTCTTCTTCCTGTAGCAGCCCACAAATACACAACTTGCTTCCATCCTCAAAGGGGGGGGGAGGGGGGTGCTTTGGAGCCCCAATCACAGGAGTAGTTATGACCCTCAGGAGAAACATAAGAAAGGGTGTCAGTCCAAAAATATTGTTCAGGTCTACTGTTGGTGCCAGAAACCATCACCAGAGTGCAGCGTTTCTTTTCCTTTTATGGTGTGAGTACACCCAAGTGCAATATATCTCTTACATGTACGAACCTGTGCAAACAAGTTTCGTTTTTTTAATCTCTATGTGTCAGTGTTGGCAGCCCAGAGCACCACCCATGACTCTTTTACACCCCCTTGGTTTCCCAGCACTTGCCTCAAGCCGCAATCCTCCTGGGTTATGGGGTCTGGTCCATAGCCTCCTCTCCTGTAATGAGACTGCAGGGACTAGCGCTGTTACCATAGCTCTCCTTGCTACGCTCTTGAATTGGTTCTCTACTTTCCACCTCTGGATGTCTGCCGTCTGACTTGACTGGGTCTTGTTCCTCCTCTTCTTTGCTCCACGCTGCTCTGTGAGTCGCTTCTCCTGCTCTCAGCCCTTTCGGTTCTGCCTCCTTCATGTTGCCTCCTCCAATGCCTGAATCCTTACTTCTGCCGTTATAGCTCGCCTGTCCCTGTTCCCAAGGTTGAATGCCTAGCATGGGAAACCCAGTTGAATCATGGAACGGCGTGGCGGTCATGTTGGAGTTTTCGAACTACATGGTCTTAATAACGTCCATATCATGGAACATTTTTCTGTTTAAAATGTACACTGCTAAATTATATTAATGAAAGGCACCACCAGAAGAAGGCAAGGCCCCTCTTGCTTCAGACTTCACAAGCAACAGGATCAATGCACCTGGAAATGGAGAAGTAACAAGAAGAAAACACATCTGACAAATTAGGATCAAAACCTGGGGTCAATCAGCCTTAACACCACCGTGAGAATACTTAAAAGAGATTAAATCCCCAGTAAATAAATTCAGTTGAGATTACCTCTACTGAAACAATTTGAGAGCAAAGAACCATGCACATGGAAATGTCAGCATTGAAGGCATAGCTTCATAAGTCAGAGAAACATGTTGCAGCTTTAAAAAAGTTGATGGAAACTCCAGACTGGGGAGCAGATCTCTGAAACCTATCTAAAGAGGAAATCGATCTAGAGGATAGGAGTAGCAGGAATACTATTCACTTAAATGGACTTCCAGAAGCAACAGAGAGATAATATGAAAAGTGTTTTTGCAACCTTTAAACCTAAGTTGCTGGGCATTGACCGCCACAGCCCAACAGAATTCCAAAGGGCACACAGGATGAAGGAAAAATGTAATGCTAACAAAAACCTACCAAGACCTTTAATAATGTGTCTCTTACATCACCAAGTTTGGTTGGTCCTCAAAATGGTCCCTCAACCTACAAAGGAGCAAAAATCTCATTTGCTGCACACTTTTAATTTGAAACTAATGTGGTTAGGAGGAAATCCCTGGCTGACCTATACTAAAACAGGAAGGTATCAGATACGGCCTTTTATATACAGAGACAATGTTGCTAATAATTGACAGCAGGACAAACAAATTCTATGACTCACAAGACCTTTAAGAACTCCTTAGAAACTTTGGAGCAGATACTAATCGAAAGAGCAAAGGTGTCTCACAGGCGAGACACATACTCTCCTGGCTGACTCATTAGATTCCTCCGAAGCTCCGCAAGCAAATTCTAAATCCTCCCACACAAGAATCAGACATTTCACATGAGACAAAGTACAAAGTGTGGTCCTACAGATCCCCTCCTAAAGCATAATGAAATATAGCTTTTAAAATCTATGGTAGACTCAACTAGTGAATGTAATACAGGTAAACTCCGCTCTTCATGCCTATTCTTATTGAATATTGGGCTTGGATCTAAGGATGAATGATTCAGACATTGTTCCGCTACGGAGGGACCCACAAGAATCTCAAGGAGAAACTCACCATTATGAAGGTAGAAGTGCCTTGCGGTTCTCTGAGCTTTTGCATTTAAATGATTTTGATTTTATGTTACCCTCTGTCTTAGTGTTAGTAACTCTGCTTATTTCTTAGTATGGTAATTTTTGTTAAGTACTCAACAGTTTTCTCTCCGAATCGATTCCCCCTATGTTCAGAGATCAACTGATCCATACTAAGGGCCATTTTTACAAGCACTGAACATTGCTGCACTAAGGCAGCGATACGTAAAAATTACTTGCGCTGTGGCAAGACAGTTTAGGACGCCTTGAATGTGTCATATTTACAGTTCGCCATGGTGTAAGAACCCAAGGATGCGCCAGAAAATCTTACGCATCAGAGGGAAGGCTGCCGCAATGTATCAGCCCTGTCAGAAATGGGGTCCCATAGTTAAGAAAAAGTGGCGCATCAGCTATGATGGGGCACTTTTCTTGCTCCCCCCTACCGGCACCTAACAACACCATGGTTTTGCCATATTTATAATACAGCCCACTATGGCGGTTGTTAGCACAATAGCATCAAACATTTTACCACTAATGCAGCAAAGTGTAAGGAGACCCATAGGTTACTATGGGAGCGTCATTTTAAGGCCTTCTCTGAGCAAGCATTAAAAATTACAGCCAAAATAGCGCAGTGTAATCTTTTAAATTTCACTGTGCCATTTTTTAAAGTCTCCTAGTGCCGGAACGCCCCCCTTGCATACATTATGCCTGGCAAAGGCATAATGTGGCGCAAGGGATTACAAAGTGGCACACTGCATGCATTACGCCACTTTGTAAATATGGCGCAGCAGAAAAGCCACTTTAGCACCACCTTAGCAAAAACAAATTGATGCCATGGTGACACTAAAGTGGCACTAGAGGCTCTTAAATATGCCTCGGGGTCTCTAGTTGGCAGTGGTTTGCATCCTGTCCAAGTAGGGACCCTCACTTTAATCAGAGTAAGGAAGCCACACAGCTAAGATAACCCCTGCTCACCCCCTTGTTAGCTTGGCATGAACAGACACGCTTATCTCTGAGGCAATGTGTAAAGTACTTGAACACACACACAGTAACACAGTAAAAACACCACAAAAGCACCAGTTTAGAAATATGGCTAATATTTATCAGAGTAAAACAAGACCAAAACAACAAAAATCCAACATACATAAGCAAAGATATGAATTTTTAAAGATTAAGGGCGTCATTCCGACCCTGGCGGTCCAAGACCGCCAGGGCCGGGGCCCACGGAAGCACCGCCAACAGGCTGGTGGTGCTTCAATGCCCATTCTGACCACGGCGTTAAAGCCGCGGTCAGAAAAGGGAATCCTTTGGCGGGCGCCCGCCGGCCCAGCGGGAAAGCCAGAATGGCCTCTGCGGTCTTTTGACCGCGGAGCGGTCAAATGGCGGTTTCCGCTTGGCGGGCGGTGCCCGCCGCCCGCCAATGTCGGAATGAGGGCCTAAATTTCATGAATGTGCTTAGAAACACAATAGCTCTAATCGGGGCTATCATGACGTCTTGACCGAGTCGTTCCCAAAAGTATGACGCCACTCGTGAGGAAGTGTGAGCCAGTCACAAAGTCACACAGACCCCGAGTACATTTCCTTTTAAAACAAGGAAACAAAGACGCTGCACGGAGTCGGGGAGGAACCGGTGTGGCATCGGTTCCTTAGCGCTACTGGGGAGGTGAGGCATTGGTTCCTTACTGTTAGGACAGGGGAGGTGAACGGTTGGTTCCTTATGGTTGCAGGGGAGGTGATGCAGCACAGTGGTGAGGCGTCGGTTCCTTACGCTCCAGTGGGGTCAATGACTCCAGCAGGTCAAGGAGCAAGGCATCAACTTTGTGGTGTTGTGATCGCACCAAGGTGCAGGAGGTGCTGCGACAGAGTCAGAGTGTGGTGTCTCTGACATCAGCAACGCAGTACTTAGGACTCACAGTGTGGCAGGACTTTGGAGGCTCTGCAGCAATGTCGATCCTGCGGCATTGGTCGCGGTCATTGCACTCAATGGGGACCACAGCTCCAGTGCAGGTAGCAGCGTGGAGTTGGACAGCGGCACCGGTTCTGAAGTTTCTCTGGAGTTGATGTACTTGGTTTCTTCTTAGTTACACAAAAACTCACTCCCTACGGCCCAGGAACTGGATTTGGCACCACTTGGTGAGTCAAGACTCTCAGCAAAAGAGCCCAGGTGCCGACAGATGAAGTCTTTGATGTACCTGAGACTTCTAACAGGAGGCAAGCTCAGTCCAAGCCCTTGGAGAACCTTTGGAAGCAGGATGTAGAAAGCAAAGTCCAGTCCTTTTACTCCCAGGACAGAAGCAGCAAGCAGCAGACCAGCACACAAAGCAACAGGCAGAGTGGCAGTCCCTCCCACAGCATCTAGCTCTTCTTCCTGGCAGAATGTCCTCAGTCCAGAAGGATTCTAAAGTTGTGGTCTCAGACATCTAGTACTTATAGTTATTTCAGCCTTTGAAGTGGGCAAACTTCAAAAGGAAAGTCTTTGTAGTGCATAAGACCCTGCCTTTCTTGCCGTGGCCCCAGACACAGTGGGTTAGAGACTGCTTTAATTAAGGAAAGGCACAGCTGTATTCAGGTGCAAGTGTCAGCTCCTCCCACCACTCTAGCCCCATCAGGATATGCAGGGCACACCTCAGCTCCCTCTGTGTGACTGCCTAGAGTGAATTCACAAACAGCCCAACTGTCATCGTGACCCAGACATGTATTCCACAGCCAGGCAGAGGCACAGAATGGTTAAGGACGAAAATGCCCACTTTCTAAAAGTGGCATTTTCAAACATACAATTAAAAAACAACTTCACTAAAAGATGTATTTTTTAATTGTGAGTTCAGAGACCCCAAACCCCACATCTCTATCTGCTCCCAATGGGAAATTACACTTAAAATACATTTCAAGGCAATACCTATGTTAACCTATGGGAGAGATAGGCCTTGCAAATTTAGCAGTATTTTACTATCAGGACATATAAACCACACCAGTACATGTCCTCCCTTTTAAATACACTGCTGCCTTGGGCCTACTTTAGGGGGGACTTACATGTAGCAAAAGTAAAGGTTTGGGCCTAGCAAGTGGATGGTCTTGGCAGGTCAAACTGGCAGTTTCAAACTGTACACACAGGCACTGCAGTGGCAGTTGTGAGACATGTTTAAAGGGCTACTCATGTGGGTGGCACAATCGGTGCTGCAGGCCCACTATTAGCATTTGATTTACAGGCCATGGGCACATCTGGTGCACTATACTAGATACTTACTAGTAAATCAAATATGCTAATCATGAATAAACCAATCACCAATACATTTGAGACAGAGGGCATGTGCATGTTAGCACTGGTTAGCAGTGGTAAATTGCCCAGAGTGCTACAGCCAGAAACAAACAAGTCAGAAATAATAGGAGGAAGAATGCAAAAAGTTTGGGGATAACCCTACAAAAAGGGACAGGTCCAACAAGCCCCAAAAGTGATGCATTGCTGAAGCTTTGTGTATGACATTCGCAACTTCAGCAATGCATCAAAAAAACATAGGTAATGCGCCTTTTCTGAATTATGCAAGTAACATAATGTGTGAGGACCAATGTAACAGAGTGTGAATTGGTGGAAAACTCAATTTGGACTCTATTACATAGGTCCTAGGTGTAATGTAGACAAGTATGAACTATGGCTATGTGTCACATATATACAGTGGACATAGTCTACTTATGTGTGTGTTATGTGTTATGAATATGGGTGGATGCAAGTACATGTTGTAAAGTGGCATTTCATGTGTTACCTACTTTATGTGGGTACTTACCTGTTGTGCTTTGTGGTATGATGCTTGGCTGGGCTTGGGGACCCATTCCTATAAGGATCTGTGATAATCCTGGTGTGTTATTCAAATGGAGTGCACAGTGTCACATTTAATTGTTGCAGTGGATTATAATATATCAGGTGCCACGGCCCCAGGTTGTTCAAGGGGTCCTACAACATAATTGTTACATTTGTAGGCCTACAACTAGTTAAAAGGGTGTGTTTTAATTACTTATTATAGTGTGTTTAGTGACTTTAGCCGGTCAGATTCCTATTACACAGCCACTGTGTCATTTCCTATACCTGGGTTACAGAGGCGTAGGAACTTTGATGTATTCCAGGCTTAAAATGACACACCTAAAAGATGTATTGCACATTGCAAAACTCATGAATATCACTGTGTCAGTTGTGAGTCAGATGAGAGAACGTCTACCCTGGATACAGTATAAACTGTGTCGCACAACCGGTTCTTGCAGAGATATTTTTTGACACAGGCCTACAAAAACTGATGAATTGGGCATAATGTGTCCTCTTGTAAATATGGAGCAAAAGATATGCTGCTGGAGCGTCAAAAATAATGACGTAACAGTAGCACAAGTTCCCTATAAATATGCCTCTAAAAGTCCGCTAACACACTAGCTACTCTGTTACTCATGCTAAGATGATGCATGCAACTAAGGCTCTGTCATTGTGGTCTCTCAATGGTAACAGCTTCACAATTTATGTAAGATGGAAAAGGGTATTGAATTCACTAAGATCTAAGAAGCCTGATGTTGTTCTATACTGAACACTCATGTTCAAAAGAGGTCGCCAAGCTTAAATGAGACAGGGTGGGTACTACGATAGCAGCATTAGGTCTAGAAAACATGTCAAACATCTCTGGTTCAGCAACGTAATCTTACTGGAAAAGCAGAGTTGCCATTCTTTTCTGAAAAACGTTACCTGCAAAAGTGCATAAAAACCTGGTTTGACCTGCAAAGATGCTAGGTATTTCCTAAACTAACAGACCAAGGATGCACTTATGTGTTTGGTTCCGTATATACCACAAATGCTGCAAAATCTGACTTTTTTTGGTTAACTAAATAGAGTATAGATGAAAATTGGCATAGAACTGATCGTGGAGAATAGTACCTTTAGGATGGTGTCCGCACATCAAAGGCAATGATAATTCAACCCAGGAGGCATTAAAAAACCCAGCCTACCCAGCCCACACTGAGATGTTGAGGGGTGCGGCCTGGTGTGGCCGTCAGATCGCTGCTGGGGCGCCGGTGCTGTCGGAGCAGTTCTCCCTCCAACCCTGTTTAGCGGCTGATCACTAGGGATCACATGGGGGAACCTAGTGGAGCCAACAGACTGTGACCATCCTCCAGAGATGTTCCCAGAGTGGACTACATGCGGCAGCCCCTGAGCCCTCGGAAGAGCGGTGCCCTTTGACCACACTGCTGCTCTGCCAGAAAGGCAACTTGGTACCGGAGTTTTGCCACAATACATGGAGTGATCGCTGAGTGTTGTCCCATCCCCCGGGTATCGGGTGGCCAAGCCTACCCAATCTGCATGACGGTGCCAAGGGGGACGGCCCATGCGGTCGTCGAGTCTCTGCTGGGCCGCCGAAACTGGCAGAGGTTCTCCCTCTTCCTTATTTACCTGATTGCTGGGGGCCGGCTGGGGTGTCTGCCAGCACTGGCATTTGGACAAGGTCCCGTGGGTCAGTAGGCTGGGAGCAGCGTCCTGTGGTCCAGTGGCTGCTCTGTTGAGAAAGAGGACCCACAGTGGAGGATTGCCGCCAATACTTGCAGATGCATCTAGGGATCAGACCCTGCTTCACAGAGCGCAGTGCCTTGGGAGCTGGCCTGCTGGCATGCGGCTCATTCAACCTGCCCATGCAGTGAGTCCATGCATATTGAGTGCTTATTAACTTAGACACTGGCCCTGAGGACATAACAAACTGTGGAATATCCTTAGCAAACGTGGGGCCCCTTCTTCTTTGATGTTCTGGCCCGAACGGGGCCTAGCTCAGCACAGCTGCTTGAAAAGGCCTTCTTGCAGACAGAGGACTCAGACGGCTTTTGCCCACCAATGTACCACAGACATTCGAACACTTCCTCTTCTCACACCATGGAAGAAAGCATTCCACCTTCAAACTTGGCCCCCCATGACAAATTAGACATAATCCTACAGGAAATCTGCAACTCTAGATGAGCAATAGAACAACCGATTGTTGCACTCTCTACTGACCTGAGTATGTTGTTCAATGACCACAGAAGCTCTCAGACAAGGTAAATACTGCAGAAACGGCAATAGCCTCATTAGCCACTCAACAAGCGTCACACTCAGAACTGTTATCGAACCTTTGAAACCAGGTGACTGCCCTACAGTAAAGTGCAGACGATGCAGAAGGCACAGGGGGTGCAACAATGTGCGGATAGTGGGCATCTCGGAGTGATTATAGGGCCCGACTCCACACAATTTATTGAACGCCGATTTCAGACAGCAGTGGATTTCAAGGATTATTTACTTTGTTTACCGTGGAGTATGCCCACAGAGTTCAGACTAGACGACCTCCCCCGGGTGCACCCGTTACTTGCACATATCTCAGTTTTAGAGACCGCAACATGTTATTGCAAAAGGCTAGAGAGAAAGCTCCTATCATTATGGGCAATGCCATGGTCTCCTTGTTCCTTGATTTTACATGCGATGTGTAACACTGTTGAACTTCCTTTCTGTAGTCAAACACCAACTGCATGCCAAGACACTCACTTATGCACTGCTATATGCGGCCACACTGAAGCTTTTGCATGATCAGACTACTCTGTCTTTTGACACGCTGGGTGATGTGTGGGAATGAATGGAACAAAAATTTCCTCATACATGCAGAACTCCTCCAGCAAACTGATGCCGGAGAAACACCGCAATGTATCCCGACATCCTGCTGGTGGTGAAGTGGGCACTGTGCCCTCCAGGTCAATACCTTCTCCACAGCAAGTACATGATGGGCAGAGGTCAATGTTGGAGACTATGACCCTCATTATGACCATGGCGGTAAATACCGAATACCGCTGTGCTGACTGCCGCCAGCATGCTGCCGCAGACATAGACAGAAAACAACCACAACCACAAATCCGCCAGACCCACTGAATGTGATAAACTGTCAGTACCACCCATACCGTTACACCACCAATACTACGCCCTCCAAATAATGACCCACCAATCACCACAGCGGACATTCAACGACAGTAAACCATTGGAGGTGAACACCGCCGCGGCGGATAAGGCCACCCAAAGACAAAACAAGACAAAATTGGCCTAGAACAAAAACCCACACCTGACGCAATTGCACACACCCCACACACCCACTAACAACACTATAAAACACACACCCACATCACCCACAATCCTTTGCTAACATGAAAAGACCACAATAGCTAGCCATGCAAATCACTGAGACAACTTCACACACACACCACAACCACCCATTCATCCGTCATGCATCACACACCCCACACCTCACCACATTACTCAACACCCTCTGCACAACACACACACCACACAACACCCATGCCCTCACAAAGGCACCCCTGTTTCATTGATGAGGAGTTGCAGGTCATGGTTGAAGAAATAGTCAGGGTAGAGCGACAGCTGTTTGGAGCACAGATCCAGCAGATATCCATTGCCAGGAAGATGGAGCAATGGTGGAGGATCGTGGACAGGGTGAACGCCGTGGGACAGCATCCATGAACAAGGGACAACATCAGGAAGAGGTGGGGAGAAAGTGCGTTCCATAGCAGCAAGGCACCAGCTCACCATCCAGAGGACTGGCGGTGGACCCCCCACCTCTTCCCCCAGAGCATGGGAGGAGCAAGTCTTGACAATCCTGCATCCTGAGGGACTCACTGGAGTTGCGGGAGGACGGTTCACTGGTGAGTCAACATTTACTACCTATCACCCCCCCATACCTGCATGCCACCACCACCCCTCACCCTGACACCCATTTCTCCACTCTATCCCACACAGTGCACCACCACAATTAGCAGACCTAAATGTCAAGCCCTGCTTGCCATACACACTGCATGCACATACCTACCAGCCCTGCATGTACACCCCGGAGAACTAACAATCCCACAATACATCACCATACACAAAAAAAGGTGGCAGGGCAACAGCAACAATATAGGGTAAGCTAGGAGTGCAGAATATGTCACAGACATGTAGCGTAATACACCACTTACATCCCCACAGGTGACCCAACCAATCTCAGCGGCGAGGAGGTGCCACGGCTACCCTGTCCCCCACCAGAAGATGCACCCAGTGATGACAGCAACTCTGGAGTTCTGGATCTGGATGAACTCCCTGGCCCATCAGGAACCCCTGATCAGTTGGCTAACCCAGCCCACACTCAGTCCACTACAGAGCCTCCCCCCTCAGTATCCAACACCACAGCAGCCACCCAACTTTCCCAGCCCTCTGTCCCTAGGACACGTCTATCTGCAGTGTGCCCACGTGTACAGGGACCCCAGTCCACATCTAACAGGCAAGATAATGAGGGTCCTGGGGTCAGTGGCAGTGGGCACCCGTTCAGGGGACACAGGCACAGGCGGCCAAGGACACTCGGAGGACAGCTGTACGCCAGGGGGAAGACAGGCCCAGGGAACCAACGGCCCAGGAGGCACTCACTAATATCCTGGGGGCTTACCAACAATCCCAGGACAAGATGGATCAGGTGATAGACATCATGCAGCAGAACCAGCGGCTGATCCACCAGGAGATCAAAAAAGAATTGCAGGCCCTGAACACCACCATGGTCTCCATTGCAGGGGTGCTG